>NW_016803361.1:2167325-2207861 GCF_001698545.2 Rhinopithecus bieti
GCAGTATTGGGGTGGGAGTTACCCGATTTTCCAGGTGTTGTGTGTCTCAGTTCCCCTGGCTAGGAAAACGGATCCCCTTCCCCCTTGCGCTTCCAGGTGAGGCGATGCCTCGCCCTGCTTCAGCTCTTGCTGGTCAGGCTGCAGCAGCTGACCAGCACCGATTGTCCGGCACTCCCTAGTGAGATGACCCCAGTACCTCAGTTGAAAATGCAGAAATCACCGGTCTTCTGTGTCGCTCGCGCTGGGAGTTGGAGACTGGAGCTGTTCCTATTCGGCCATCTTGCTCCGCCCCCACACCCTTTTTGCTGGCGTATCAGGTTTCTGGGTTCCCTTTCTCTGCAGCTTCCAGAAGAACAGAGTCAGAATCAGGATTTCACTATGTTGTCTAGGCTAGTCTAATTCCTGGGCTCAAATGATCCTCCCACCTCAGCCTCCGAAAGTGTTGGTATTACAGGTGTTTGCCACTGTGCCCACTGTGCCCGACCTCTACAATTAAGTTTTAAAGGGGTATGAGAGCGTAGTTAGGTACTTTTAGCCTGTGTTTGTTCTGAGTTTATTGATTGAAGAATACTTGAAAATGGTCCAAAAAACAAGAGAGGATGACAGTAAGTTGCATTAACTTAGTGTGCAAACTCGAGCAAATTTGAGTTCAAATCCTAGTGCTGTGTCTTACTACAGGTTGGAGTATCCTTATCTGAAACGCTTGGGACCAGAGTGTTTCAAATTTCGGATTTTGGAATATTTGCGTATACATAGATCTCTTTGAGATGGGACCCCAATCTAAACATGAAATTCATTTAGGTTTTATATATACCTTATATACGTAGCCTGAAGGTAATTTTATATAGTATTTTTAATAATTTGTGTCCAGATGCTGTGCCTCACGCCTGTAATCCTAGCACTTTGGGAGGCTGAGGCAGGCAGATTGCCTGAGCTCAGGAGTTCAAGACCAGCCTGGGCAACAAAGCGAAACCCCACCTCTATTAAAAATACAAAAAATTAACCAGGTGTAGTGGTGCACGCCTGTAGTCCCAGCTACTCTGGAGGCTGCGGCACGAGAATCACTTAAGTCCTGGAGGTGGAGGTTGCAGTGAGTGGAGATTGCGCCGTTGCACTCCAGCCTGGCCGATAGAGTGAGACCCTGCTGGGCATGACACTAAGTTTGGATTGCATTTTGACTAAGACCTGTCACATGAGGTCATGTGTGGAATTTTCCACTGGTGGTGTCAAAAAGTTTTTGGGGCTGAGCGCAGTGGCTCACGCCTGTAATCCTGGCACTTTGGGAGGCCGAGGCGGGCAGATCACGAGGTCAAAAGATGGAGACTATCCTGGCAAACATGGTGAAACCCTGTCTCTACTAAACTACAAAAAACTTAGCCGGGCGTGGTGGCGTGTGCCTGTAGTCCCAGCTCCTCAGGAGGCTAAGGTATGGGAATCGCTTGAACCTGGGAGGCAGAGGTTGCAGTGAGCCGAGATCGCGCCACTGCGCTCCAGCGTTGGGACAGAGCAAGACTCCCGTCTCAAAAAAAAAAAAAGTTTTAAGCATTTTGGATTTCGGATTTTCCGATTAGCGATTCTCAACCTGTAGTTTTTGATTTTGGGCCAGTTAGTTGACTTATCTGAGCCTGTTTCCTAATCTCTAAAATAGAGGTAAATAGCATTATGTCACAAGGTGTCTACAAAGATGAGATGTGACCATAAATGGCTTAGTAGTGCTGGGTACAAATAAAGTTCTCATTTTGTTGCTATTGTTGATGATTATGATAATAGTGATGATAATTTTAGGTATTTTCCTGAAATTCCATTTATCTGTAAAATGAGGATAGTCATCCTTAATTCACAAACTTTACAAAATACTCTGAATAGAAGTTCTCAGATTGCAGTTTGTTTTTTAGCAATTGCATTTTATATAAAAATTATATTAGATTTTTTTCAATTTTAGAGGTTCCTAAAATGCTGTTGTGCAAGGTTATTGAGCTTTGCTGTGTTTCTGTTTTTCGAGAGATTCCAAATGTTGATTTGTACCTAGTTTGTTGAAATTGAACTGGTGCTTCATTTACAACCTGTGGTAAGAATGCACTTCTGTATATTGTAGCTTGTGGCAGAACAATTATCTATCTTTATGACTCAGATATTGACTAGGATAGACGTTTATGGAACAGTTTTTTCTTCCTGCCTTATTTTTATTTTTTTTAAGCCAGACTATTTGACTTTAAAATTTAAGCCTGTTGGGTAGGGTTTGGGAGACTTGGTGACCTTCATTTTTTCAAGATGGCATTTCTTAGTGACTGATGCTAATGATGGCATTGGTATGTGTGTATCTGCAGGGAGTGAGAGTTGAGAAAAACCAAGGAGGAAAGCCTTATAGAGAAAAATGGTTTGTTGGTCAAGGCAAAGTCTTGGAGTTTAGAGTTGAAGTATGTATTTTTTACTTACTTCAAGTGCCATATTGACTACCAGATATCTGCCGATTCAGATGCTTAGGAAATATTGCCTTTACTCTCTTTTTTTGATGTGGTATGCCTGTGCTATGTTTTGCCAGCTTCTTTCTACCTTTAGTTATGAATCAGCAAGGTAACTATTTTTTCACACCAGACTTGTATACAAAGCTATGACAACAGGAAGTCACTTCCATTAAAATCTACTTTGTATGCTATGTGTTATTTTTTCCTTTATGTTTTAATCTTAAACACTTTTAGCTGGGGCGTAATAGCTCGTTCCTGTAATTCCAGCACTTTGAGATCCTTTGAGGTAGGCTCATTTGAGGCCGGGAGTTCGAGACCAGCCTGGGCAACAAAGCGAGACTTCATCTCTATAAAAAATTAACAACAACAACAAAAATCAGTTCAACACTTTTGTTCCTTGACTGTTTTTTACTTAAAAGGAATTTTTGGAAAGTATACTAATTCTCAGCTATAGTGTGTGACTATGCATAGTGGATGCTCAGTAATGAGTGTGCTGACTAGTTCTGAATAGGAACATTTTGTTGATCGTCCTAGGTCACTGAGGTACACTCTGGAGAGGCCATGTGGCATTGTGGCAGTAACCTATGCTTTGGAGTCAAGACAGACCAAGGTCTGAATCCAGGCTCACTAGATGTAACTTTGCTTCATATGATCATTCTGAATTGAGTTTCTCATCATCTGTAAGACAGATTAGACTAACCCTGCATGGTTGAAAAGATGAAAGATTATTTGAATGAGGCACATATTAGTCAGGTTTAGTATAATATTAGAGATTGGAGTGGTGTTGTTATTACTATTTTTAATTTGTATTATTTTTTCTGAAAGGTATGGATTTTGTTGATACATCTATATTCATTCCCCTAATGCTTCAGTGATCAGTATGTTTCTTAGCCAAGGTTAAGGTTGTTGACTGTTGACCATGGAACCTAGAAACACACAGCAAAGCTAATTGGCCAGCATGGAGTTTGAGTCTGTGACCTTGTCCTCATTAGCTCCATAGCTAACTAGCTAACTATTCACAAATAATCTCACCAGAATGAAAGAAAAGACTGGTATATTTTTTATTTGGCCCTCATGCAACTCATTAGACATAAGTAAATGAACTAGTGCCAGAAGCAAAAGTATAGATTTTTCATTAGCTTATATAAATATATGATTAGCCCTCACACTGTGTATAAAACTTGTGACCTGTAGGATGATCTTTGACAACTCCACTAACCTAAGTTTATAATTTAGACATTTCTTTTAGTTGTTGAATTGTATTTGTTGTAGACTTCTCACCTATAGGAGAAGTGAGAAGAAATGGAACTAGGCTATTCATGTCTTGAAAGAGTACCCTCCTTCTGTTGTGCTACCCGCAAGGAAATGTGCTCTTAGCTAGTGCAGAAAACACTTAGAGTTATCCAGTAATGAGCCCAGCAGGATGGATGAAGCTTGGGGAACTCCTAAGAGCTTATTGAATTACAGAGAAATTCCAGTTGTCAAAGCATTAGATAGAGGAAAAGTTATAGGGTGTTACTCAGCAGTAGTAAGCCTGCATTTGGAGAGAATTTTCTTTTCTCTTAATAAAACATGGACCAATTGCTTTGAGTTTTGGTGTCCATTTTTCACTGTCTCATGCTAGCCTTCTGTATAGTTTTTCATTCTTCAAATTCACCCTTCAGTTTTATTAGTATTTGTTTTCCTTCTTGTTTTTTGTTTTTTTGTTTTTTTAATGCCAAATGTGGCTGGGTTGGGACTAGGGATAAAAACAGAAGAAGAGGAGCACTGTTGGAAAATAGATTCTAGTGTCTAGTATCATGAGGTTTCCAAATAACATAGGTCAAACTGAACATGATGATACGGATTTCTGGGATAGGCAGATGGCTGACAGTTCATGACCATTTAACCTGTGCAGAGTGAATAATGTGGGCAGAAGGTGTGTAGCACTCCTTAATATCATATTTGTCTCTTAGAAAAGAATCTGAATGTGTGTAGTGTTACTATTGGCTTGCAGTTGTGCTGTTTCAAGTTCTTTGCCATGGAATGCCAGAAGAGTATTAAAGAAAGAAGGGAAGCACTTGGATTTACATCCTGACTTCTCAAATTTTATGCCAGTAGTCCTGATTCTGTTTTCTTATCTTTAAAATAGGGTTAATAAAACCAGCTCTGCTTGTTTATAAATATTAAAAGGAAAATTAAACAGCAAGAATGTATTGAAAATGAGGTGGATAACGGAGAGAGTCAGAAAGGCAGAATCCAAGAGAGGCGTTCAAAGACAGCTACACACATAGTCATAGAGACACATGCAATAGGCAGAGAGAGAGGAAGGTTAGTCAGAGACAGAGAAGTCAGAAACACGGAGCGGGACAGTCACCTAGGCAGAGTTAGAAAGCAGGGTAATCTGAGATGTAAAGAGAAGGGCAGAGTTAGAAATGCGCACAGATAGATACAGGGAGGGAGACAGAAAGAGTGAATGTCATGACCAATATGGAGAGCTTATTGAGTGTTTGTTATTTGAGGAGAACATGTAAATATAGTTGGCTAGGAAAGAGAAAATAAGCAGATATTAATAGTAAATCAAGTAACATACTTATGAAATTTTATTACACTAGCATTTTCCTTAAATACTAAATTTGTTTTGCATATTCAGCATGCAAATATCAAGCCAATTTATGTATTACCTGTTAACTGCTTAAATGACCTCTCAAGTGTAGTTTAAACACATTTTTTAAAAAATTAAGGTTAATATTATTTTTTCCGTCAAAAAAGTCTAATACATAACTTACTATAGAAAACATAGCAAATACGGTAAATTTAAAAGGACAACAGAAAACACTCATAATCTCACAATCTAAACATAACATACAACGAGGCCCACATTTTTCATTTTTTTTTTCCAGTCTTCCTTTTCCTAGGCATTTACTAAAGCCCATCTACTTTCCTAAAGGACCCAAATGCTGTTTTTAAGTCCAAAATGATGCTATAACTATTTGTGGCAGAGTTAACACTTTATGATCCTATTTTGGCACTTAGGTACTTTCATAAACTATTTGTGTACCCATTTTTTTCTCTCCCTAGATTTGTAAACTTTTAACTACAGACTATATGTTATTCATCTTTGTGTCTTAGGAATCTAGCAAAGTATCTTACATATCATAGGTATTCAGGGTATATTTGAGATAAATTGTTAAGCCTCCTAAGTAGAAACTGTCTTATTATTTAAACAGGTCTGCCAAATTGCACATTGGATTGGACCTTCCTTAAAGTTGAGAAAAACTTGATTTTAGGGGTGGTGTGTGTGTGTGTGTAATATAAAGCTACCGAACTGGGAAAGGGCACTTTTTTTCTCGTTACCTTTTGTTGTGTTTGTAACAAGCCATTCCAAAACATAATGGTATAAAACAACCATTTTATTGTGCTATGGATCTGTTGGAATTCAGACAGGACAGTTTCTGCATAGATGGCTTGCTTCAGCCTTAGCTGGGAAGATTCAAAAGCTGGTGGTGACTTTATGGCTGGTACTTAGAGCCTGGAGGCTTCTTCACTCACATGCCTGGTGATTGATGTTGGTTGTCCCTCAGAACACCTACCTACCCAGATAGGCTAATTTGAGCTTCTTTGCAGCATGGTGGCTGTTTTCTACATGTGAGCATCTAGAGAGAACCAGGTAGAAACTGCATTACTTTTTGTGACCAAGCCGTAGAAGTTCTGTGGTATAACAAGCTTGCCAGATTCAAGGAGTGAATGACAGTTACATGGGATCCGCTTCTCACAGGAGTGTCAGAGTCATACTGTGAGAAAAACATTTTGGGGGTGGGAGGTAGCAAGTTAAAAAATGAGTTAATAAAACATTATCACTTTTTAAATGTCAGTGAATAAATGTTCTGTTGAAAGTAAGGGTTTTCCCTACTGCTAATGGTGTTTAGTTAAAAAATTTGTACTAGTAAAAATTTCTAACCCTAAAGCTATTTTAAATTATTTTCTTGGCTTTTAAGCTCTGAACAAGATCTTATTATTTCTTTTTAACTGAATTTGCAAGTTGGTCAGTTTTTATACTTGGGTCTTGCCTCACCTCCATTTAATAAAACAAGTCTTGTTTTGTAGATGATATACATGTTCACTGCAGACAATTGAGAAAATCAGGAAAGAAACAAAATCAACTCATGATCTCACCTCTGAGATGTAATCAGTTTCAGGTTCATAATTTCTTTCTTTTCTTTTTTTCTCTTTTTTCTTTTTTTATACCTGTAATCCCAACACTTTGGGAGGCTGAGGCAAGCGGATCATTTAAGGCCAGGAGTTCAAGACCAGCCTGGCCAACATGGGGAAATCTTGTCTCTACTAAAAATACAAAAATTAGCTGGGCATGGTGGCATGTGCCTGTAGTACCAGCTACTCGAGTGGCTGAGGCACGAGAATCATATGAACCCAGGAGGTGGAGGTTGCAGTGAGTGGAGATCGCGTTGCCGCCCTCCAGCCTGGGTGACAGAGTGAGACTCTGTCTCAAAAAAAAAAAAAAAAAAAAAAAAAGGTAGACCGGGTGTGGTGGCTCATGCCTATAATCTCAACACTTTGGGAGGCTGAGGCCGGCAGATTACTTGAGGTCAGGAGTTCAAGACTAGCCTGGCCAACATGGCAAAACCCCGTCTCCACTAAAAATACAAAAATTAGCCGGGTGTGGCAACATGTGCCTGTAGTCTCAGCTACTCAGGAGGCTGAGGCAGGAGAATCGTTTGAATCTGGGAGGCAGAGATTGTAGTGAGTTGAGGTTATGCCACTACACTCCGGCCTGGGCCACAGAGTAACACTCTGTCTCCAAAAAACAAACACAAAAACAGAAGAAGAAAAAATACTAATGTGTTTAATTACGAAGTATTTTGCCTAGACCCTGGTTGGAATATTTTGTGATATATGGAACATTTACCATATTAACCTTTACTAAATCTGAAAATTTCTGACTTCTGAATCTTGTCTGGTTCCACAAGTTTTGGATTAGGGATTTTGAACTGCAATTGAAAACCTAGTGTTAGGAAAAGATGAGTTTATTAACTTGTTTTGGTAGTTCTGAACTTTTTTATCACATGAATCTTCCCAGAACTTTTGTGCTTTCATTTCACATTTTCATTTCAGGAGAAGATCCAGAAGGAAAATAAATAGTCTTGATTTGTTTATATGATCAGTAATTCTCTCTTACCATCCCACATAACTGTTTCAAACTTGTGACCATCTCTCAATACGTTCAGAATTTCTAGTGACTTTTGTGCCTCTTGATCCTTCATGTGAGAAGCAGTGATTTAAATTAAGTACCAGAGTTGACAAGCCCCTGGAGCCATGTAGTTCTTGGTTTTTGCCTCTGGTATTGTCACTGTGACATTGCTGTTCTTTCCCTTTTTGCCATAGTATTTCTTTTTTGTACTGTGTTTCTTGTTTGCTTCCTTGGGTATCCTGAAACTTTTCATTGCTTCTAACACTTTGGTGAGGGACAGTGCTTCAAAAACTCGGATAAGATCTTGGCTGCCAGTTTATTAACTTGCAGTTTGCCCCCCTCAGTGGAGAGAAAACATTAAAATGAAGGTTGAGGAGTGTATCTTTGACTTCATAACATCATGTAGTTTTAACTTTTTGAGTTATTAGTACTGTCATAAATTCAGTATATGACCATACATTATAAAATATTCCAACCAGGGTCTAGGGCAGTACTTTGTAATTAAACACATTAATAGTTCACATGTATTCATTATAGAGGATTTGGAAAATACAACCATATTTTCACCACCTGGAAGTAACTGTTACCATTGGGGTTTATTACCCCATTCTATTTTCTGTGTGTCTATTACCATAGTACACACACATACTTAAACTGGAATCTCTTGCTGTTATATATAAACTTTGTATCCTGCTTTAAAAAATATATAATGGGTTGGGACAGTGGCTCAGTAATCCCAGCATTTTGTGGGGGGGCCAAAACGAGAAGATTGCTTGAACTCAGGAGTTTGAGACCAGCCGAGGTGACATAGTGAGACCCATCTCTACAAAAACAAAAATGTGGAATGTAGTACGAATTATATTACTGGGCAGTATTATTTATTTATTTCTGAGATGGAGTCTTGCTCTGTCGCCCAGAGCTGGAGTGCAGTGGTGTGATCTCGGCTCACTGCAACCTCTGCCTCCCGGGTTCAAGCAATTCTTCTGCCTCAGCCTCTTGAGTAGCTGGGATTACAGGGATGCACCACCACGCCTGGCTAATTTTTGTATTTTTAGTAGAGGTGGGGTTTCACCATGTTGGCCAGGGTGGTCTCAAATTCCTGACCTCGTGATCTGCCTGCCTTGGCCTCCCAAAGTGCTGGGATTATGGGTGTGAGCCACCGTGCCCAGCCGGGGCAGTAATCTTTAGATTTGTCTTCGTTTTGAATGGGAACCTAGGAGACTGGGATTCAAATTCTGGCTTTGTCCTTGCTAAACTGAAAACTAGGGCAAGTTATAGGACACCTCTGGGCTTCCATGTGTCAGCTGTCAGATTTCCAAAGTATTTGACACCACAGTCTTATGAAAGTTAACCCTCTGCTTAGAACATTATTCATACACAAAAGAAGTCCTAGTCTGGTCTATCTTTGAGATTCTTCCAGTTCTACTACTGAATGATCTCTAGGTTGAGGAGTGCAAAATACAGCAGTATTTATGTCAGGTTATTTAGGCCTAATGGAACAGAAGGATCTTGAAGGAAATGAAAGAGTAACAAATTGACTGGAGGGGACAGAAGAAAACTCTGGAGGGAATGATGTGAAGTTGGGAGCAAGAATGAGTACAGTATGTGAACTGAGTGAGATGAACAAGTGATCTTAACAGTATTCCACAAATAGAATGATTTTTACTGATGAGTAGTGAGGAGATATGATTTGTTAAGTTTGTATGTGTATGGGGTAATGAAGGAGAATTAAGGGACAATATTGAAGGCTAGGCTGAAAAACTTAAATTTGATCCAATAGGTGGCAGGACTTCTGTTCAGAGTCGTGTAATGAAAACCGTTTGACTAAGGCTGCCTTGGCAACTTTGTATGTTTGATAAACTTAAGTAGAGGGAGTTACTGAAGAGTACAGTATTTCAATTGTACTGTGGAATAATGTGGAAATAGAAATATTGTAAAAATAGAAAACATGATACCTCTTGTTTGTAAGATAGGGGGTTAGAACTGGGAGTCAGAATACCACAGAATTTGAGCCTGACATATCAAGCATACTGTGTCATTGATAGTGGCATTGGGAAAGGATCTCGGATAGGTCTTGAAAGATAACAAGTTCAATTTCTAATATATTCAGTTTTAGGCATTAGGTTATTTAAGTGGTAGTTTTAAAAGTCTGATGCTTTAAAAATTTATTCACCTAGATGAATGCTGCCCCTTTTAAAGTAATGTTTTTGGGGACATGCATTTATTCTAGCAAATAAGTGTTCTCTGGAATTTGTCTTTTGAAACTGCTTTTAGAACCTGTAGAGCCACATAAGAAAACCATTCTCGCTGGGCACAGTGGCTCATGCCTGTAATCCCAGCACTTTGGGAGCCTGAGGCAGGCGGATCATGAGGTCAGGAGATCGAGACCATCCTGACCAACATGGTGAAACCCTGTCTGTACTAAATATACAAAAATTAGCTAGGTGTGGTGGCGCGCACCTGTAATCCCAGCTACTCGAGAGGCTGAGGCAGGAGAATCACTTGAACCGTGGAGGCGGACGTTGCGGTGAGCTGAGATTGTGCCACTGCACTTCAGCCTGGGCAACAGTGTGAGACTCCGTCTCAAAAAAAAAAAAAAAAAAAAGCCATTCTCATGACTTGATGGTCATATCCCTTGTGCTCAAAAGAATATGATCTTACTTGGTCATCTATTTACCATACATATTCCTAAGTAATAATTGGCAGTTTCTAAAAATTAATCTGCAGAAACATCAAATTTATTACTATGGAGGATATTTTAATGACTTGTGATTGTTGGGGACACTAAAAGTCTTGAGCTGTGATAGCATCTTATTTTGGTTATAGCTTTGTTGACAAATAATTTGCATACTATACAGTTCACCCATTTTTTTGGTGGAGGGGACATGTGATAAATTTATATAATTTGTAAAGATCTAATAAGAGTAAATAGGGATATCCATCACCTTACACAGTTGTGTTTTGTTTTGTTAAAAACGTTTGAAATATGTAATAGATTATTGTAAACTTTAGTCATCCTACTGATCTGTCAAACACTAGGTTGTATTTCTTCTATCAAATTATATGTTTGTACCCATTAATCAACCTCTTTTTATCTTCCCCATCCACACTCCTTGGCTTCTGGTACCCACTAGTCTACATTCTGTCTTCAAGACATGTGCTTTTCAGATCCCATGTATAAGTGAGAACACATGATATTTGTCTTTCTGAACTTGGCTTGTTTTACTTAACATAATGACCTCTAGTTCCATTTATGTTGCTGCAAATGACAGGATATCATTCTTTAAAACATTTTTTGTTTTATTTTTAAATTATTTTTATCAGGGCAACCTTCTGAGCCAGAATAGGTTCAGAGAGACTCCCAATTTCATTCTTCTTCATGGCTGAATAATATTCTACTGTGTATATGTACCATTTTTTCTTCCTACGTTTATCCATTGAGGGACACTTAGGTTGATTTCATATTTTGGATATTGTGAATAGTGCTGCAAAAAAATAACATGGAAGTCCAGATGTCTCTTTAATATACCAATTTCCTTTCTTTTGAATATATATCCGGTAGTGGAATTGCTGGATCATATGATGATTCTATTTTTCATTTTTTGAGGAACCTCCATACTGTTCCCCATAGTGGCTGTATTAATTTACATTCCTTCCAACAGTGTAGGAGAGTTCCCCTTTCTCCATATCCTCACCAACATCTGTTACGCCCTGCCTTTTTTATAAAAGCCATTTTAACTGGTGTGAGATTACATCTCATTGTGGTTTTGATTTGTATTTCTCTGATGAATAGTGATGTTGGACATTTTTTTCATGTACCTGTTGGCCATTTGAATGTCGTCTTTTGAAACATCTATTCAGATCTTTTGCCTGTTTTTAAATCAATCTATTTGTTCTTTTGCTGTTGAGTTGTTTGAACTCTTCATATATTCTCGTTATTAATCCTTTGCCAGATGGATAGTTTGCAAATATTTTCTCCATTCTATGGGTTATCTCTTTACTTTGATTGTGTCCTTTGCTGTGCAGCAACTTTTTAGCTTGATTTAGTTCCATTTGTCTATTTTGTCTGGGTTGCATGTGTTTTTGAGGTCTTACACAAAAAATCTTTGCCTAGATCAATGTCCTGGAGCAACTCATCAATGTTTTCTTCTAACAGTTTGATGGTTTCAGGCCTTACATTTAAGTCTTTAATCCATTTTGATTTGATTTTTGTATACAGTGAAACATAGGTCCTAGTTTCATTATTCTCAATATAGTTATCCAGTTTTTCCAGCACCATTTGTTGAAGAGACTGTGTTCTTTCCCCATTTTATGTTCTTGGTGCCTTTGTCAAAAATAAATTGGCTTTAAATGTATGGATTTATATTTGGATTCTCTATTTTGTCCCATTGGTCTGTGTGTCTGTTTTAATTCTGATACCATATTGATGTGGTTACCAGAGTTTTGTAGTATAATTTGAAGTCAGATAGTGTGATACCTCCAGTTTTCTTCTTTTTGCTCAGGATTGCTTTGGCTATTCAGGTTCTTTTGTGATTCTGTATAATTTTTGTGTTTGTTCTTCTGTTTCTATGAAGAATATCGTTGGTATTTTGATAGAGATTGGATTGAATCTGTACATTCTTTGGGTAGTATTGTCATTTTAACTGTGTTACTACCTCTAATTCGTGAGCATGGAATATCTTTCCATTTTTGGTATCGACTTCAGTTTCTTTCATCAGTGTTTTATAATGTTTCTTGTATAGATCTTTCACTTCTTTGGTTAAACTGATTCTTTGTAGCTATCGTAAATGGGATTGCTTCCTTGAATTCTCTTTCAGATTGTTTGCTATTGGCATATATAAATCTACTGATTTTGTATGTTGATTTTGTGTCCTACAACTTTACTGAATTTATCAGTTCTAAGAATTTTTTGGTGGAATTTTGGGTTTTCTATATATAAATCATTTTGTCTGCAAAAGGGACAATTTGACTTCCTTTCCAATTTTTTTGTTTCTTTCTCTTGCCTTATTGCTCTGGCCAAAACTTCCAGTATTATGTTGAATAAAAGTTGTAAATGTGGGCATCCTTGTCTTGTTCCAGATTTTAGAGGAAAGGCTTTCAATGTGTGATATTAGCTGTGGATTTGTCATATATAGCCTTTATTATTTTGTATATTCCTTCTATACCCAATGTGCTGAGGGTTTTTATCATAAAGGGATATTAGATTTTATTGAATGCTTATTCAGCATCTATTAAAGTGATCATAGGGTTTTTCTTTCTTGGTTCTGTTAATGTGTCATGTTTATTGATTTGCACATGTTGAACTGTCTTTGCCTCCCTGGGATGAATCCCACTTGATCACGGGGAATTATCTTTTTAGTGTGCCATTGAATTTGGTCTTCTAGTATTTTTGCGTCTATGTTCATTAGTGATACTGGCCCATAGTTTTCTTTTTTTGTTGTGTCCTTGACTGGTTTTGGAATCAGGGTAATGCTGGCCTTGTAGAATGAGTTGGGAAGTCCCTCTCCTTCAGTTTTTTGGAAGATTATGAGCAGAATTGGTATTCTTTGAATGTCTGGTAGAATTCACCGGTGAATCCATCAGGTCCTGGGCTTTTCTTTAATGGGAGACTTTTTATTACAGCTTCAGTCTGGCTATTCCTTATTGGTTTGTTTGAGTTTTTCTATTTCTTCATGGTTCAATCTTGATAGGTTGTATTTGTCCAGGAATCTGTCCATTTCTTCCAGGTTTTCCAATTTGTTGGCATATAGATGTTAAAATAGTCTCTAATGATTCTTTGTGTTTATGGTCTCACTTATTTTGTCTCCTTTTTCATTTCTGATTTTATTTGTATCTTCACTTTTTTCTTAGTTTAGCTGAAGTTTTGTCGATTTTGTTTCTCTTTTCAAAAAAACAATTTTTATTTTGTTGATTTTCTGTAGTCTAAATTCTATTTCTTTCTGCTCTGATCTTTATTATTTCTTTCCTTTTACTAATTTTGGGTTAGGTTTGTTCTTTTCTAGTTCCTTGAGGCACGTTATTAGATTATTTGAAGTCTTTCTACTTTTTTGATGTAGGCATTTGTTGCTATAACTTCCCTCTTACTGCTGCTTTTGCTTTATTCTATAGATTGTAGTGTGTTATATTTCCATTTTTGTTGTTTCAAGAAATTTTTAAATTTCCTTCTAATTTCTTCATTGATCATTCAGGTGGTACTTGATACCATGTGTTTGTGTTTCCTGAACTTCCTCTTGTTACTGATTTTTAGTTTTGTTCCATTGTAGTCAGAAAAGATAACTTCACATGCTTTCTGCTTTTTTGAATTTGTTCAGACTTGTTTTGTGGCCTAAGATATAGTCTGTTCTAGACATTTCTCAAAAGAAGACATTCATACAGCCAACAGACACATGAAAAAATGCTCATCATCACTCGCCATCAGAGAAATGCAAATCAAAACCACAATGAGATACCATCTCACACCAGTTAGAATGGCAATCATTAAGAAGTCAGGAAACAACAGGTGTTGGAGAGGATGTGGAGAAATAGGAACACTTTTACACTGTTGGTGGGATTGTAAACTAGTTCAACCATTATGGAAAACAGTATGGCAATTCCTCAAGGATCTAGAACTAGATGTACCATATGACCCAGCCATCCCACTACTGGGTATATACCCAAAGGATTATAAATTATTCTACTACAAAGACACATGTACACGTATGTTTATTGCGGCACTATTCACAATAGCAAAGACTTGGAATCAACCCAAATGTCCATCTGTGACAGACTGGATTAAGAAAATGTGGCACATATACACCATGGAATACTATGCAGCCATAAAAAAGGATGAGTTTGCGTCCTTTGTAGGGACATGGATGCAGCTGGAAACCATCATTCTTAGCAAACTATCACAAGAACAGAAAACCAAACACCGCATGTTCTCACTCATAGGTGGGAACTGAACAATGAGATCACTTGGACTCGGGAAGGGGAACATCACACACTGGGGCCTATCATGGGGAGGGGGGAGGAGGGAGGGATTGCATTGGGGAGTTATACATGATATAAATGATGAATTGATGGGTGCTGACGAGTTGATGGGTGCAGCACACCAACATGGCACAAGTATACATATGTAACAAACCTGCACGTTATGCACATGTACCCTAGAACTTAAAGTATAAAAAAAAAAAAAAAGATATAGTCTGTTCTGCAGAATGTTCCATATCCGGATGAAAAGCGTGTGTATTCTGTGCACTTGGATGTTCTAGAAATGTCAGGCTGATTTGTTCTAGTGTATAGTTTAACTCTGATGTTTCTTTGTTGATTTTTTTGTCTGGATGATCTGTCCTTTTCTGAGAGTGGAGTGTTGAAGTCCCCTACTGTTACTCTATTGCAGTCTGTCTCTCCCTTAAGATCTATTAACATTTGCATTTTATACTTGGCAGCACTGGTCTTTTTTCTCCTTTAATTGTGTATCTTCAAATAGCCTCTCAAGTTCACTGATTCTTTCCTTTGTGTGATCTTTCTGCTGTTGAGAGCCTCTAATGACTTTTTCAGTTCACAAATGTATTTCTGAGTTCCAAGATTTGATTTCTTGTACTATTTCAATCTCTTTGTTAAATTTCTCCAATCAATTTCTGAATTGCTTTTCTATGTTATCTTGGTGATCACCAAATTCCCTTAAAATGGCTATTTTGAATTCTTGGTTAGAGGGTTCCCAAATTGCTGTCTTGCTAGGGTCAGTTACTGGTTCCTCGCTTTGCTGTTCGAAGAGGCCTTGGTTCCCTGTTTGCTATTGTTTCTTGTGGACTTACATCTGTATCTTTGCATTGACGGATAGTTCTTTGTTCCAGTCTTTTCTTTCTGCCTTGTTTTCTGTTTTGCAAGCTCCCATGTTTGGATCTACTTGTTTTGGTTTTTATTGTGTTTGCTTAGTGATTCTTTGTAATATACCTCTTGATTTTCTTTTTCTTTTCTTTTCTTTTCTTTTTTTTTCCTGCTAGATTGCTGCCTCTTTTTCGGCACCAGCTGGCACCTTAAGCCCAGGTTTGCCTCGGTTCTAGTAACCAGTCAGTATGATGCCCCTCCTGCATGGGGGCGTCCCACAGGAGATATTCCAGTAGTGTGGGAAGACTGGCTGTGGGTTCATGCCCAGGTGACTTGTGGAATGAACTTCCTACAGTGTGGTGCTGCTGAACAGCTGTTTTGATTTGGAGTCACAGAGCAGAGTTTCTAGGGCTGGGAATAGTAGTCCCCCCTCCCCTCTTTGTCTCTGGCTGCCCTCAGGGATACTTCTTCCTTTACATACTCCCAACACTTCCTGTAATTTGAGGCAGGGACAGGTCTCCTGCCAGAGATCCTAAGATGGTGGGAAGCTGGTTGTCCACTTGATTCTCTTTTTCCAGTATAGTGATTGTGAGTCGGGGGGAAGTTTTCTGCATTCTTGGTGTTGAGCATGTTGGGGAAAAGGGCATCATGGTTATGGAAGTTCGGTTTTTGTTTCCTGCTTAGGTTTTCTCACTTCTCCATGGCCCTGAGACTGTCTCCTCCTCATTTTTGAATTCTGGGACATTGCTGGTGATAATCTCAGCACTTTGTTTTTGGTTTTCTGTGGGGCAGTTGAATGAAGCCAGCTTGCTTCTATGCTGCCATTTTGGAACTGGAAGAATATGTGATAGTACTTTGGAAGAAGGTCTAGTGTGTGCTGGTTAAAAGGATGGGTTCTGGGGACCTAGGTTTGAATGATCTCTTTAGTACATTGTGTCTTGAGCAATTTATTTAATTTGTCTAGGCCTCATTTCCTCATTTGTAGAATGGAGATGGTGATAAAACTTTACTTTGTAGGATTGTTGTGAGGATTGGCTCTGAGAACAATGACTGGCAAATACTAAGAGCTCAGTAAATATTAGCTATTTATTACCACCACCACAACTACTATTATTGTTTCTACCACCACTTTGTCTGTTTATCTATTTTGTTTTAAAAATTAGTTATATTCCTATATAATTATGTCACATACTAGTGGAATGATAGGCAGCTGAATATAAAATTGGAGCTCAATAGATGAGACGTAGAGATGTTTTTTTAAGAATGTTTGGCCTGAACCTTAGAGAAGAGCAGAAAAGACTAAGGATGAAGAATTAGGGAATACCCATAGTAAGGGTGCAGGAGGCAGAAAAGGAGCCAGTAAAAGAGTAGAGAGAGATTGTTTAGAGAAAGAAGGAAAATAAGGCATATATATTAGTGTAGAGATTATATGAATTGGAATTAGATTTAGTTGCAACCAAGTACCAGAGACTTAAATGTGATAGAAGTTCATGTCTGTTGAGTTAGAAATTCCAGAAGTAGTCAGTTTAAGACTCATGTGGTTTGCCATGGTGTCACATTTCCCCACTGTGCTCGGATTCTGTTATTTTCCAAAGACACTTTAGGGTCTAAGAGAGCTACTAACTTCAACTATTGCACGTACATTGCAGTCATCAGAAGGAGAAAGAGAAGAACACATCTCACTTCCTTTAAGGATACTTTCTGGAAGTTATATATTACAGGTTGAGTGTCCCTTATCCAATATGCTTAGATCCAGAGAATGGTTTCACATTGTTTTCACATTTTGGAATGTTTGATTACTCTGTGGATATCATGCAGACCTTTTCGATACTTTCAACCATATCATTATACTACAGAGCAGAGAATAAGCAAAAAAAAAAAAAAAGAAAGAAAGAAAGAGCATAGTGAGTAATAGTAATGCAGTACATCTTGGCCCCATGTGAGGCATTGTGGGGAGCCTACAGTTGGTGTATCTGGTGTATACACGTGTCGTTTTATTACCCATTGTGGGCATGCTTGTGTAGAGGAATCCGGGTGTGTGCAGATATATATTGCAGCTGATGGGGGCTGGGAGGGTCTTTCTTTCCTTGGGGACACTGAATAAACTATGTGTTGGGTGCCTGCATTGTGACTGCAACCTGTCACATGAGATCAGGAGTGGAATTTTTCACTTGTGGCATCATTTTGACACTCAGAACATTTTAGATTTTGTAGCATTATAGATTTTTGGATTAGGGAGTTCCATGTATACTACTTTTGCTCATATTCCATTGGTCAAACTTAGTCACATGGCCACACCTTGCTGCTGGAGAGACTGGGAAATGTAGACTTTATTTTGAATGGTCAGTGCCTGGCCATTCAAATAAAGAGCAGGAACAGTGAGACTAATCCCAGTGTAGCTAGATGAAGAATACAGGGTAGATAACAGTTAATTGTCTTTAGGACAGTTTAATTCATTATTGGTTATTCTTGATAGAGTTTTTATAATTACTGAACTATAAGTACAAATTCATTCTTGTCAAATTGCATCAACAGTATGTTGTTTTTAGGGTGTAATCTCTTCATGAATCCTTGCTTAATTAGGATTATCAGTTTCTCATAAAAAATTTGTATGTATACATATGTATGTGTTTATGTGCATGTGTGTGTACACATCCCCCCATTTAACATTAGTGTTGGCCAAAATTATTTCATATGACAACAGTGTGAAGTAAAATTGATGGTAAATAAGCTGCTGATAACCCTCTTCTGTTGTTTTAAGCCTGTAATTTTACCCAGTATTCTATTTGGTAAATACTCTCCAATTTGGTTGTTTTTTTGGCCAATGTTTTTAATCTGTCTCTGTCCTTTTATATTACTACTCTGTCTCACTGCTGTTAATTATACTTCCTAAAATAGATAAATGAGCAAATTTAATTAAATGTGTTATTTGCACTGTCTCCTGATCATTAATGAATTTGTAAGTAAGGTCAGACCTATAATCTTTCTAGTATTACAATTCGTGAATCTTCACTGTCTACTCAATTAGTAATTATTTGCTTAAATTTTTTTTTTTATTTTTAAAGCTTCTATATTTTGTGTGTTTATGCTCTTTCAGTATTAGAAATATAAAGATCTTCTAGCAAAAGGAAACTTTTCTGTAGGATATTCTGTCCCTTTCAGTTGAAAATGTTTTCTTTAGACATGTTTTTGAATGATGAACACTTAAGTTTATATGGTGCTATTTGGGTTTTCAAAAAAAAAAATTAAAAATAATTTAAAATATTTTATCAATAGATGTAGAGTTTAAAATAGACATGTTTTAAAAGTCCAATAGTGAAAAAAGGTTTTATAACAAAATATAGTGAGTAGTTTTTGTCTCACTCATTCTCTCTAGTCCTCTCCCTAGAGGATACAGGGTAGATAACAGTTAATTTTTTATTAACTGTTAATAATTTAACAGTTAATAAGCTATTTCTTCTGGCATCAACCTATCTGTGTATTTAAAAGTAATGTATGTACAATGCTATCTTTTGATTTACCAGTTTTTTTCATTATATGTGGAGTTTCTATTATGGTAGAGAAAGTTTTAGTGTTATTAAATACCATCTCCACTACTGCTTCTCCCTAGCTTCTTAATTTAGTTCTATTAAAATATTTGGTTAAGTCTAATAATGTTATGTTTACATTACTATGCCTGTGCAAATTTTACTTGCTGATAGTGTCTTAAATAGCCCCTCGGTGCAGTTTTCCACAAGGTCAATCACAGTAATCTGTCAGTTAGAATTTTTTTTTTTTTTAAATTCTTGGAAATTTCTCTTCTAGAGACTTCCAGTGTCCTACTATTGAAGCCTACTCTCTCGACCTGCTGCATTGCTCTTTTCCTAGTATGATTTCCCCTTGTTGTTATCCTTAGATTTTTCTCTGCTGGGTTTGATTCTCCGAATATTGTTAGAACTCCTATCTTCTTTAGGCTTCATTTACCTCTTGCTTAGGTGGAGCACATCCTCTAGTAGTTGTGTTGGATTCAAAAGATGACACCATGCCAGACAGCATGAGGATGACAGCCTTCAGCATGCCTACCCTCTCACATAGCTTCAATCTGGATTGGTTGCTTTCTGCTGCTGGTGCACAGTTATCATCCTAGAGTCCCATTCACTAGTATTCCTTCACTTCTCTCTTGTGTTGGATGTCTTGTTTTCTGTATCTTATCTCTTCTTTGCTTTGGCTTGTTTCCTTGTTTGTTGTCAAAGGATGATGAGACCATCACTATCTAAAATATCTAATCAGGCACAA
This sequence comes from Rhinopithecus bieti, assembly GCF_001698545.2. NCBI lineage: Eukaryota > Metazoa > Chordata > Mammalia > Primates > Cercopithecidae > Rhinopithecus > Rhinopithecus bieti. The sequence goes on from NW_016803361.1 coordinate 2,187,063, forward strand.
TGTCCCAGAACAAAGCAGATTGCTAGTTTTATATAGTGTTTTGGGGGAGTGTGGTGCTCAGGGATTAGAAAATTTTAAGAGGCAGCAGAAGCAGATTAACATAATCTATAGACAAATGGTTACTTGGGTGAGACCATTGTTGATTGGTTGAGACCATTGTCGATTGGTTGGCATTTGGGTATTTTATTGTAGTGACTTTCTCCCTAACTTTAAATTGGCTGACTTTCAGAAGTAAGGGGCGGCTAAGCTAACACTGATTGGCTTGTAAAAGAAAAGTAAGTTGTTTTTACAATGGAATGGGTATAAGTAGTCCTTGGCAACTTTTTACTATAGTTACAAACAATCAGTCTTTCCTAAATTTGTAAGAACTTTAAAATTCTCAATCTTCTATTAACTTTCTAGGAAAGCGTACATGGTAGGTAATTTTTTGAGCCTTTCCATGTCTGAAAATATTTTTGGTTTCTGTTTTCACATTTGATTAATATAGTTTGGGTGAGTGTAAAATTCTAGATCGGAAATATTTTTCTTTAGAATTTTGAAGGCATAGTTTCTTTTTTCTCCTCATCCTTTATTGCTTTTGAGAAGTCTTAAGCCAATGTGGACTCTCTTCTTTCGTTTGGATCTTTTCACTGGAAACTTGTTAGATCTCTGCTTTGTCCCCAGTGTTCTGAAGTTTCACAATGATGTGCTTTGGTGTGGGTCTGTGTTTATTTTTATCCACTGTCCTGGGTGTTTGTGGGTACCTTTCAATGTAGAACAGTTGGCATTTTTCTGGGACCTGGTGTATGGAATAGGGGTGGGGCAGTAGATTTTAGGTTCAATATGCTTACTTAATGACCCAGTTTTAAAGACCTCTGCACTTCCAGTCAGCCCCTGATCTACAGATGGTCTATTCTACATTTTAGAGATAATCCCAAACTTTTTTTCACAGAGGAGGAGGGGATCTCAGGATCGCTCCTTTCACCCAGTGCCCTCCCTGCATTTAACTTCCAGTTCCAGAGTTGGTATGGCCAGTCCCTGACTCTCACGAGGATTTCTGACTGTAAATTGGGTTGAGTGGCAACTTTCTCTACTGCTGGTTTGGAATTTGGCTTTTTCAGTTCTGCTACACATTGAGCATTCATCAGTACATAACTTCCAAAGTTTTGTTACTTTTTTTTTCTCTTCTCCGCTGTCTATCCGTGTGGATTTATGTTTTAAGACAAAACAAATTGACTTATTTCAGTAGAATTTTTGGAGAGAAGCAAAATTATATGCGTATGTGCATTCCATTCTCTTAACAGAAGAACAGCTATAAGACTAACTGCAATATTCTTTTTTTTGTTTGTTTTTTTGAGACAGAGTCTTGCTCTGTCGCCCAGGCTGGAGTGCAGTGGCGTGATCTTGGCTCACTGCAAGCTCCGCCTCCTGGGTTCATGCTCTTCTCCTGCCTCAGCCTCCCGGGTAGCTGGGATTACAGGCGTGCACCACCACACTGGCTAATTTTTTGTATTTTTAGTAGAGACGAGGTTTCACCGTGTTAGCCAGGATGGTCTTGATCTCCTGACCTCGTGATCTGTGTGCCTCGGCCTCCCAAAGTGCTGGGATTACAGGTGTGAGCCACCGCTCCCGGCCCTAACTGCAATATTCTTATGTGAAATAATATTACAGTAGCATTACATGATTATTATATTTCTGATATGTGAAAGGTAGAGTAACAGAATATGTTGCTCAAATGCAGTAACACTAAACATAGGTCTGCAGAGAGGGCACTGCTACAGAGAATGAATAGTCATACCTTCCTTGATTGTGAGCTATTCCTTTAATTTCTAAAAATCATCATTGGAAAACCCACAAAAATGTTACATCTGTATTATAGGAAAACTAGAATACAGTGATAAACATGAAGAATAAAATAAGAGTCACTTTAATTACACTACCCAGAGCTGCCCACTATTAACAGATTAGTGTATATATTTTTCTAGTCTTTGTTTATGCATTTGCCTATGTATTTGTGGACATATGTTTAAATGGGGCATACTGTATGTATTATTTTGTTCCTTCCCCCATTTTTTCCAACCATAAAAGTATATGGCTCTTGAGTCGAGAATTTTTTTGCACAGAATCCTAGAGATTATATTCTCATTAACAATGTCTAACTCCCATTTGCTTGATTGTACATTATGTGCCAAGCACTGTGCTGACTGGCATCTTTGTTTTTCTGTTTAATTTATGTTGACATTATTTCAGACCACAGAAAAATTCCAAGAGTGTATAGAGCGTTCACCCAAATATCCCAAATGTTAACATTTTACTACATTCCCTTTCTTATTTCTCTCTCATGAGAGTAAAATGTAGACTTTACTCCCTTTTATACCTAAATAGTTAAGTGTGCACTTTCTAAAAAACAAGGACATTCTTTTATATAAGTAAGCCACAGGGTAGTTGTCAAAATCAGGAAATTAACGTTGATTTAATGTTAATTATGTAACCTACAGACTTATTCAGATTTTACCCACTGGCCCATTGTACTTTATAGCAAAAGAAAATTCCAGGTCATGAGAGTGCATTTAGTTGTCATGTCTCTAGTTTCCTTTAATCTGGTGCAGTTTCTGTTTTTTTCATGACATTGACTTTTTTTTTTTTTTTTTTGGAGATAGAGTCTTACTGTTGTTGCCCAGGCTGGAGTGCAGTGGTGTGATCATGGCTCCCTGCAGCCCTGAACTCCCGGACTCAAGCAATCCTCCTGCCTCAGCCTCCTGAGTAGCTGGCACTACAGGCACCCGCCACCACACCTGGTTAATTTTTTATTTTTTGTAGAGACAGATTCTCCCTGTGTTGCCCAGGCTGGTCTCGAACTCCTGGGCTCAAGTGATCCTCTTGCCTTGGCCTTCCAAAAAGTGTTGGGATTATAGGTGTGAGCCACTGCATCCAGCCGACATTGATATTTCTGAAGAGTGCAAGACAGTTATTTTGTAGAACATGTACAGTTTGGGTTCATCTGATGTTTTCTCATGATTGGATTAAGGTTATTCCTTTTTGGCAGGAGTACCCCAAAGTATCGTTATGCTTTTGCATCATATCAGGAGGCACAAGATGGTAATATGATTTTGGATCACTTGATTGTTACTATTTTTCCTTTTGTAATTTTTTTGTGGTAAAATATACATCATTTATTTTTATGTTTTGACCATTTTAAAATGTATAGCTTAGTGGCATTATATTCTGTTTGTAATTCACATTCACAGTCCCTTTGTAATTTTAAAGTATTTTGTGAAAAAATACATAGAGACTTGGTAAATATCCTGTCACTATTTGAACTTTCACTCACTAATTTTAGTATCCGTTTGTTGTAAACATCTTGTTACTCCTTGAACTTTTGCTCACGAATTTTAGTATCTGTTGGTGATTTCTGCCTAATTTTCATAATGGTTCTTGAGTGGTGATATTCGAATTCCATTATTCCTTCTACACTTACTTATAATAGGACTTTATTTTGACACTGTCCCTGACGTGGCCAGTGGGAGCCCCTTCAGTTCTTTTGACATGCCACTGTCATTCTTGGAGCATGTATTCTAGGCTCATCTTGCACTTTCCCAGCCCCAGCCTTGGAATAAGGAATTTCTTCTCGAAGCCCTGATTCCTTTTAATAATGACTTTAAAAGCCACAGTCTGGACTCTAGATGTCCTGGTTGCGATTGTTATTGCTTCTAGGCCTTCTCAGCTGACATCTAGGAAATAAGTATGTGTGAGAGGAGGGAGTGTGTGTGTTTGTGTGTATGTGCGCACACAGTAGTGTATCTTTATTAAAAGCAATGAGTTTATACAGGTACCTCAGATTCTGACCCAACACTACAGGGTTTATTCTATCCTTTCCTCATTCCATATTTATAGCTCTGATTTCCAACAATGAGAAATTACTCATATTTTTGCTTATTGGTTCAATTCAAGAATATAAGAAAATAGTTTAAGAATTATTAACTCATACCACCATTTAAAAAGACACCTTGTAAGTAGAATTCAATGTTTGTTTATAGTATTTTCCTTTAGCCTAAGGACATGTAGTCTAAATCTGTACTGTGTAATAATACGGTAGCTACTAGCCACATGAATAGAGATGTGTTACAAGTATAAAATGTACATTGGATTTGAAAACTTACTACAAAATAAATATGAAATAGCTCACTGGTATTTTAATAATAGTTTGTGTTGATTATGTGTTGAAATATTTTAAGTGTATTAGATAAAATATATTAATAAAATTAATTTCACTTTAATGTGATACTAGAAAATGTTAAATTACATATGTGGCTCCATTATACTTCTATTAGAATGTGCTGATACGAAAACCATGTTCAAAAGTTACTTGGATTAATTTTCCTTCTCTAACATTCTTTCCCTCCTCCCTGGGGTTATGTTATTCATTTGAAATACAGTGTACTTCATTTATTTCTATTCGTATTCTGTCTTTTTCACTGGATCCTAATTGATCTTATTTATTCTTCAGTATGTGAAACATCAACATGTTTCCAAAAGTCAGAACTCTACAAAAATGTTTATACTCAGGGCACTGTCACCCATTCCTTCTGCCCTTCTCTAACCTGTCCTCTGTAGGCTACCAGTCTAATGATTCCCCCAGTTATCCTTCATGCATTTTTTTCCCCTCAGGATTGAGGATATAGATGCACATTTTCTTATTTTTCTTTCATTCTTACACAAAAGGTAGCATACTGTAGATACTCTTTTGTACTCTTACGCTCTTTCTAATATTTTGAATTTACAAAAAGTACTACAACCATGTCCATATGTATTTTGGTATGTTGGAGGTGTATTTTGGAGTAAATTTTCAAAATGGAATGGTTGGGCCAGAAGTTAAAAGCATATGTAGTTTTCTTAAATATTGCTAAATGCCTTTCTACAGAGGTTGTACGAATTTGAATTCCCATCAGCAGTGTATGAGAGGGTTAGTTTCCCCACAACCTCATCATCAGAGTGTGTTGGCATGCTTTTAATTTTTGCTAACTTGATAGGTAAGAAATAGTATCAGTATAGTTTTAATGTTTGTTTCTCTTGTTATCAGTGAAGTTGAACATCTTTTCATATGTTTAAGGGTCATTTTTTATCTTTTGTGTGAAATATATCTTCGTTTTCCATCAGGTTTTTGGTCCCCTCCCCTTTCTCAATTGTTGGGAGTTTTTAAATATTAGGAATATTAGCTCTTTACTGGTGATGTATGTTACAAATATTTTCTCCCAGTTTGTAGTGTTTATGCGTGGGTATGAATGTTTAGACCTTTATGTAGTCCAGTTTTTGAGTTTTTTGTTTTATCTGAATTTTGGATTAAAATTAGAGGTTTTCCTTGGACCCATGGTAAATAATTCACCTATGTTTTCTTCTAGTACTTCTGTGGTTTTAGTTGTTAATTTGGATCTTTGATCCATTTGGAGGTATGGCTTCTTTAAAATGAATAAAAGACCAATTTTGCCCCAGTGTTCTTTTTTTTTTTGAGACGGAGTCTGGCTCTGTCACCCAGGCTGGAGTGCAGTGGCCGGATCTCGGCTCACTGCAGGCTCCGCCTCCCGGGCTCAGGCCATTCTCCTGCCTCAGCCTCCCGAGTAGCTGGGACTACAGGCGCCCGCCACCTCGCCTGGCTAGTTTTTTGTATTTTTTTTAGTAGAGATGGGGTTTCACCGTGTTAGCCAGGATGGTCTCAATCTCCTGACCTCGTGATCCGTCTGTCTCAGCCTCCCAAAGTGCTGGGATTACAGGCTTGAGCCACCGCACCCGGCCATCCCAGTGTTCTTTGATATGCTGCCTTTATCATATATGAAATTTCTATTTGGTTTATTTCTGGACTTTCTATTTTCTATACCATTATCACACCGTTTCAATTATAAAGGCTTGATAGTATATCAAGGGCTAGCTTTTTAAATTTTTAGTGTTTTCCTGACTATTCTTGCATGTTTATTTTTCTGTTGAACTTTAGTATCAGCTTGTCTGTCTCAATAAAAAAGCTTGCAGGTATTTTTATTGGGGTTATGTTAAATTTATAAGTTAACATATGGAAAACTAACTTTTTAATGCTGTTATTTCGTGCTGAGATTTCTGTCCAAGAACAAAGAATATCTTTCCATTTGTTCAGATCTACTTTTGTATCTTTCAGGAACGTTTTAAAGTTTTCTTCATATTTAACTCCTTGATAAATTCTCCACTTTTTTTTCAGCTCAATAATACATCTTATAGATCTTTCTTTTGTATATCTACATAGTTTTCTACAGTGTGGATGCACCATAATTTATTTAACCTGGCTGATATGGGTGTACATTAAAGTTGTTTAAAAATTTTCACTATTGCAAACAGTTCTGGAATAAGTAAGTATCCTTGTAGAAGTCTAGTTACTTCCTTATGATAAATTTATCAGAGGAGAATTGCCTCTTCAAAGGTCTTTTGACACATAAAAATTTCTGAAACATATTGTTAACAGCTTTCCATATTAATAAAATGTATACCTCCACTAACACTGTGTTTGAGCCCTATTCTGTTGACATTCAGCAAAACAGAACCTTATTGCTCTTTTTTAATATTTGCCAGTTTGATAGCAAAACAAAGTATGTTTATATTGCATTACTTTGCTAACTGATGAGTTTTATTTTTTATCCATCTGCCATTCAGCTGGCCAGCATATACTCGTTGAGTATCCACCATGTTCCATAAGCTATCCCATGTATTAAAACTGTAATAATGACTAGAAGTTGAACATCTGTTTGTATCTCTCTCTCTCTCTCTCTCTCTCTCTCTCTCTGTATGTGTGTGTGTGTGTGTGTGTGTTAGAGATAGGATCTCATTCTGTCACCCAGGTTGGAGTGCAGTGGTGCCATCACAGCTCACTGCAGCCTTGACCTGCTGGGCTCAAGCAATGTTCCCACCTCAGCCTCTTGAGTAGCTGGGAGTACAGGTGCATGCTACCATGCTTGGCTGATTTTTATATTTTTTGTAGAGATGGAGTTTTGCCATGTTGTCGAGGCTGGTGTCGAAATCCTGAGCTCAAGTGGTCTGCCTGCCTTGGCGTCCCACAGTGCTGGGATTACAGTCATGAGCCACCATGCCTGGCGTCTGTGATTTTTATTATTTTGTGTCTTATGTCTTTTTGTTTTGTTGACGGTTAGTAGACTTTCCTGTCCTCAGGTCTGAGAATGACAGAAGATGGCATTTCCTTATTCTGTTTGGTTGATGAGCTTCTAAAAAGTGCTTTTGTATGTGTGTCTTCATTGCACATTCTATGGCACATCACTGTGTTAAACGCAGACTTACAAAATGAGTTAATGAAAGTTAAGTGCCTAGACAGGTGTCAAAGAAATAACTATATTTTATAAAATAACTTTTATTATTACTGTTTTCAGGTGAGGCTGCTGTCTGTCAGAAAGGAACTTTTATACAGTTTGCCTTCAGAGACAGTCTATCTGCATGTTGTAGAGTTTTATTATTAAGAAAATAAATGTTACTTACATGGTAAGTTGCCTTTACTTATGCATATTTTATAGAAATACTGTCTATTTACTCTAAAGATTTGTTTGCTTGTATTTTGTTTCTTCAGCATCGTTTTATTTTGTAACTGTCATGTAAAACAAGTTTGAAAGGTGGCAATTTCCTGAAAGGTATGGGGTCTTTTGAAGATTTTTTTCTGTTTACTATCTGTCTTAATTTTATTGTTTATAGTAGAGAGGAGAACAGGGGCTGTTTAAATACTGGGATTAGTTTTCAAAGTTGGATCACTAGCTTTGGTCTGTCTCTTTCCACTGTAACAGCTGAGAATTAACATCCTTCTTGTCAAGCCCTGGCATCACTATAATTCATATAGTGAGCAGCAAAGATGCAGTGTTATTTTTTTTTTTTTTTTTTTTTTTGAGGCGGAGTCTCGCTCTGTCGCCCGGAGTGGAGTGCAGTGGCCGGATCTCAGCTCACTGCAAGCTCCGCCTCCCGGGTTTGCGCCATTCTCCCGCCTCAGCCTCCCGAGTAGCTGGGACTACAGGCGCCCGCCACCGCGCCCGGCTAGTTTTGTATTTTTTTAGTAGAGACGGGGTTTCACTGTGTTAGCCAGGATGGTCTCGATCTCCTGACCTCGTGATCCGCCCGTCTCGGCCTCCCAAAGTGCTGGGATTACAGGCTTGAGCCACCGCGCCCGGCCAGATGCAGTGTTATTTTAAGGGTTTGATTAACTGATTCAGGAAGAATAGGTGGTCATTTAAATAGTAAAGTATAAAACAGAATGAATAATTTTATTAAATTACTTAGAAATGAAAAAAGATAACTGATTTTAATTTTTAAATATTACCCTATAGGTATTTGTTGTCAGTTAAAAAATTTTTTTTTCAGGGAAAATTTAGTAAGTTGATATGACCTGCTGTTTTGTGAGAGGTTTTCTTACATCCTCTGATGATCTTTTGAGTATATTCCAACTTCTGACTCTCCTGTGTGGCCAGTGACAATGGGCCAGCCGATGCGTAGGGTGATAGCTTTAGTGGTAACCAGAGGGTTGGTCACAGCAACTGTCAGAAGATAAATATACTCATGTGCTGCTGACGCACGTTGCAAAAATTGGATGGAAAGTATGACATGATACTGGTGATTTGCCGAATTTTCTCTCAAATAGTTTTGTGCAGCTAAACACAGTGAGACATAAATGTTGATGTTGAGAGCTGAGTTCAAACCAAGTAGTCTCAAATAGAATCCAAGGATGAGGAGCTATAGGCACTGAAAAAAGAGAGGAACAATATTATCCTTAGATTTGTTTTTTCTTAGTCTTTTTGCTTTTGTTAGCATCAGAAAACTGTCTTAGGTATTTCTGGATGTTTTGCATGGCTCATGTGAGTAGAAACATAGGATTTCGTTGTACATGACTGAAAAGGCCTGCATCTCAGAGCAAATCAAAGTGAGTTTTAATCTTGGTTATTTGAAATCTCCTTGTACCTGTCTTATTAGGAGTATTTTTTTTTTTTTAAGAAGAAACTAATTTGCAGTTGGCTATAAAGAGTGACATTGTGTCTGGGAAAATGCTGTACTAACACACTGTGCTGTCCCACAAGAGTACTTCTCAAGTCCCCAAACGCAGTGCTGACAATCTGTGACAGCCTGTGAATTGTTGGGCAGCAGTTGGGGAAGATGGACAGCAGAGTGAGGTGGTTGTGTGTAAGTTAGAGGAGGTGGGGAGGGGAAGAAGTAAGAGAAGAGCAGAGCAGCTTCTAAGTTTTGTGGGCAATTTGAATGGAAGGTGTTTTAGTTGTTGTGTTCTGCTAATACAGCTGTGAAATAAACAGCTAGAGGGTGGGGTAGAAATAGTGTATTTCACCTTTCCTTTCAAGGTATTATTGATTCTGTCATCAAAACTGTAAGGTTGCCTGGGCATGGCAACTCACCCCCGTAATCCCAGCACTTTGGGAGGCCCAGGTGGGCAGATTACTTGAGTTCAGGAGTTCGAGACCAGCCTGGCCAGCAGAGGGAAACCCCATCTCTACTATAAATATAAAAAATTAGCTGGGCATGGTGATATACGCCTGTAATCCCAGCTATTCTGGAGGCTGAGGCGTGAGAATTGTTTGAGCCAGGCAGGCGGAAGTTGCAGTGAGCTGAGATTGCGCCAGTGCACTTCCAGCCTGGGTGACGGAATGAGACTCTGTCTCAAAACATCAAATAACAAAAAACCCTGTAAGGTTCTGTGATCTATTGATGAGAGTATGGGTTGGATTGAATTAAAACTTTTGAGGAGACTAGAAATATCACATCATACCAGGAAATGAAACTATGAAGGTAAGGGTAATGGGGATAGGGCGTATCTTTTCCAGGAATTATTATAGTAGTAGTAAGGCCAGTTACCATATCTAGATCCACAAGGGCTAGGCCTTTATCTCAGACAAATGTACAGCTTGTTATTTATTTATTTGATTGATTTGATACATATACTATCAGCTGTTACTGTTTCTATAGCAAGCATTGTCAGACATCAAAGACAGGAATTTCTGGATATATATATTTGGATTGTGGAGTAGAATTTAATGTGGGCAAGTTATGGTTCAATTCTTTCTTTCAGTATGAGAGTAGTTATACAAAGTAAATAGCTTTGCTACAATGAACCTTTGGCTGTAGCCAGACTAATATTGGGGACTGAATGTTTGTGTTCCCCCTAAACTCATATGTTGAAATCTAGTCCCCAGTGTCATGGTGTTGGAGATGGGGCCTTCAGGGTGTAATTTAGTCATGAAGGTGGAGCCCTCATGAATGAGATGACTTCCCTTATAGGAAGAAGTCAGGGACCAGGTGCCGTGGCTCACGCCTGTAATCCCAGCACTTTGGGAGGTCAAGGCAGGTGGCTCACCTGAGGTCAGGAGTTCGAAACCAGCCTGACCAGCATGGTGAAACCCCATCCCTATTACATGCAAAAAATTAGCTGGCATGGTGGCACATGCCTGTAATCCCAGCTGCTTCGGAAGCTGAGGCAGGAGAATCACTTAAACCTGGAGGTAGAGCTAATATTGCACCATTGCACTCCAGTCTGGGCAACAAGAGCGAAAACTCTGTCTCAAAAAACAAACAAACAAACAAACCAAGAAGAAGCCAGGGAGCTAGCTTGCTCTATGTTTCTGCTATATGAGAATACAATGGGAAATCAACCTACTACAACCCAGAAGAGGGTGTGCTCCAGAACCAGGCCATGCTGGCACCCTGATCTTGAACTTCTAGCTATTAGAATTGTGAAAAATTTTTGTTGTTTTTAAGCCACCCGGTCTATGGTACTTTGTTATAGCAGCCTGAACTAAGACAACCAGTTTCTGTGAGTCTCCAAAATAACACTTTCCGACTTTTTGCCTTTTCACATGTTGAGTGTGTTCTTTCCACTTGTAATGTCTCCCCTCAGTTCTGTGTCTGAATATCTGCTTCTAAAGGCCTAGCCTCAGTTCCACCCACTTTATGACATTTTCCTCACCCATTCCAAGCCCTTAGTGATATTTTTCTCCTCTGGTTTCTATCATTTACTGCGTTTCTTTTATTTGGCAGTTAGAGACATATGTTCCCTTAAAACAACATGAAAATAGTCTTTCCAATTAGGTAGAGACATCTTAAGGGGAAGCTTCATTTTTACTCTCTTGGCTCACTGCAACCTCTGCCTCCTGGGTTCAAGCAATTCTCCTGCCTCAGCCTCCCGAGTAGCTGGGACTACAGGTGCATGCCACCATGCCCGGCTAATTTTTTGTATTTTTAGTAGAGATGGGATTTCACCGTGTTAGCCAGGATGGTCTCGATCTCCTGACCTCCTGATCTGCCCACCTCAGCCTCCCAAAGTGCTGGGATTACAGGCTTGAGCCACCGCGCCTGGCCCCTACTTTATAATTTCTACTACCCCAGCAGTGATGTCAATACAATATGTGCACTTAATAAATATTTGATGGTAAAAAAAAATGCCATTGCCTATTGTTAGCTTTTACCCATCTTTAAAAATTATCTTTCTCTTTGTATCATAAGAATACTAGATAAGAATTGAGTTTAAATACCTGAGCCATGTTTGTTCAGGAGATGATTCATTTTTGAAAGCCTTCTGTAGCCCTGTGTACAGGCGTTCTGTTCCTTAAAGTAACATTGCTTTGACAATGTTACTGTATTGTAATTATCTTTTATTCTTGAAACTCTAATTAATAAACTTTGAAACTGCATAGAAGAGAAACTCTTAAATTTATTAACTTGCTAATGCTTTTTTTGTCTGAAACTTGCTTTTGGTTTCTCAGTTTCTCACCAGGCACATTTCACACTTGCTGGTATAGCTCCAAGGAGGGAGGTGATAGATACGGAGCTGTAGCTATGTCTTTAACAGACAGACTCTACCTCATTTATAATTATTCATTTTTGTCATTATTGTGATGTGGTATTTTAAAAATTAAACTATTCTGTGCTATGCATTTTTACAAACATACATACAGAGTAAAGAGCTTTGCTACAATGAACCTTTGGTTGTAGCCAGACTAGTATTCTGTGCTGTGCATTTTTACCCCAACATAATTTTTAGAAGGTGTATGTTTTAGTCTAGTGCAGTAGTTAGGTGCAGGGACTTTGAAATCCAATCCAGGGACTTTGAAGTCCTGTCCAACACTTGGAACCTGTGTGATCTTAAGTAACTTAAGTTTCAGATTTCTCATCTGTAAAGTTGGGATAATAATACTACCTCTTAGTATTGTAGTTGGGATCAAATGAGATCATATATATGACACTTAGCTGAGATTGAGTCTGGTGGCCTCTACTTTCAAAATTTACCCAGTGGTTTATTAGCTTTACTCTGTGAATCTTAAAGAGGAAAAAAAAAATCAAGTTCAATGCATGTCAAGGTTGAGGTAAAGCCCCCAAAGCCTTATCCATTTGAGCTCCTTTATTGTCAACTATAGGATGTCAGTTAAACCCAGAATAGACCCAGGAGAGGAACTAATTTCAAATAACTGTAGAAACAGACCAACCTCCAGATGTGTAATGAGGGAAAGAAGTTTTAAGAGGGAGTTTTTTCTTTTCTCTCTGTCCCCTACCACCAGTTACATATGCAGAGTAGGAAGCAAACTTTTCTCTCTGCCTTTCTATTACATATCATATTGCCGTTGTTCAGTATATTAAAGCTTTTTATCTGACTGCCTTTTGAGGTGGTCAATAATAGGTGCTAACATTAAACTTGGAGCAGTTAAATTGGTGAGCTGTGGGGTTACCTTGTCAGTGGAGTGTGAAAAAGACTAAGCTGCGGACTGTTTCCCAGCCTATAAAGCGTGAAATCAGTTGGTGCTGATGCATGGCGACTATAGCCAGTGGAGTATAAAATACGCTGGGGGCATGAATTGTGTTATGTTGTGAGAAAGACCTTTTTGTGCCAGTTTATTTATGTATTTTGGGACCTCCAAGATCCTACTGGAATCATGTATCTTGTATCTCTTGTTGTCTTGATACTTAGTTTTTTCATGAAATGTTTCTTCCAGTTGTGCAAGCTGTATACTTTGTCCAGCTGCAGGCAGAGAGGCAGAGGCAATAAATACAAATGTCCAAGGCGGACTAATACTAAAATACTGTATTATATTCTGTTTAAGATTGCATCTGAAAATACCATCTGCAGTTGGTATTTGATATACAAGTTTCTTCTGTTTTAGACTCAAGATTTGAAAGTATACTTTGCCTTCTACTTTGAGCTTCTGCCAGTGTGAGAACTGTGTTACCAGTTTCACTGGTTGGTGGTCCCGTGTTGAAATGTGCCTCTGGAGAAGGGACATAGAGAAGGACAGCATTTTCAAATGCTTGGAGGAGTTGGTAGGAATAAGTATAGAGATTATTCTTATGGGGAATAGAAGAGAGGGTGTTCCTCTCCTGACACCTGGTGAGGTTCTTTACCATATGGCTTTGAGGGTGAGGCAAGGTGAATGAGGAAGTTTCAGAGACAATAGTGAATTATTGTCAGCCTTTTTAAGTCTGGAAGGTTATTGGAAATAGGTATGCCATGAAAGCATTAAAGGTCTTTCATTCTTATCTTACTTGGTTTTCTCCTTTTACGGCGGCAGTCTTTGAACTCTTTTTGGTTGCTTTGCAGTTACATGGATTCTAAGCAAATTGTGAGTATTTATGAAACTAAGCATCATTGTGAGACCATTCTGCTGAGTATCAGGCAGTCTAGTATAGTAGTTAAGTGCAGAGACTTTGAAATCCTAACCAACACTTAGAAGTTGTGTGATCTTTAGTTATTTAAGCTTCAGATTTCTCATATATAAAATTGGGTTAATCATAGCTATCTCAGTACTATAGTTGGAACCAAATGAGATAGTGAATATACAATGTTTACCACAGTCCCTGTCACATAGTAAGCACTCAGGAAATGGTAGCTGATAATTATTCTTTCTCTTGCTCTGCTACTACTAATGGCACTACTCTACCACTACTTCACTTTTGCTTGTAGGGCCTAAACCGTAATGAAACAGAAAACACAATTAGACATGGTTCATTGCGGCAGATTTGGAAAAATATGTCATTGTTCTCTTGGGCATGGCTTAATAGTTCTTTCTTAACTAAGTAGAAACGATAAAAAGACTTTTATTTAAAATGAAAGATAAGAATCTTTGTCTTGGTTTAAGATAGCTTTGTAAATGAGTATAAAAAACTGGTTATTCTAAAATGTATTTGCTTAATGCAAATAAATCAGCCTTTATATGAGCTTTGGGAATATATAAAACTAACAGTTCAAAGAATTGTCATTCCTTATTACTCACCTAACACAACCTTTTTTTTTTTTTTCCCCAGAGTGAGTGCTTTTTTGGGGAATTGTTTGAGGTTTTTTTCTTGTGCCAAGAGAGTCATAGTAGAAGTCTTGTCCAGTGTATGAGGCACATTTTTGGGGGAATGGGATGGAAAAATCACCCCGATCATTTATCCTTGATGGTAATGAGCATTAGTGTGTATAATATATTTGGATTTGATGTGCATTATGTGATTATTTCTTCAGCACAATTAACTTCCTAATTAAACTTTGCTCAGCATATATCCTGAGCATATACTTGGTGGAAAACTGATAATACAGCTATAATGGTGGTAAAACTGCTAGTTTAGTTGATAGACAATCTGGGTTCTAGTCTTAGTTACTACCACTCAAATAGTCTTAGATAAATCCCTCAACCAGATGGTTTTCAAAGGCTCTTTTCAGCCATAAGCTTTTTGTTTGTTTGTTTTGAGACTGGGTCTTGCTCTGTTACCCAGGCTGGAGTACAGTGACACAATGATAGTTCACTGTGCCCTCAAATTCATGGGCTCAAGCAGTCTCCCTGCCTCAGCCTTCCAAGTAGTGAGGGTTACAGATATGCGCTACCATTCTCAGCTAATTTTCTATCTTATTTTAATTTTTTAGAGACAGTGTTGCTGTGTCGCCCAGGCTAGTCTTGAACTCCTGACCTCAGGCAGTACTTCCACCTCGGCTTCCCAGAGTGCTGGGATTGCCTGCGTGAGCCACTATGCCTGGCTTCAGCTGTAAGATTTGAAGATGGGTATGGAGGTAGCTTACAAACTGGGAAATGTAGTAGTGACACATTTTGGCCACCAGAGGGTGTGAAGTCCAGTCATTGAAGTTGTGCTCTGTAATTGACCAGAATGTGGCATTCTTGGAAATGAAGAGGACACATTGCTCCTCTGTTCATTTATGTTAAGTCATAGAGCCTCTTGTTGTCTGATTCTACTTGCACTTATTATCTTTCTGCTTTTTTCTTCTTAAAACTTTGTGGGTAGGACTGGAGCAGATATTAAAGAAAGGAGAAGAAAGGAATAGGCATATCTAATTGTCAAGTAGTCATCCAGTTTTGTTCTATAAAATAGTGAATGGCTTTCAGATGACCTATGGGCAACCTCGATGGGAAGCACAATAGTATAGGTCACCACACTTAATTATTTGTGGCCATCTTCCTTCCCCAAAACACATTGGCACGCACACAACACTTAACCCTCGTTGCCTTCACTCTTTCTGAAATTCCAAGGATGAAAGCAGAATGTCTGAGAAATATAGCAGAATGAGCACAGCCCTTATAATTGTAACCAAGGTTCAAATCTTGCATTGTCACTTAATATCTATGTAACCACAGACATTACAATTTTGAATTCCAGTATCTTTATCTGAAAAACTAGGATGTTGAATTCTGATCTATACAGTCCCTTTCAGTAAGTCTAATTCTAAGGCTCTGTAAAAATTCTTTAATGTTTATTTGAAGGGCAGTGCTATTCTTTATACAACACTTTAATAAAGTAGTATCTTTAACAATAGCATGTTCTTTTTTGATAGAAACAGAGCTGTAGATGTTGTTAAGGCTTAAATATTAAAGTATTAAGTAAACTACCATAACACCAAGTAGAAAAACAGTTACTACTCCACCGGGGCATTTTTTAGCCCCATAAACAAATACAAACTAATTTTCTGTGAATGTAGGCTTAGGATGGCAGTGGTTCATTCAAGAGAGGCCAAGACTAGGGGGAGCCAGGCCAAGCTGATTTCGGGTGTAGTTAATAGTGAGACATTTTGAGAAGTCATCATTTGGGGATAAGTAAGCTTAGCAAAAGAGGGCATGTAGGTTCTGGGAACCTATGTCATGAAGCTGGAGTCAGAATCTATTTCTTCCAGCCACACCAGTGGAAATAACTTTGACACAATATTCAATTATACAAGTCCAAGTTGCTGTCTGAGAGCTCAGGATGATAAGATGGAAGGAACAAGGAAAGGCATGGTGGTCTACATACCCAGACAAGCTGAGATGAGTGTCTAGAATGTGACAGAGCAAATGGACTCAGAAGTGTGCTTGTGAGAGCAGGCAAGGATTAGTACTTACTACGATATGTACACAAGAGAGTAGAAGCCAGTCAAGCTGATTGGGTAGAAACAACATTTTAGGATTATGTTCAGAAGATAATTTTAATCTGTCCTGGTTTTAATCACTATCCTTGGTGTTGGTAGAGAAGGTCTATTTGGTATGTCTAAGGCTCTACACATGTTTGAGGCTAGTGATTATGTCATTGACAAACTCTAGGTTGTTTGATGGTTCAATAGCTTTATACTCCATGGGTTATACACATATTCACAGATCTGTTCACTACTGCTGCAGAGTTCATTTCACAGAAATGAACTGGCTAGTAAAAAATTTGGCAGACAAACTAGCTTTTCGAGAAGCTGCTAGGAATGGAGCCCAGCTGTTCCCTTTGGGCTTGAGCTGTTGGAATTCACTGGGTTAGCAGCTAGAAAGAATGAAACTGTAACATTCTTAGCTTGGTTCATGACAGCAAAGCTGAGGTGTTAGGATTTCTGTTCTGGAGGTTTACACTTGCAAGTAACTTAACTTGATTGTGTGTCTTAATATTACTGGGCTTCTGACCGCTGAAATATGGCTTGAATCGATGGTGGTTTGGAGAAAGTAGAAAGAGGGCTATCCATCATCCAGAGGCTCCATAGAAGCTGGCTGATAATGCTGCTTTCACCAGGCAGCCATCTGTCCATCCATCCATCAGTAGGATGAAATGAGATTTAGCGGAACAGGCAGCCGTAACTCTGAGCTACTTTCTAACCAACAGTTGCAGCCCTGGCCTGAGTCTGACCACAAAGCACAGCACTGGGGTTTGGCGGGATGTGGCAGCAAGTGCAGCCTCCTTCCCGTTACTGCCAGCCTAGAATGTATTCAGTATGAGGCTGTAGCCCAAGCTTACTTCCCATACAAAATTTGACTAAACTTGGGATGACAAGTAGACAGAAATAGTCTTTCAGCTCCAGACTATTTTACAGGTTGAACAGACCCTTTCGGTGGGGAATATTTTTGCTTAACACTTGGGGTACTTCTAGTAATTCTGTCATTGTGGTATTGAGGGATGAGGTAAAGGTAATTTACTGATTTCATTTTGTATAAATTCTTGTTTTCTTCGTAAATATAAATTTTACCTAGATTGTTAGGTTGCAAAAATGGGATTTTAATTCTCTCATTTCTCTCTACTCTCTTTGGTGGTGCTAATATGAAAGGCAAGAAAATGTAGATGGGGAAATGGGTAAAAAATTCGAAGCAAGAAACTGATGATCCCTCAAATGGACAATTAGGCTCTGAATAATTGGTTGTGTACCATGTCTTCCCTGGTTCTTTTGCAGGAACATTGAGCCTTCCGAGAGAGCTTCTTAGTATAGCTCTGTGCTCATGTTGCCTGTCCTGGTACCATCCCTAGTCATGGCCAGCTTTCTTGACTGCTTTCTCTCACTGGTCACTTTAGACCTCAGCTCCTGCTCTTTGTTCTGAAACCTTGCTTTTCACTTCAGATTGGGGGAGGGGTAGAGGGAGCCTAATGTACCGGAGATGCTTCGGAAATGAGAGCCTTGGATGAATTCCTGGGCCTATTGATCCACCGGCAGTTTATGCATCCTGACATTCATAATCTCAGTAGGCTGCTGATGTTCCTGATTAATGGGCCCAGGGGCTGTCCATCCGTCACTTCACATTAATTACTGAAGAGGTGTTTTTCCAGTGATTTACCTGTCAGCGGGCTGTGATAAATACCCTGAAGCAGAGTGGGCAGTGATTAATCACAGGGCCACACCCCTCCCCCTACTCTTTTTTCCCCCTAACCACAGGTTAGCATTGGGACCTGACCAAAGAGTGCCCCCTCCTCATAAGCTATCTATCTCCATAATTGCTTGTGGATGCGTATTTATTGGGGCATGGGGCCTGGCAGGTAGCATTCTAGAACTTGTGCCAAAGATGATGAAAAATAAATCTTCCCAATAGGAAGAGTAACTAACATGTTTTTACATGGGGCAGAGAAGTATCTGTGAGCTGCCTGTATGTTGCTTTTTAAGAAATCTGATAGGAATATCGCCCACCTACTATGCATGCACTCAATACTGCAATGGTTGCTTTTTGAGCTTTAAAAAAAGGAGATAGAACAACTTTTGTGTTTGCTATACTTGTAGTATATTCAGGGAGAATATGTGAACAAATATGAGAAATTAGAGAAGATTTCAAAATACTAATATAATATTGGGAGAATTGGACTGCAACTTCAGGATTCCATTTCTTACTTTGTGGCCTTAGAAAGTAAAATTTAGTTAACTATTTAATTAATGTTTTTCATGTGTCAGACACTGTATTCAACTCTGGAGATATGAAGGTGAATGTGATACAGCTGAGATCTCAGGGAACAAAGTCTAGTGCCCCTTGCCTCAGTTTCTCAAAGTACAAAATAAACTTCCAGGCAGTTACCGAGTTAATTTTAAATTAATATAAGATCTAAAGTAATTTAAAATCAGTTCTTACATTAATTTTTCTGTGAATATTTATTGTATTCCCAGGGATAAAAGAAGTTTATGAAAGATACTATCTGCTCTCAAGAAACTTATAGAATGTGAGATGGCATTCATAAATGAAACAGTTGAATAAAAATATAAAGTAGTATATAATGAGAGTGATATAACGACAATGAGGTATCTCAGTTTAAACCCAACTCATTTAGGAGGGCGTTACACATTATCAAGGAGGGCGTTTCAGAAGTTGGAAGGAGCAGACAATGAGGCCATCCTGCCTAGAATGGAGACTTTGTGTCTGAGAATGATAGCTACATTATTGAAATAGTAGATTGACACCAAATCATGGAAAATCTTGAATGCAAGGTAAGCTTAGTTTTTATTTGTATGCTTTGTTGGTGAATCTAAGGTTTTGAGTGAGAAAGTTTGGAAAAAAATATATTTTAGAAAAAATTCTTACATATTGATGTTCCTAATGTTATTTGGAATTGCCAAATTACCTCAGCATTCTTGGAGCCCTCTTTTCCTCTGTAGTTCAAAATAAAACTGTTCAAATTAAAAATATAGTTTTATATATGTGCCTGAGTGCAGCGCAAAGGATTTTGTAGTTTGGTTGTATATGGAGGAGATGGTAGAGTTGACAGTCAAAAGAGACCAAGTTTCTCATTGTTAACACGTACAAAGTTGAGCAAGTCAATTAAGTTTTAAGTAATGACTGCAGAATTAAATTGGGAAAGACTGTAGCCTCAAGATTTAAGAAAGAAACCATCAGATTTACAGATAACTTCATTAAGGCTATACTGATTATTCACTGGCTACTAGATAGGCATATTTTAAAGCTAAGAGTCAGAAATTAAAGGGTCAGTGCTGTCAGCTATATTTTGGCAGGAATTTTAGAGGTGTCATTTTTTTCATTAGAAAACTTAAGATTATACATGGCAAACTTCACCTTTCATGGAGTACATTTTGTGAATTTTGACAAACATACAGTTGTGTAACTCCCACACAATTAAAATGCAGAGAGGGCAGTTCCATCAATCCAAAAAATTCCCTTGTCACTTTATAGTCAGCCCCTTACCTGATCCCAAGCTTCTGGCAACCAGTGATATGTTTGCTGTCTCTACAGTTTTGTATTTTCCAGAATGTTGTGTAACTGGAATTGTATTTCTCTAATGATAAATGA
Organism: Rhinopithecus bieti; assembly: GCF_001698545.2. Taxonomy (NCBI): domain Eukaryota; kingdom Metazoa; phylum Chordata; class Mammalia; order Primates; family Cercopithecidae; genus Rhinopithecus; species Rhinopithecus bieti. The sequence continues at coordinate 2,207,036 of NW_016803361.1, forward strand.
TTTTTAACATCTTTTTTGCCATCCTTATATCTTCTTTGGTGAAGTATTCTTAAATAATTTTGTTGTTTTTTTTGACACTGAGTTTTGAGATTCTGGATGAAAGTACCTTATCAGATGTGATTTGCAAATATTTTCTCGCAGTTTGTGGCTTTTTACAATTCTCTTACATGTCTTTGAAGAGCAGAAGTTTGAATTTCGATGAAGTCGAGTTTATTGATTTAACACTCATAGGTGGAAATTGAACAATGAGATCACTTGGACACAGGAAGGGGAACATCACACACAGGGGCCTATTGTGGGGTCAGGGGAGTGGGGAGGGATAGCATTAGGAGATATACCTAATGTAAAGGACGAGTTAATGGGTGTAGCACACCAACATGGCACATGTATACATATGTAACAAACCTGCATGTTGTGCACATGTACCCTAGAACATAAAGTATAATAAAAAAAAAATCATTTTATGGATCATGCTTTTGATGTTATATCTAAGAAACCTTTGCTAAACCAAAAATCCCGAAGATTTTGTTCTGTATTTATGTATAGCAGTGTTAAAATTGTAGGTTTACATTTAGATCTGTGATTCATTTTGTTAGTTTTTATGTGTGGTGTGAGGTATAGATACAGTTTTTGTTGTTGGAAATGAATTTCTGCTTGTTTTGGCACCATTTTTTGGAAGGACTCTCTTTTTCATAGAATTTCCTTTATACATGTTTTGAAAATCAGTTGTTGGCCGGGCGCGGTTGCTCAAGCCTGTAATCCCAGCACTTTGGGAGGCCGAGACGGGCGGATCACGAGGTCAGGAGATCGAGACCATCCTGGCTAA
>NW_016803361.1:2208123-2210005 GCF_001698545.2 Rhinopithecus bieti
AAAAAAAAAAAAAAAAAAAGGAGAAAATCAGTTGTTCATATACGTGCGAGTCTTTTTCTGGACTCTTACTCCGTTTCATTCATCTATATATTTACCCTTTCTCCACTATGACACCTGATTATTGTAGCTTTATAGTGAACTTGAAATCTATCTTTGTCCCTTTTCAGAGTTACTTTGGCGATTCCATTTCCTATGCCTCTTCATACCCATTTTAGAATCAGCTTCTTAATATCTGTAGGAAGTCCTTCTGGATTCTGATTTAATTCTAAAGATCATTTTGGGGAGAACTGACATCTTAAATATTGAGGCATCTCATTTATTATTTTTCTTTAGATTTTTGATGTCTTATCAGTGTATTTTAGTTTTCAGCGTAGATTGTACACATACTCTGTTAGTTTTATGCCTAAGCATTTCATGTTTTTGAGTGCTAATGTAAATGATACTCTTCAATTTTCAGTTTTTTTCATTGATAGAATATAGAACTGCTTGTATCCTTATGACCTTGCTAAACTTACTTAGTTTTGGTAGCTTTCTTATAGATTCTATGGGATTTCTATGCAGAAGATTATGTCACCCACAGATAAAGACAGTATTACTTCTTTATTCCAATCTGGATGTCTTGTATATTTTTTTCTGCCTTGCTGCACTGGCTGAAACCTCCATTTCAATGTCAAATAGTGTGGTCATCTTTACTTTGTTTTTGCATCTTATGGGGAAAGCATTTGGTTCTTCATCAAGTATAATATAAGCTATAGGTTTTTATTGCTCTGCTTTTTTTTGTAGATAACATTTATTAGGATGAGGAAGTTCTATTCCTAGTTTACTGGATGGATGTTGATTTTTGTCAAATATTTTATGTACATCTATTGAAATAATCATGTATTTTTTTTTTTAGGCTTTTATGGTGAATTACATTTTGCCTGAACTTTTTTAATTAATTAGTTTATCTATTATACTTTAAGTTCTAGGGTACATATGCACAATGTATAGGTTTGTTACATATGTATATATGTGCCATGTTCATTTGCTGCATCCATTAACTCGTCTTTTACATTAGGTATTTGTCCTAATGCTATCCCTCCCCCACCCCCCCACCCCATGACAGGCCCCGCTGTGTGATGTTCCCTGCCCTGTGTCCAAGTGCCCACTGTTTCTCATTGTTTCAATTCCCCACCTGGAGTGAGAAACATGAGTGTTTGTTTTCTGTCCTTGACACTCAGAATGATGGTTTCCAGCTTTATCCATGTCCCTAGAAAGGACGTGAACTCATCCTTTCTTTTGGCTGCATGGTATTTCATGGTATATATGTGCCACATTTTCTTAATCCAGTCTATCATTGATGGACATTTGGATCGGTTCCAAGTTTTTGTTACTGTGAATAGTGCCACAGTAAACATACGTGTGCATGTGTCTTTATAGTACCATGATTTATAATCCTTTGGGTATATACCCAGTAATGGGATCGCTGGGTCAAATGGTATTTCTAGTTCTAGATCCTTGAGGAATTGCCACACTGTCTTCCACAGTGATTGAACTAGTATACTCTGCCACCAACAGTGTAAAAATGTTCCTGTTTCTCCACATCCTTTCCAGCACCTGTTGTTTCCTTTTTAATGATCGCCATTCTAATTGGTGTGAGATGGTATCTCATTGTGCTTTTTATTAGCATTTCTCTGATGACCGGTGATGATGAGCATTTTTTCATGTGTCTGTTGGCTGCATAAATACCTTATTTTGAGAAGTGTCTGTTCATATCCTTTGCCCACTTTTTGATGGGGTTGTTTGATTTTTTTCTTGCAAATTTAAGTTCTTTATAGATTCTGGATATCAGCCCTTTGTCAGATGGGTAGATTGCAAAAATTTTCTCCTGTTCTATAGGTTG
>NW_016803361.1:2213129-2302998 GCF_001698545.2 Rhinopithecus bieti
CTGGTGGTGACAAAATCTCTCAGCATTTACTTGTCTGTAAAGGATTTTATTTCTCCTTCACTTATGAAGCTTAGTTTGGCTGGATATGAAATTCGGGGTTGAAAATTCTTTTAAGAATGTTGAATATTGGCCCCCACTGTCTTCTGGCTCGTAGAGTTTCTGCCAAGAGATCTGCTATTAGTCTGATGGGCTTCCCTTTGTGGGTAACCCGACCTTTCTCTCTGACTGCCCTTAACATTTTTTCCTTCATTTCAACCTTGGTGAATTTGACAATTATGTGTTTTGGGGTTGCTCTTCTCGAGGAGTAATCTTTGTGGCGTTCTCTGTATTTCCTGAATTCGAATGTTGGCCTACCTTGCTAGGCTGGGGAAGTTCTCCTGGATAATATCCTGAAGAGTGTTTTCCAACTTGGTTCCATTCTCCCCATCACTTTCAGATACATCAATCAAATGTAGATTTGGTCTTTTCACATAGTGCCATATTTCTTGGAGCCTTTGTTCGTTTCTTTTTACTCTTTTTTCTCTAAACTTCTCACTTCATTTCATTAATTCGATCTTCAATCACAGATAACGTTTCTTTCACTTGATCGAATTGGCTATTGAAGCTTGTGCATGCGTCATGTAGTTATCGTGCCATGGTTTTCAGCTCCATCGGGTCATTTAACGTCTTCTCTATACTGTTTATTCTCCTTAGCCATTTGTCTAATCTTTTTTCAAGATTTTTAGCTTCCTTGCGATGGGTTTGAACATCCTCCTTTAGCTTGAAGAAGTTTGTTATTACCACTCTTCTGAAGCCTACTTCTGTCAGCTTGTCAAAGTTGTTATCCGTCCAGCTTTGTTCCGTTGCTGGCGAGGAGCTGTGATCCTTTGGAGGAGAAGAGGTGCTCTGGTTTTTAGAATTTTCAGCTTTTCTGCTCTGGTTTCTCCCCATCTTTGTGGTTTTATCTACCTTTGCCCTTTGATGATGATGACCTACAGATGGGGTTTTGGTGTGGATGTCCTTTTGTTGATGTTGATGCTATTCCTTTCTATTTGTTAGTTTTCCTTCTAACAGTCAGGGCCCTCAGCTGCAGGTCTGTTGGAGTTTGCTGGAGGTCCACTCCAGACCCTGTTTGCCTGGGTATCACCAGCGGAGGCTGCAGAACAGCAAATACTGCAGAACAGCAAATATTCCTGCCTGATCCTTCCTCTGGAAACTTCGTCTCAGAGGGGCACCCTCTGAGTATGAGTATGAATATGAGGTGTCAGTTGGCCCCTACTGGGAGGTGTCTCCCAGTTAGGCTACACGGGGGTCAGGGACCCAATTGAGAAGGCAGTCTGTCCATTCTCAGAGTTCAGACACTGTGCTGGGAGAACCTCTGCTGTCTTCAGAGCTGTCAGACAGGGACATTAAGTCTGCAGAAGTTTCTGCTGCCTTTTGTTCATCTATGCCCTGCCCCTAGAGGTGGAGTCTACAGAGGCCTGCAAGCCTCCTTGAGCTGCGGTGGGCTCCACCCAGTTTGAGCTTCCTGGCCACTTTGTTTACCATTACTCTGCAATGGTGAATGCCCCTCCCTGAGCCAGGCTGCCGCTTGGCAGTTCAATCTCGGACTGCTGCACTAGCAGTGAGCAAGGCTCTGTGGGTGTGGGACTTGCTGAGCCAAGCGTGGGATATAATCTCCTGGTGTGCCATTTGCTAAGACCATTGGAAAAGCGCAGTATTTGGGTGGCAGTGTCCCTATTTTCCTGGTACAGTCTGTCACGGCTTCCCTTGGCTAGTAAAGGGAAATCCCCGGACCCCTTGTACTTCCCGGGTGAGGCGATGCCCCGCCCTGCTTCGGCTCGCCCTCCCTGGGCTGCACCCACTGTCCAACCAGTCCCAATGAGATGAACCAGGTACCTCAGTTGGAAATGCAGAAATCACCCATCTTCTGCATCAGTCACACTGGGAGCTGCAGACTGGAGCTGTTCCTATTTGGCCATCTTGGAATGGACCACAAGCCTGAACATTTTTTATTTCTTCTTCAATTTGAAAGATATTTTCATGGATATAGATTTCTGCATTGAGAGTTTTTTCTTTCAGCACTTTAGTGGCATCTGGCTTTCATAGTTTCTGAAAGTTCTTATCCTGTTCCATTGTATTGTGTCTTTTTTTTTTTTTTTTTTTAAACTCTAGCAGCCTTCAAGGTTTTCTCTTTATCTTTGATTTTTTCCCCATCAGTTTGAATATGATGTGTCTAATTGTGAATTTTTGTTGTTTGTTTATTTGATGCTGCCTCGTGTTCTCTGAGCTTTTTGGATTCTTTTGTATTAATTTTGAAAAACTTTGGTTATTATCTCTTCATATTTTGTTTCTGTCTTACTGTCTTTCTAGAATTCCAGTTACACATATGTTAGAGTATTTGATATTGTCCCATAGCACTTGGATGTTCTCTTCTCTGTTTTTCATTCTCTTATTATGTTTCGTTGGGGTAGTTTCTGTTGGTCTTTACTGATTCTGTGACTGTCTTGGTCTTCTGATAAGGTTGTTGAAAGCTTTCGTCTCTGTTACTATATTTTTATTTCTAGCATTTCCATTTGATTTCTTCTTACTGTTTCCTTCCCTGTGCTTAAATTACACATCTGCGTATGCATGTTATCTACCTATTTTGTTAGAGCATTTAACCTATAAATTCCGTGTTTGATAGTTCTAACATGATGGTTGTGTCCAAATCTGGTTCTATTGATTGTTTTGTCTCTTGCCAGTGTGGTTTTGTGTTTTGTTTTTTTTCTTTGCTTCTTTTTCTGTGTTTTTTTTTTTTTTTTTTTTTTTTTTTTGGTTGAAATCTGGACATTTTGTGTAGAGAGACAGTTAAATAGTATTTATACCTGGAAATGGACATGCTTTGTCTTTTCCTGAGACGTGTGTGTGTGTGTGTGTGTGTGTGTGTGTGTGTGTAGTAGAAGGAGTGTTGGGGGGGTTGTTGTTGCTAGGTTACCTTTAATTTACCACAGGTTTCAAGTTTCTCTAGCATTACTTCGTGTTTAGGGTAGGATTTAGTTTGCCAGAGAGTTTTTCTTAATGTCTGCTCTACCCTCAGCTTTAGGTCTTCCCTTTGAACTTGCATCTCAGAGAAGGTATTTCTCCATGCTTTAGCTCTTTGCTCATGAACAGTCATGCGCTACATAATAATGTTTTGGCCAACAGCAGACTGCATATATGATGATGGTCCCCTAAGATTATAATGTCATATTTTAACTGTACCTTTCTATATTTACATAAACAAAAGACCATTGTGTTACAGTTGCCTACAGTATTCAGTACAGTAACATGCTGTACAGTTTAGTAGCCTAAGACCAATAATATACTATACTGTATAGTCTAGGTGTGTAACAGGCTCTACTGTCTTTGTCTGTGTAAGTATACTCTGTGATGTTCTCACAATGGAATCATCTAATGATGCATTTCTCAGACCATATCCCTGTCATTACGTGACACCTGACTGTAGTACATTGCTGTTACATGTTGTTTGAGACTTGCTAGCCTGCTTTTGATGGGAGATGGGGAGGACATTTTGTGTTGGATTTTTCTTTCTTTCTTTTTTTGAGACGGAGTCTCGCTCTGTCCCCCAGGCTGGAGTGCAGTGGCCGGATCTCAGCTCACTGCAAGCTCCGCCTCCCAGGTTCATGCCATTCTCCTGCCTCAGCCTCCCGGAGTAGCTGGGACTACAGGCGCCCGCTACCTCGCCCGGCTAGTTTTGTATTTTTTAGTAGAGACGGGGTTTCACCATGTTAGCCAGGATGGTCTCGATCTCCTGACCTCGTGATCCGCCCGTCTCGGCCTCCCAAAGTGCTGGGATTACAGGCTTGAGCCACCGCGCCTGGCCGGATTTTTCTAGTCTCAGTTTTAGCTAGGTGTTTCCATTTTCTCTGGGTCTCAGGTATGGGGCTTTTTCAGAGATCCTGCCCCTTCTTTAAGCGGGATAGAGGGTTTTTTTGTTTGCTTGTTTTGTTTGCTTCCCCTAGCTGCAGGTCCACATTTGGCTTGCAGTAATTAAAAAAATTTTTTTAACCAAGGTCTTGTTGGCTTGTATGGTGTCCGGTGTTTACTACAGGTAAAGTAATGCTCATGTCCCATCTCTCCCTTTGAAATCCTGTCTTTCTTTAGATTTTAGATCAGTTACTTAGATTTATGGTTACCTTACTTTTGTGCTGGGTTCAAGAAAATTTGTGATTTTGCACAGCGTCCATCTTTTACTTTGTTTTAAGGGTGAAAATGACATACTTTCTACCTTTCTACATCCTAAGCAGAATCTAGAAGTCCCATTTATTTCTTGAGGATATCTATTGATATGAGACATTTGATGGTTAAAATATCTTTTAGATCTGTTCCTTTCAATTTTTTCCTCCAAATTTTTATTTTTGTTTGTTCATTTATTCAGTATAAAAACATCAAGTCTGTGCTATGTGTCTAGGCACTGTGCTTAGTGTTAGGGGATATAGGGATGGGCAAGAACCCATAATAATCCCTTTTCTAATGAGCATGTAGTTTAATGAGGAAGACCGGATAATTACAGTAGTAATTATACTGAAGTAATGGTAAGAGCTGTAATAGGAGAAGTATGTGGAAGGAGGCACCCAGTCTTATCTAGAATGATTAGGTAAGGCTTCTTAGAGAAAGAACTGTGATGTAGACATAAAGGTTATGTAGGAATGAGATTAAAGATGGCTGGGAGGCTGTGGGGAAGCAGAGTACGTGGGGAAGGAAGAGATTGTCCAGTAGCTAAGATGCAAAACAATCCCACAGAACCAACATGAAGAGTTTGAGAATCTGAAAGGAGAGCCATGTGGCTATAAAGCATATGAAGACAGAAGTGACAAAAGGTAAGACTGGAGAAATTGATTGGAGCCAGGTTAGAAAGAAGAGTCTTCTAAGCTATGTTAAGTTGATTTTATCATGAAAACGATGGCAAGTCATTGAAAGGCTTTAGGGAGGGTGACATCTGAGTAGCTAATGGTTTTGAAAAAGTCATTTTGGATGGAAGGTGAGGTGTGAATGGAAAGAAGCAAAGCAGTTACCAAGACTAGTTAGTTAGGTTGCCTCAGTAATCCAGGCATTTGCATGTGTTGTTTTAACTTGAAGTAGCGGCATTAGAGATAGGGACAACCAGGCAAATTAAAGAGATACTCAGATGTGAAGATCAGTGGAACTTTTCCATTGATTGAATACAGAGAGTGAGGAAGAGGGAAGACTTGGGATGTATCCAGTAAAAATCTTGGTATATTTCTGAAGAACCTCTAAGTTTCCTTCCTTCTTTCAGAGGGAGAGTAGAAGAAATGACCCCTTTTTACTTTAATAATTCTCTTTTATGTATGGCCCAAAATTCATTGAGGCCATGGAGGTAAGTCAGAAAAAGGGAAAAGGAAAAAAATATGTAAATAATATGTAAGTCATGGTAAATGAACTTCTCTTGCCTGATTGTCTGAGTGTTGAGAAAAACAGGACAGTTTGGTTCCTTCAGTTTTGATGTTTAGCCGATGGGTATATAAACAAAATCTGCAAACCTTGCTCTTTTGGAACAAAAATTGCATACAATTGATCTTCTCAAATAGCTGTTCCGTGTAGAGAGACATTTAACTATATTTAATCATATAATTTCCTTGTTTTTTCCAGATGGTTTTACTCAGCATTTGGTGTGGTGGATCTTACATAAACCTTTAAAACTTGCATTAGGCCGGGCGCGGTGGCTCAAGCCTGTAATCCCAGCACTTTGGGGGGCCGAGACGGGTGGATCACGAGGTCAGGAGATCGAGACCATCCTGCCCAATACGGTGAAACCCCGTCTCTACTAAAAAATACAAAAAACTAGCCAGGCGAGGTGGCGGGCGCCTGTAGTCCCAGCTACTTGGGAGGCTGAGGCAGGAGAATGCGTGAACCCGGGAGGCGGAGCTTGCAGTGAGCTGAGATCTGGCCACTGCACTCCAGCCTGGGCGACAGAGCGAGACTCTGTCTCAAAAAAAAAAAAAAAAAAAAAAAAAAAACTTACATTAGAGTGTTCAGGTCTTCTGAGACTCCAGAGTCACCTAAGGTAGTGATAATTGCCACTAATAGCTGTGACAAGCTTTATACAGAACATTGCTGTGGGTGCCAATAGTGTTTTTCATGGCAGTGGAGGGGCACAGTATGGTTTTCGGAAGAAGGATGTTAGTAATAAACAGCTCTCATATGATTCAAGATTTCAGTGGATAAGGTGGGAAAGTAGGTGTGGAGCTTATGGAGGTGATCAGTTTTCCTTCTCAGAATGATGGATGCAGTTAAAAGCAAGTATGGTGTATTATTACAATGTTAGAGTTAGGCAGTTATGATTTAGAAAATTTTTTGTTTTGTTGAGGGTATACTGTGGGATAGAGTTGTGAGTAGCTGAATAACTCAGGTATTAGTTAAAGTTGAGTGTGTATTCTGATTTCTATACTTACTAGCTAGGTGTACAACCTTGAGTCTTCATTTATTTGTCTGTAAAATGGTAATAATAATTATATACACCTTGAAGAGTTGTTACAAAGGTTAAATGAGATGATGTATACAAGCACTTAACCCAGTGCTTTGTTCATTGACTTATTTGGTAGGGTACAAGTTTAAATTATATTGCCGTGTACAGTTTGTTAAATCCAACATGCTACAGATTGAGTAGCCCTTATCTGAAATGCTTGGGACCAGAAGTGTTTTTGATTTTGATTTTGTTTGTTTTTGAATATTTGCATTATATTTAACAGTTGAACATCCCTAACCTGAAAATCTGAAATCTGGAATGCTCCAATGTGCATTTCCTTTGAGTGTCATGTCAGTGCTTGGAAAGTTTTGGACTTCGGAGCATTTTGGATTGCAGATTTTCACATTAGGGCATATCAACCCATATAAGGTGTTTATAATCTAAGAAGCAGTCATAATCTTAGGTCTCTTAATCATTTCTCATAATTGGATTATGTTCACATATTTCCCATCTGTAAAAAGGGCTAGTAATGTAAAAATACAGAGTATCATTTCTTTGATGGTGGCAGGAAATTATGGTTTACGAGAATGAAGTAGGTATTAGATGGAGGGCTCAAATATTGCTCTGGTTTAATTTTGCTGTTATCATTAGTTTACACATAAGGTCTGTTTCTATAAGTAGATATGTATCATATATACAAATTGAGAAAGGTTTGCTTTAGTAGGAAAATAGCTAGTGAGTTGAGTCAAAGAGATAAGATATAACAAATCTTTTTTTTTTTTTTAAAGAGATAAGGTCTTGTTCTGTTGCTCAGGATGGAGTGCATTAGCATGGTCTTAGTTCACTGTAACCTCAGACTCCTGGGCTTAGGTGATCCTCCTACCTCAACCTCCTAAGTAGCTAGGACTACAGATGTGCACCACCATGCCCAACTAATTAAAAAAATTCTTTTTTTGTACAGATAGAGTCTCACTATGTTGCCCAGGCTGGTCTCAAACTCCTGAACTTAAGTGATCCTCCCACCTTGGCTTCCCAGAAGTTCTGGGGTTATAGGTAGGATCCACTGTACCTGGCCAAAGGAATTCTTAATGTTGTTCAAGAATGCACATACCTTTTACGCGTGCACACACACACACACACACACACACACACAATCTCAAATTAAGGAGAAACATCTGAATTGATACTGCTTTGTGCCAGGCACATTTGCTTTTGCGCTCATTTATTTACCAAACATCTTATTGAATGCCATATGTGCCAGGAATAGTGCGGGGTATTGAGAAACTAAAAATGGTAAGGTATTTCTTGCTTTGAAGGAGCTGTAGGTATGATTGTTAGTCAGACAAGCCTACAGTTTGGTATGGCAGCAGAGAGCACAGAATACCAAGCCCACATTTACTCAAGGAATATTTATTGAAAGCTAAAATATACAAGTGTTCGGTAGGCATTCAGAGATCATTTAGAACTACATCTCAAAAGGAACAGCCCTAAGTCATCCTTGGTAAGTCTTCAAATGGCAATGGAGAGTCCTGTGTCTGGATCCACTATAGGATAGGCTCAGCATAATAATGCTAGATAAGGGTAGACACTGGAAAACTTCCTTATCAGCTTTATTGACCCATTGGTGTTCCTTTGGCTTTTCATTTCTCTGCCTCAGTTATGTCTTTCGGAGTAGCTTTTGGAGAGGTGAAAGGAGGCAATTAGGGCTTCTCATCTCCTAGACATCAAGTAATTGATATAGTTATTTCTGGTTTTTTTTCCCATAAGATTGTTAAAGATATTTAAGTGGGGAGTACTAACCACACTGATATATTCATATTGCCATAGGCATTTATGAGCACAAACATAGGTTAAGATCTAGATAATCCTCTGCCATATTCTAGTCCCTTGGCCTTGGGGGACACAATTTAACACCCTCGTTGCCTCATTTTTCTCATTTGTAGAATTGGACTAGTAATAACTCCACTTCATAGGGTTGTTGGGAGAATCAAATGAAATGTTACTATTTTGAACGTAAAATAGTCAAGTGAGTTACTTGTCAGGTGAGCAAGTAAGATCTGGTAAGTGGCCAAAATAAATATAAAGGTTGTGTTTTTAAGTTCATATACTTTGCTCAATTAGGAAACACCTCAGATCCTTACTTAGAAGCCTTTTGTTGTTACTTTGTATGTAATTTGGACACTCTGGAATTTGCAGTGCCCTTTAGGTTGAGAGAAATAGAAATGCCTAGAGTAGCAAAAAGTGACAGATGGCGAAGAGAAAGAAACAATAAAAATCAGGTACTCTACTGGAAAAAAAATAGTGATCTGGAGATTGTAGTACAGCTGTGCACATTGCATGTGGGGTGAGGACAGCCTTTCACAATGAAGAAGGCCTTGAGTCATCACCTTATACATGGCACAGTTTGGCAGTTTGAATAGAACTGTTTGACTTCTCATTCTGCTTTCTACTAGTGATTGTGTTTCTTAAAAGCCTTTTAGTAAAGTCTGTCTACGTAAGGTCTCTCAATAACGAGTGTCTACCTGGGTTAAAAACTTATTTCTCTTTCGTCCAGATACGTTAAAGAGAAGACCTATAAAGTAATTTCTTTCACTGTAGACTTTAATTTTAGAAATTATTGTCTTATTATGTCAACTTAAATTGTAATATATATTTTGTATAGCCTGGTTTGAATAGAAGTAAAATGAATCCCCAAGCAGATATAGGAATTATTTTGTGTTTTCAAGTGTGAAATATATCATTGTATTATAATAACTAGTGCAACTGCATTTATGGAAGGATGCATTAAGAAAACTACAGCAGAATCAGTTGTGGTTCATTAGCAGATTTTATAGTTTTAAAATATGAAGCCATTTCTCTGCTGTCCCAGTATAATTTTTTATGTTATTATATCGCACACAAGTGCCTCTGTGCTGTGTTTGTATTGTATCTCTTTTAAAGTGAAGCTCCTATGCCAAGAGAAGGACATTTCTTGGTTTCTTGATTGCAAATGCAGTTGACTCTCAGTATCCCTGGGGAATGGGTTCTAAGACTTTCCTTGGAAACCACAGTTTAAGGATGTTCAAGTCTCTGATATAAAATGGCAGTATTTGTATATAACCTATGTTCATCCTCCTTTTACTTTATATCATCTCTAGATTACTTATAATACCTAATACAATATAAATGCTAGGTAAATATTTGTTAGACTCTTTTGTTTAGGGAATAATAACAAGGAAAATCTATACATGTTCAGTACATGTACAGATTTTTTTAACTGAATATTTTTTAACATGTGATTAAAATATTTTTTACATGAATTTTTTAACATGTAAAATTTTTTTAACTGAATGTTTTCCATCTGTGGGTTGGTTGAATCCATAGATATGGAGCCCACGGATATGGAGGGCCAGTTGTATTGTACTTGTGATTGACATTGGAAGTGGGAAGACCTTAAAAGTGTGGAAAGGATTGGGTATATTTTAATTTTATTATTTTATTATTCTGATTTTATTCTGCCAAAGAATCTTCTGATTTTTTACTCATGTTTTCTCTTTTACCTTGCTCTACAACCAGAATTACAAATTATTTGAAACAGAAAATGTTTTCTATGCCTGTCGTATGCATTTCTGACATTGAATATACTGTTTAGAATAGTATTTAAAACTTTTGTTCAGGTGAAATCAACTTAGTGAATAAATTGATTTTAAATTATAAGAATTTTAAAAGCCTTAAATTGTAAAAAATGAAGGAGAATTCTAGATTAAAAGTAAGAGTAGTGCCTACATTAAGGGTAAGTATTTTATGGACTTTTTTATTATTATACTTTAAGTTCTATGGTACATGTGCACAACCTGCAGGTTTGATACATAGGTATATGCATGTGCCATGTTGGTTTGCTGCACCCATCAACTCATCATTTACATTAGGTATTTCTCCTAATGCTATCCCTCCGAGCCCCCGACCCCCTGAACAGCCCCGGTGTGATGTTCCTGCTGTGTGTCCCAATAGTAATGGATTGCGGGCAAATGCGGTATTCTAGTCTAGTTCCTTGAGGAATCGCCACACTGTCTTCCACAATGTTGAACCAATTTACACTCCCACCAACCAGTGTAAAAGTGTTCCTATTTCTCCACATCCTCCCCAGCATCTGTTGTTTCCTGACTTTTTAAGACTGCCATTCTAACCTGCTGTGAGATGGTATTCTCATTGTGGTTTTGATTTACATTTCTCTGATGACCAGTGATGATGAGCATTTGTTCATGTGTCTCTTGCTGCATAGATGTCTTCTTTTGAGAAGTGTCTGTTCATATCCTTTGCCCATTTTTTGATGGGGTTGTTTATTTCTTGTAAATCTGTTTGAGTTCTTCGTAGATTCTGGATATTAGCCCTTTGTCAGATGGGTAGATTGCAAAAATTTTCTCCTATTCTATAGGTTGCCTGTTCACTCTGATGGTAGTTTCTTTTGCTGTGCAGAAGCTCTTTAGTTTAATCAGATCCCATTTGTCTATTTTGGCTTTTGTTGCCATTGCTGGTGTTTCAGTCAGGAAGTCCTTGCCCATGCCTATGTCCTGAATGGTATTGCCTAGGTTTTCTCATAGAGTTTTTATGGTTTTAGGTCTAACATTTAAGTCTTTAATCCATCTTGCATCAATTTTTGTATAAGGTGTAAGGTAAGGATGGAGTCTCACTGTATTGCCCAGGCTTGAGTGCAGTGGCACGATCTCGGCTCACTGCAGCCTCTGCCTTGTGGGTTCAAGCAATTCTCCTGCTTCAGCCTTCCAAGTAGCTGGGATTACAGGTGCCCGTCACTATGCCCGGCTAATTTTTGTACTTTCAGTAGAAATGGAGTTTCACCACGTTGGCCAAGCTGGCCTTGAACTCCTGACCTCAGGTGATCCACCCATCTTGGCCTCCCAAACTGCTGGGATTACAGGTGTGAGCCACTGCGCCCAGCCTGGACTTTTTTTTTTAAGTCACGTATTTGTATGAGTCTGTTTACTGTGTTATTATATGAAATGCTTTTCTTACTATGGAATGCAGGAAAAAAATTGGAAAAACTGGCTTAGGAACCTGTGCTTTTAGGTAAGTCTTACAAAGCTTAAGAAAAGAAGGTCTTGGAAATAATATAGAGCAGAAATTAAAAAAAAATAGAAAATAGGAAAATAATAGAAAAAATTAAAGAAACTAATAGTTTGGCATTTTGAAAAGACCGTAAGATCAGTAAAATTGACAAACCCTTAGCTAGGCTAAGGAAAAAGAGAGTAGACTCAACTAAAAGTCAGAAATGAAAAAGGAGACGTTGCAACTGATGCCACAGAAATACAAAGGATCATGTGACTATTATGAACAATTATATGCCAACATATTGGCTAACCTGAAAGAAACTGATAGATTTCTAGAAATTTACCAAGACTGAATAATGAAGAAATAGAAAATCTGAGCAGACCCATAAGCAGTAAGGAAATTCCATTAGTAATAAAAAATCTCCTAGCAAAGAAAAGCCCAGGACCACGTAGCTTCATTGGGGAATTCTACCAGACATTTAAAGGAGAATTGACACCAATTCTTCTTAAATTCTTCCAAAAAATGGAAGAGGAAGGAACACTTCCAGACTCATTTAATGAGGTCAGCATTACCCTGATACCAAAGCCAGAGATACTATAAGAAAACTCCAGGCCAATATCTCTAATGAATATTGTAAAAATCTTCAACAAAATACTAGCAAGATGAATTCAGTAACACATTAAAAGGATCTTACACTATGACCAAGTGGAATTTATCTCTGGGATGCAAGGATGGCGCAACATGCGAAACTCAATAAATATAGATTATATACCATATTAACAATTGAGGACAAAAATCACATCATTTCAATTGATTCAGTAAAAGCATTGACAAAACATAACTTTTATGATAAAACACTCAACAGTCTAGGAATAGAAGGAAATTATCTCAACATAATAAAGGTAATATGTGAAAGGCTCACAGCTAACATAATCATTAGTGAAAAGTGAAGTTTTTCCTCTAAGATCAGGAACAAGGCAAGAATGCCCACTCATCACTTTCTTCAACATTGTAATAGAAATCCTAGCTAGAGCAGTTAGACGAGAAAAAGAAATAAAAAGCATCCAAATTGGAAAGGAGGAAGTAAGGTTATCCCTAATCACAGATGACTTGGTTTTACATGTGCAAAACCTTAAAGATTCTTAAAAAAAAAAAAAAAAAAAAAAAAACTTTAAGAACTATAAACAAATTCAGCCAAGTTGCAGGATACAAAGTCAACTCTCCAAAATCAGTTGTGTTTCTGTGCACTAACAATTAAGGAAATAAAGAAAATCTCATTTACAGTAGCATCACAAAGAATAAAATGCATAAGAGTAAACTTAATCAGGAGGGAAAGACATACATTGAAAACTATAAAACATTGCTGAAATAAAGATACAAAAAAATACAAAAAGACATACCTTTGATATTATTATGCTGAAACTAAAGGCAGACAAATACTACTGGTTGAGCATCTCCAAAAATCCAAAATTCAGAATGCTCCAATGAACATTTCCTTTGAGTATGACCTTTGAGCACTGTAAGCACTCAAAAAGTTACGGATTTTGGAGCATTTTGGATTTAGGATTCTCATATTAGGGCTGCTCAATCTGTACGAGAAGACCGATATTCCTGATAAATATTGATGCAATATGTCGTGGATTGGAAGACTTAATATAGTTAAAATGTCCATACTGTCCAATCTACAAAGTCAGAACAATCTCTGGCAAAATCCTTATGGCGTTTTTTGCAGAAACAGATAAAACCATCCTAAAATTCATATGGAATCTCAAAGGAGCATGAGTAGCCAAAGCAGTCTTGAGAAAGAAGAACAAAGCTGGAGGCCTCACACTTCCTGATTCCATAGTGTATTACAAAGCTATAGTAATCAAAACTGTGGTATTGGCATAAAAACAGACATATAGACCAATGGCACAGACTAGAGAGCCCAGAAATAAACACATATAGTCAAATGATCTTTGATGAGCGTACCAAGACTACACAATGGAAAAAAGGATAGTTTCTTCAATAAATTTACCAATAAATAAATCGTGTTGGGAAAACTGGATATCCACATGCAAAAGAATGAGGTTTACCGTATACAGAATTTAATTAAAAATGGATTAAATATAAGAACTGAGACTGTGAAAGTCCTAGAATAAAACAGGGGAAAAGCTTCATGATATTGGAATTAGCAGTGGTTTCTTGATACGACATCAAAAGCACAAGTAACAAAAGCAGCAAAAACATGTACATCCAACTTAAAAAACTAAAAAAGTAAAAAACATCCAACTTAAAAATCTTCTATGCAGCAAATAAACAATCATCAGAGTGTAAACACAGCCTAAGGAATAGGAGAAGATATTTGTAAACCACGTATTAGACAAGGGGTTAATATTGAGAATATATAAAGAACTTGACAACTCAGTAACAAATAATCTGAATAAAAAATGGGCAGAACCCAAATAGAGATTTCTCCAAAGAAGATACGTGCATGACCAGCAGGCATGTGAAAAGATGCTCTACACAACTAATCATTAGGGAGATGCAAATCAAAACCACAATAAGATATTATCTCACACCTGTTAAGATGGCCACCATCAAAGAAGAAACAGATAATAGCAAGTGTTGAAAAAGATGTAGAGGAATTGGAACCCTTGCACACTCTTGGTAGAATTGTACAGTGACATAGCTCCTATGGAAAACGTATGGAAATTCTTCCTGAAACTAAAAATAGAACTATTATATAATCCAGCAGTCCCACTACTGGGTATATATTCAGAGGGAATGAGATTAGGATGTTAAAGATACATCTGCACTCCTATGTTCAGTGCAACATTATTCACAGTAATCAAGATGTGGAACCTAAGTGTCCATCAGTGGATGAATGGATAAAGAAAATACGATATATACATAAAACAGAATATTATTCAACCTTATAAGGAAGAAATTCTTGTCATGCTGCTTCCTGGTTGAACCTTCAGGACATTTTGCTAAGTGAAATAACCCAATCACAAAAGGATGAATACTTGCATAATTTCACTAATATGAGGTATCTAAAGGAATTAAACTCATAGAAACAGAGACTCAAATGTTGGTTGCCAAGGAAACGAATTATTCAGTGAGTGTAGAGTTTCAGTCATGTAAGATGAAAAAGTGCTAGTGATCTGTCGTACAACAATGTGCATGTAGTTAAAATACTGTGCTATACACTTGAAAATTGTGAAGAGGTAAATTTATGTTTTTTTTATTTTACTACAGAAAATGCACAAAAGGTCAATAAGCATACAAAACAAAATGTTATCAGTGGTTTTCTCTGGAAGGAGAATACAGATTTTTAGTTTTGCTTTTAGGTTTATTGTAAAGTCCTTTTGTATTAAAATACAAAACAAACAAACAAACCCTTTTTTTGTTAGCTTTATACTATTAAAACTTTTCCTAAAAGTAGAGTATACCTTCCATTGTAGACCTTTGAGCCATCTATTATTTTTAAAACTGTACCCTGTTAAACCCCATCTTTTTTGACTTGGAGACCTCATTCTTCAAGTAGCCGGTAGTGACCAAGTAAAATAACTTTGTATCTAGTTTCGTCATCAGAACACTAAGCACTGTATAAAAATTCATCAGTAAATACTAGCTGCTATGTCCATAAAGTGAGCCAGTACTCTAAAACTGTATACTGGCTGTTGCTAAAGAAGCAGAGTTTATTTAAATATGTGTTCCTTAGACTGAATTCAAATGACTGGAGAACTGATTTTGTACAGGCTTTAATACTGAACTTTGCTAAGTCAAGAATAGCTTTTAAGGAAGATTTTGAATATGTGATCTTTATTTGTGTATAAATACTGAGTCTCAAGGTGCTTTAATTGACATGTGGTGAATAATAGAGGAGTGCAAAATACTTTATTCTACTTAATACTACCCTTGCATTTCTAATAAAGGTATGACAAAGCAGGTATTGTTAGAATTTCTAATCTCATAGTTGCTCACTTTTTGTTCCAGGTTTTAAAAATTATTTATCTATGCCTTTATTGCAGTTAACCCATTTATCTCCCATTTACATCATCAGTTTTTACCTTCCTATTGGATTAGTCTTCCTCCCCTCACACTTGCTTCCTAGACTGTTCCAGTGGGATATTTATCTCCCCAATTCCATGAAGCGTTCCAGTGTTACCAACAACCCCATGTTGCTAATCCAGTAGAAACTCTTGAGTTCGTCCTACTTGATCTTCCAACAGCATTTTTCTTATTTTATTTGTATTTATTTATGTGAGATAGGGTTGAAACCTCAACCTGCTGGGTTCAGGTGTTCCACCACCTCAGCCTCCTGAGTAGCTGGGACTGTAAGGCACATGCCACCATGTCCAACTATTTTTTGTATTTTTTGTAGAGAAAAGGTTTCTCCTGTCTACCTTTCATATCTCATACCATCAGTCCGTCAAGTTTTGTTAGCTTTGCTTTCAGATTCTATGATTAATCTGACCACTTCTTATGACCTTGTCTGCTACCACCCTAGACGTGCTGCAATAACTTCCTAACAGGTCTCCTTCCTTCTACTCTTGTCCCCCTGTACTCACATATTAGCTAGAATGATCTTTAGCAAAAGTAAGTCAGATCATGTTGAAACCTTCCTATAATTCCCCAGCACTCTGAAATAAAATCCAAAGCTCTTGACATAACCTACCAGCTACTACTCATTCTGTCCCTTAGCTCTCTTCCTGACTTCTCTGCCCTTTTTTTTTCTCTTGAGACAGGCTCTCACTCTGTCATCCAGGCTGGAGTGCATTGGCGCAATCTCAGCTCACTGCAACCTCCACCTCCCAGGTTCAAGCGATTCTCCTACCTCCCAAGTAGCTGGGATTACAGGTGTGTGCCACCATGTCCGACTAATTTTTGGTATTTTTAGTAGAGCAGAGGTTTCACCATGTTGGCCTGGCTGGCCTTGAACTCCTGACCTCAGGTGACCCACCCGCCTCGGCCTCCCAAAGTGCTGGGATTACAGACACGAGCCACCATACCCAGCCTCTCCACCCCTTCCTGTTCTGCTGATACCACACTTGTTTTCCTGTTACTTCTCGTCCATGCCAAAATTGTCCTGCCTCAGAGCTTTTGCACGTGTTCATTCTTTTTCCTGGATTTCTCTTTTCCCTGATAATTTATATGTCTCTCTGACTCAGTTTAAGCATCAGCTCAGGTGTTAACTCCTCAGAGTGGTCTTCCTCACTTTACAACATGGTCTTCCCTGTATTTTCTGGATTTTCATCTCTGCTCCATTTTACTCTGTAGCCTTATACATTATAGGATATGTTTAAATGTTGATTGATTGTCTTCAGCAGTAAGCTCCATGAGGCCAGGAGCTTTGTTCATTACTGTGTTCCCAATGCCTGAGATGGGACTTGGCACATAGTAGTTAATAAATATTTGTGGAATGAATGAATATTTAGTGATATAAATAAATGATATTTATTTAGTGCCAAATGCAGTGCTATGGCATTGTAGATACAAAGACAAAAAGACACTAACTCTACACTGAAGAAGAGAGGCAGATGTGCAAACAAGTAACTATAAAGCAGTATGTTCATTGCTTTAATGAAAGTATATGTATGTAAAGATGTGTGTATAGTAGAAACTTATAGGAAGGAGCTTAGACTATCAAGGAGAGTCAGTAATGAAGTTACAGAAAAGGTAACCTTTCACGTGAGACTTGAAGGATAAATAGGAGACTATCAGGCAGACATCCAACTGAGGAAATAGTATGCTTCAAACCACAGAGGTATGAGAGGTCAGCTGGGCATGTGTCTGGTACTACCAGAAGTTGGAATTGATGGAATATAAAGTCTGAAATTAGGAATAGCCAGAGATGAGACTGGGCATATAAGAAGTTTTGGGAGTGGTAATAGAGCTAAATTATGTAGGATTGTATTTGCTATGCAAAAAAGCTTGTGTGTGAAAAACCACTGAAGAATTTTGAACAGGGAAATGAACAGGAGAATCTGATTGGTATTTTAGAAAGTCACTGGAAGCAGTGTAGAGGTAGATGAATAGGACTTGGTAATTGGTTGAAATATCAGGGGTAGTGACTTCCTGGGTTTTGGCTTGAACAGCTGGGCTGACAGTGATACTGTTCACCAAACCGTGAAGTTGGGGAGAGGAGAGCAGTGAATTTTTTTTTTTTTTTTTTTTGAGAGGATGGCTAGAATTTAGAAATATGTAATTATCTTAGTGCTCAGAAATGTTATGGTTTACTTGTGTCACTTAATATAATTTTTAATACTATACTTAATTACAAACATACTAAATTTGTCTTTAAGGTACTTCCATTCCTTTACAAACGGGCATATACACTGCTGAATGGAAGGACCGGGACATCTCTTAGTTTTGCCAGTTTGTAAGGAGACCAAAGAGAAGAAAGAATACTCTTGGTAGTGTAGTGAAACCAAGGAAGTTCTTTTTTTAATATGCAAAGAAATGATTTGAAATTTAGGGCCTTCTACAGTTTCAAACATACATAAAAAGCCTTGATTTTCAGGGGAAAAAAAAATAACAAGTTGGGAAAAATGCTCCTAAATTTGTTGGAGCTGACTTTTACCTCTCAGATTGTTATCTAATTGGTTTTGTTTTCTGATTTATGGAACATGAGTAGACTTTACTTCTTTGGATCCTTTAAAAAATCATTATGAACTGAAGTGTTTGTATGCAGATAAGCTTATCTGTACATTCATGGTTTAGTTGATTTCTTGATTTGGTATGTTACCATGCTGCTGAAGCCAACAAAACAGAAGGCGAAAAGCAGATTGTATTTGTCCTGTGGCATTAGGGGTATGGCAAGATCTTAGACCAGTGGTAACCCATTAGCATTATTTAATGTGGACCACAAATGTGAACCATATATGTGATTCTTAAATTCTCTAGAAGCCACTTTAAAAAGTACAAAAGTAAACAAATGAAGTTAATTTTAATGTTTTATTTAAAGCAATATATCCAAAATAGTATCATTTCAATGTATAATCAGTATAAAAGTAATAGACAATTTGTATTTTTTTGTACAAAGTCTTTGAAATCCAAGTGTATTTTATATGCACAGCACATCAGTTTAGACTAACTACACTTCAAGTGCTTAATAGCTACTTGTGACTAATTGGACAGTATAGTCCTAGATCATTCTTAAACTAAAAAGTGGAGGTTGCTTGGCATTCTGCAACATTTGAGAGGATCTGTCCAACGTGGAGTAGTTTATGTGCTGCTTGTTACATTTTCCTGAGTATATTAAAGAGTTTCTTCTTTTGTCCTGTCATCATTTTCCTGCTTACAGTAATTTTGTCCAATAAATATCTGCTTATCAATATTCATTGCCTTTGCTTTCTCTTACACATTTATAGTAATGTCCTATTATGGCTAAAACAATAGCGTATCTTTAAATTTTAGTGATTTTGTTTTAATTACAAGAGTACTGCCTGTTCTTTTTGTAACACATTTAAACAATACTGTGGCATATGTTGTATAAAAAGATAATAATTCTTTATAATTATTTTTCTTCTTTCAGTTCCTGCTCTCCCGGTTGTAATCAGTGTTAGCAGTTTAGATAATAGCTTTTTTTTCCTCGTTAGGAATATATACTTAAGAGAAATTCTTGCTAATTGAGAAAATTAGTATTTGGAAAATACCTCTTAAAAGTAAACCTATTAAAAATGGAGACAAGATTTATTAGTTATTAATGAAAAGATTTGTTAGGGACAGTATTCAGAAATGAAAACATTTTACTATATGTATTTTCTATATGTTTAACAAAATTTAAATTGTAACTGCAGCTATGCTAATTCTCAGAATTAACAAAGAATGATGTGATACCTTCTTGGCATAATTTTTCCAGTAAAATTGTATAATTGTCTGATAGCATCCTTCATTTTGTGTTTCATTTATCTAGCATTTGTTATATAAAATAGACTTGTACATCAGTTTTATCAAAACTCTTGAGGGTTTCACCAGTTTCTCAAGATATTTTCTTACCCCTTTCTCAATTCTTATTCTGTCATCGTCCTTCTTTAGTTGTTGAGTGAATTGTCCTATCTTTAGTTGTTGAGTGGTTTGATTCTGCCAGAATCCAAGGATTTTGCTGTGAGATGAGCATTTTCTAATATTATTTTCATAGACTTTATGAAATCTTGCATTCTTTTGAGGGTTTGTATTTCCACATTACAACTGAGTTGCATTGTATTTACTTTGTATGATGGGTTATTTACAGCATTAGGCTATTAGTGAGAAATTGATAAACAAAACCAGGAAACATGGTTGCAGTAGGTGTTAGTGTCTAGTAGAAACAGATATCGGGGACATTAAGAATACTAATGTATCATAAGGGCCTTGACTCCCTCTGCAAACTTGTAACTTAAGGGATTCAATGTCTATTTAAGTAGTAATAGCTGACTTTTATGGAGACTTTTACCATGCCTGGCAAATTTCTGTACATGCGTATTTTTAGGTACTCTGCTCAGTGTGCCTATAAGTCTGTTGTTATCCCCATTTTATGCATTAAGTAAACTAAGGGTTGGAGCAGTAACTTTTGTAGTATAGAATCTGGCCCATTGAAGACTTATAAAGTAGACTTCTGTCGGGACTGCTCAACACAAAAGGAAGAAAGCCCAAATAAATAATAGTAAGCACAAAAAAGGGGACATATAGCAGAGATAAAGCAACAACAAGAAATTATTGTGAATAAGTTTTATATCAATAAATTTGAAAAACTAGGTCAAAGGCAGATATTCTAGAAGAAGAAAGAGAAACTGGAATAGACCTTAGAAAACAAATCATTTTTAAACATCTTCACCAAAAAGTATGAGTCCCAGACAGTGCTGCCAAGGAATTCTACCAACAATAAGCCCACCCAGCCTTATTTTATAAATCTTTAACTTACATCGTGTGTCTTGCAGTAACCTTGGTAACCCAATCATATAACTCCCAATACTGGGAGGGAAAATCATAGACCAGTCTCATTTGAATATACATGCAAAACCCTCAATATTGACAAGCCAAATGAACAGCCAGCCATTTGTCCTGACATTGAATGTTCCATATTTTTCCATTGATTTGAAGTGCCACATTTGTTATAAAATGAATTCCATATAGATGTGGATCCATTTTAGGGGGGTTTACTTGTGTGCTTAATCTGTCATCTTGAATTAAAAGCCTGTCTGTTGAATCTTAACATTCAAGATATTTGCATTGGCATTTAAATGTATGAGAATTGTAATGGTCTGGTAATGGTCTGGTAGTGTATGCTTTATATAAATATCTTTCCGTCGCATAGTTTTTTGCATATCATTTGAAGAGGATGCCAGGATTAGAACTCAATATACTGAATTCCTCATTTGAGACATTTTGTAATTCCAAAGAATATATCATCATTCAAACAACTTTAAGTTGATAAAACTTAAAGATACTATTCAGAAAATAGATTTGAAATAAATATATTGTCTAAGTATTTTCCACAAAAATGTTTTCCTTCCATACCCTCCCATGTGCCTTGCCTCCTTCCCAAAGGAATTGGAGATGACTTTATAAAGGGACAGAGAAGCACATATTATCAGACACCTGAGATGGACTAGTCATTGCATTTGAACACCAAACTTAACTCTGTGTTTTCTAGAAAAGAAAGCAGAATGGGACATATGTTATGCTATGTCTGGTAAAGGAACTATGTGACTTTGTCTGAGAGACATGCTTTCTTTCCGTTGTTTTATAAGCGAGACACTGGAAAGATGGAAAGATGATAGTTGCCTTTAGCTTTGAGTTTGCAAAAGTTAGGACATGTTTTTCGGATAGATATTTTCTATATTGACCAATGACTATGAAGGATAAGATTTTGGTGTTTTTTTTTAAAAAAGAGACGGGCTCTCGCTACCTTGCCCAAGCTGGAGTGCAGTGGTTGTTCATCCACAGGCATAGTAATAGCACACTGCAGCCTTGAACTCCTGGCCTCAAGCTGTCCTCCCACCTCAGCCTTCCAAGTAACTCGGATTACAGGCGCATGCCTCTGGCTGAGATTTTAACATTAAATTTTAATTTAGGGAATCTTAGCATCTGTAGTGAGCTGAGATAAATGATTTACTTTTGTCTTCAGAAAAATTCCAAGGCCTGACTGGTATATGTGGAGGGACCCCTAAAGTTGGAAAATCATCTGTTTTGCAACCATCATAGTAAAGATGGAATCAGATAAGAATAATCAGATTTAGAATGCTACCTGGTTTTGATGAGGAAGAGAATTTGCATGCTTTTAAAGTACTACCCCACACACTGCTTATTAATTGCAAGGGAGAAAATGTGTAGTAATTATACAGTAGAAAAATCGCACAATACTTGGACTGGATGATCAAAGTTAAGAGCATCACTGAAGGACAGGTAGAAATCATGTCCCTCAAGATGTGATGCCCTAAGGACACATCACCACCATAAAGTGTTCTGACTGAAAATGTGTAACCTCAGTCTCATCACGGGAAGACATCAGACAAGCCTTACATAGGAGCATTCTCTTAAAAAATAGATTGGGGGCCGGGTGCGGTGACTCACACTTGTAATCCCAGTGCTTTGGGAGCCTGAGGTAGGCAGATCACAAGGTCAGGAGTTCAAGACCAGCCTGGCTAATATGGTGAAACCTCATCTCTAGTAAAAGTACAAAAATGAGCCGGGTGTGGTGGTGGGCACCTGTAGTCCCAGCTACTCAGGAGACTGAGACAGGAGAATCACTTGAACCTGTGAAGTGGAGGTTACAGTGAGCCGAGATTGCACCACTGCACTCCAGCCTGGGTGACAGAGTGAGACTCTGTCACAGAAAAAAAAAAAAAAAAAAGAGTGGGAGGGGAGCTGTTCTCCCAACATGTCAACATCATAAATGACAGCTTTCACTGTGGAGGTGTTCTAGAAGGTTGGAAACTTAAGACACCTGGCACTTAAAGGGACTACTTGACCCTAACTGGATCCTGTATGGAAAGGGAAATATTCTATAAAGGACATTATAAGATTACTTGACAGAATTGGAATACTTACGTTAAATGAAAGTATTTTATTAGTGTTAAATATGCTGACATTGATAACTGTGTTGTGGCTGTGTAAGAGAATATCCCTATTTATAGGAAATGTATTATACTTTGAAGTATTTAGGGCAAAGGGCCATGATGTCTGTAATTTGCCCTCAAAAATATTCGGGAAAAAAACTGCGTGCATGTGTGTGTGTGTGTGTGTGTGTGTGTGTGTGTGTGTGTGTATGTAAAGAGAGGAAGAGGAGGAGGAATATGCACGATTGCAAATGATAAATGAGGTGAAATATTAACCATTGGTGAATATGGGTAAACAGTGTAAGGGTACTATTTGTATTATTTTTACTTTTGTAACATCTATAGGTATGAAATTATTCCCAAATAAAATGTTAAGACAATATATATAGTTTAGCTATGGTGCATTCTGATGAACTAACAAATACCAAATTTGTTCTAGAAGAATGAATAGTTAGTATGCCCATTAGGCAGTTTCTCTCAAATATCAGATGTCTCATGTGAGTCTTTGGTGAATACTGGATTAAATCAATTCATGGTTGAATTACCTAGTGAGTGCCTTAAGTGCCAATACTCAGTTGTTGATTGAAGAGGGATCCATATGTTTTAGACACCAAATATGGGACAAACACCGTTGACGTTCTGTTGTGAAAATGTGAAAGCCCAATTTATTTTGTGCTTGTTCAATTTCTCATGAAGATGGATCAGAGAGGTACTTATAGGAAGTTACCAATATTTTCTCTCAGGGAGCCTTGGAAACTGTAGAAGCAATTGGACAGGTGCTCAGGTATGATCCCAGTGTTCAACAGTATAATATAAAAAAATGATTTGGCCTAAAATATTTTTTTTTTTTTTTTTTTTTTTTTTTGAGAGGGGTNCCCGCCAGCAGAACTCACAGCTCTTCCTCCCGCCCAGGATTCCTGGAGTCTCCCTAGACTCCTCCAAAGCCCAGGTCCCAATCCTTCTAAGAGATAGTTGCAGCTAGCCCCCTCCACAAGGTCTCCAGCCTCCTAATTTCTCTAAACCCCAATCTGAATAGCACTTTTTTCTATCTCCTTAATACGTACACTAAGCAACTCTCCAAAAAGACCACAAACTACTCAAAGCAGAGCAGATTCTTTTTTTTTTCTTTTTGAGACAGAGTCTCGCTCTGTCGCCCAGGCTGGAGTGCAGTGGCGCGATCTCGGCTCACTGCAAGCTCCGCCTCTCGGGTTCACGCCATTCTCCTGCCTCAGCCTCCTGAGTAGCTGGGACTACAGGCGCCCGCCACCGCGCCCGGCTAATTTTTTGTATTTTTAGTAGAGACGGGGTTTCACCATGGTCTCGATCTCCTGACCTTGTGATCCGCCCGTCTCGGCCTCCCAAAGTGCTGGGATTACAGGCGTGAGCCACCGCGCCCGGCCGGCCTAAAATATTTTAAAGGCATGTGTTAGCAATTGACTGACCTCCATTATGAAGGAATCTGAATTTTTATCCCCTTTAGAAAGTGTGATTTTTTTGAACAGAGTGCATGCTGATGGTCCTTCAAGAATAAATTAGCTGCAAAATGCACCCCAAATAATGGATTCTGTCTAGTTAAGAAGCAAATTAGATGGATAAAAAGCACTTAGAACATTGTAAAAAAGTTAAAACTGTGTTAAAAGAGAGAAAATATCGGCCCGGTACGGTGGCTTACACCTGCAATTCCAGCACTTTGGGAGGGCGAGGCAGTCGGATCACCTGAGGTCAGGAGTTTGAGACCAGCCTGACCAACATAGAGAAACCCCATCTCTACTAAAAACACAAAATTAGCCGGGCATGGTGGTGGGCACCTGTAACCCCAGCTACTTGGGAGGCTTGAGGCAGGAGAACAGCTTGAACCCAAGAGGCAGAGGTTGTGGTGAGCCAAGATCGCGCCATTGCAGTCCAGCCTGGGCAACAAGAGCGAAACTCCGTCTCAAAAAAAGAGAGAAAGCGAGAATATCAAGTGCTAATAGCAGGTAGCAGGGTGGGAAAAGTTTAATCCAAGGTACATTTTTAAAAATTGTATGGCAGACAGCCCCACTCCCAATGTGAAAAGCCTTTCATGCCTATAGTTGCAAAAGAAATTCATAAAAATGCAACAAGACTTTAAATTAAATTGGCAGTATAGTGTTCTCCTCTTTTCCATGGTTTTGCTTTCCATGGTTTCAGTTCCTGTAGTCATCCATGGTATAAAAATATTGCATACTATAATATACTTTGAGAGACCACATTCATGTAACTTTTATATATTATATGTAACAATATTACGTATTATACTTGTTCTGTTTTATTATTAGTTATTGTTAATCTTTTCCTGTGCCTAATTTATAAATTAAAATTTATCATAGGTATGTATGTGTATAGTAAAAGACAATATATATGGGGTTTGGGTACTATCCATGGTCCAGGCATCCATTGGGGATCTTGGTACATATCTCCTGCAGGTAAGAGTGGGGACTACTGTATCTTGACAGTCCACAAGAATGGGGATGCTTCTCCTTTTTTCTGTCTGTGAGTTATGAAAGAATGGGCATAGTGGTGGATTGGAGTGTCTCCTACTGGCCTGAGAACTGATGGTTAAAATTTTAGGAATTCTTCAAACTGATTGTTAAACACAGCTGTTATTAAAAACTAAAGAACATAGGCTTACTATTAAAATTACATTTTTAAAAGCTAATAAATACTCTAAACTCCTGACTTCCTAATTATTTTACTACACTTTATTATGATCTATGCTTTTGAAGTTATTTATTTAAGTATATCCTATCTCTGGTTGAAATACTATAATGGTGTGCTTTTGTACATTTTTTTCCCCCAACTCTGTGTTTGGTAATGTCATAGTGATAACTAGAAATTAGCTATGGCAAGAATCTCTACACTGCAGAGATTGTCAAATGCCATAAATAGGACTTGATTTATTATTTCTTGATTGTCTAGACTTAAAGTGATAGAGAGAATGCTGCTAATAAAAATGTATCATGCCTTTAGCTATTATATTGTAACTAAAAAAAAGTATATATTCTTCCATTATTAAAAAATAATTACTTCAGCTAAGAAGTCACTCACATCATTGACATCAATGACATAAAGAAAAACATCAAGTAATACTATGAAGGATACTTGGAAAGCTGATTGCTGAATATTTGCCAACACACTGCTAGTCATGGCACAGTCGAAATCATTGCTTTTGTAGGAAATATATAGTAATACAAATTTATTATACTGATTTTCAGCTACAGGAAATAGTATTATGACTGTATGTGAGCATTATTTAAGAAAAAAAGGTTGAGTTTGTAAAGTCATTAACTGTGGCACATGATAATTTTAAAGTAGATAATTTGAGGCCTTCGATAGGTCTATTGCAGATTAGAAATAGAATCATAGAATTTAGAGTTTCTCTAGTATATGTCAGTCATCCAGCCTTTATCTAAATTCTGCTAGAGATAGAGCTCATTTTCTAGTAATAACATTGGAGAAATCTAGAAGTAGAATTCTTTCCTATATTGAACTAAATTTTGTTTTCCTTTTATTTCTAACATTTGGTTCTGGTACTGACTTCTGGAGAAACATAGAAACATAAACAAGAAATTTTGTGTCTTTTATAGAGCAGCCAATCTTTCAGGTGTAAAGTTAGCTGTGGTTTTTTGGGCTCTTTGGGCAAGAGTTATACCTTTAGTTCTTTTAGCTCTACACTGTGTGACGTATTTTCTAAACTCTGTAATCTAAGAGTGTGTTGCCTTTTTAGAACATCACATCACTACTTTGGGGCTTTTATTGACCTTGTGAACAAAATAAAAGCCTTTAGATCTTTCTTTATGCAAATTGTACGGAAGTCACGTCTTCTGTCTTCTGTTTGATTCTTTAAAAAAAAAAAACGCTCTGAAAGAGATCCTTGTGTTTACTGTTTTATACCTTCGTATTGCTTTCAGCACAACGTTTCAGATTATAGAAAAGATACTGAATTTTAATTTTTTAATTTTGGTATTCTGTCATTTTATGTCAGTTGCAGATTTGATAAGCACTCCGTGTTTATTGTTTACATCTAAATTATTGTATAAAATGTTGAATTTCAAAGGGCTATATAATCCTCCTTTAATCTCTAAATTCATTTCTACCCATTATTTTTTGTTGTTTAATCTTTTGTGAGTCCACTTATCAGTTTTGCTAAGTAATCCCCATTTCATCATTTTATATCCAGAAGTTCATTATGACATATTTTGTCAGTTTTATTTACTGTAATCCAGGCGTGCTATGTCTCTGGTATCCCTTCCTATGAAACACACTTCAGTACTCCTGTCTTTGAAAATTAGGCATTTTTTGAAAAATCCTGGCATGGCTAAATGTTAAGGTCATATTCTTCCTCAAATGGAAGATATAATGTACATGAAGAATGTTGGGCTAGATATTAACTAAGATATCAAAAGAGAAAAAGAACAAGATATCACTGGAGATACTTAATGATCAGGGCCACGGTATTACTTGGGCTGAAAGGAAAATAAGCTGCGCCATGAGAATAGAGCTTTTTCACCAAGGAAGTATTCTGGACCAGGTGAAATTTTAGGGATCTGGAATAGAGTGGACAGGATGTGTTAGCCTTTTTTCCTCTCTGCCTTCGTATTATCTCCTTTTGAAATGTATGTTGTGAAATGTTAACAGTGGGTGCATCTGCATGTATGTGAGTGTTTCTCTGTTGTGTATTGCACCTCCTTACTCTGTCCTGGACAAACTTACCCCTACTTCATAGCATTATTTTGAAAATTAAAAGAATAATTCAATATGAAATTCCCTAGCACATTTTCTTATATGTAGTAGATAGTAGATAACGGTTTAACTTTTGTTATATTTCTTCTTGTTAAATTCCATTGAGCTACCATGGTGGAGGTTGTCAGGAAGTTACTAGAGTGAATTGTCTCATCACAGTTTCCTCCATCTTCTACCCTCCTTCATCCTAGCCAGATCTGTTTTATTACTGCTGGAAGCAAGGGAAATTCATAGCAAGTCACTTGACTAAATGGTATTAATAGAATAATACTTTTCTCTTTTTCACTACTTTCTCTTTTCTAAAAAATATTAAAAGCAACATCTTCTAGAAAGCATTCTCTGATAAGTCATTTCATTTTCTAGCCAACAGTCAAGTTACTCTCAAAAATCACTTTATGTGCATATATATTTATGTTGAACAAAAACAAAAAATTAAAGGAAAAAAAAAAAGACTGGGCACAGTGGTTCATGCCTGTACTCCCAGCACTTTGGGAGACTGAGGTGGATTGCCTTGAGCTCAGCCTGGGCTTAAGACCAGCTTAGGCAACATGGCGAAACCCCATCTCTACCAGAAATACAAAAACAGACAAACAGAACCACAAAGCCAGGCACGGTGGCATGTGTCTGTGGTCCCAGCTACTCGGGAGGCAGAGGTAGAAGGATCACTTGAGCCTGGGAGGGCAGAGGTTATAGTGAGCTGAGATCTCTTCATTGCACTCTAGCCTGGGTGACAGAGTGAGACTCTGTCTCAAAAAGAAAAAAGAAAATCTCTGGTTCAATACATTGTAATTAGTGTCTGATAATTAAATCATTCTTCTCTTGCAGATTGTGTTGGTGCCATGCAGCAAGAAGCAGAGAGATGCAGAGTTCGAGCCAGAAGGCCTGACATGGCACTTTATGTACCTAAAGCTCGAAGGGGTGCAGTACTCCTTAAGACAGGTGATGAAGAAGAAAGCTGTGGTTCACCTAACTCTGTGGTGAAAGAAAAGCAAAAAGAAAGCTCTCTCTCCCAAAAAGAAGTCTTTAGAGACAAACCAGAGGCTCGAAGACTAGGTATCAATCCTGATAGAAAGGAGCATAATTGTAGAGAAGGAAAAAAATCTTCAACAAAGTTAAGAAAGGACACATGCCTTCAAAAAACAAATAGAGTTTGTTCTAAGAGAGGAACCACTGAATCTAAAGAGGTATTATCCCAAGGACATCAGCAGGGAGCCCCAAATGCTGGGGTTATAGCTAATGCACCTTTACAGAGACATTTTAAACCAAAGAAGGTGGAGTGTTTGGAAGTTGAAACTACAAATGTGACAGGACATGAGAGGATACTTCTATCACAGGCCTGTTCAGAAATCAGTGAGGCTCAGGTTCCAAGCAAACCATTCCAAAATGTGGAAGTCTGTGACTTCAGTAGGCATGAACCTGATGGAGAAACATTTGAACACAAAGATTTGGAAGGCAGAATTGAAACTGATACCAAGGTTTTGGAGATACTATATGAGTTTCCTAGAGTTTTTAGTTCTGTCATGAAACCTGAGAATATGATTGTACCAATAAAACTAAGCTCTGATTCTGAAATTGTGCAACAAAGCATGCAAACATCAGATGGAATATTGAAGCCCAGCAGCGGAGGCATCACCACTACTTCTGTTCCTGGAAGTCCAGATGGTGTCTTTGATCAAACTTGCGTAGATTTTGAAGCTGAGAATGTAGGTGGTATAGCCAATAGTACAGGTTTCATCTTAGATCAAAAAGATACAGATTCCATTCCTGAAACTATGGGTCACATCTCTCTGTCAGAGAGCACAAATGACACTGTTAGTCCAGTGATGATTAGAGAATGTGAGAAGAATGACATTACTGCTGATGAGTTACATGTAAAACACGAACCTCCTGATACAGCTGCCCTTGCTCATGAAACACATAGAGATAATGGATTTAAGAATGTAGGTGACATTACCAATAAAGCATGTATGATGGACACCACAGTTACGTCCTGTAGTGATCATGTAGCTGTTGATAGCTCTTACGTAGTTGCAGTTAGAATAGCTGATGAGATGTCTAATAATACACAAAGTTTCTCAGAGTTTATGGGAATGAATGCAGATGCAATCCCTCTTCATGTAGCTGGAAGTGGGAATGACACTGAAAATTTCAGCAACCTGACTGCTTGCTCAGGTATTTATGCTGAGAGTATTTCATCTTGTTTTACAGAGTCAACAGGAAAGTTGATAGAGAGCTTGTCAGATTGTGCTTCCTCCTTACCTATAAAAAAGATTTCTGGTAGTAATTATAACACTTTTTTGGACTCTGAACTCAGTATGTTAAATGGGACAAAAGTACTTTCAGACAGTGCTGTGGGCATTGATCTGGGTAGTACTGCTGATACAACGGAAGCATCGCACGAACTAAGAACTGCCGAAGAGTTCAAAACAAAAGAGCAAGATGACTCAGAGAATGTAGAATTTGGTGTATCTTTTCCTGATAGGGAATCATTATCTGTGGAAACATCCATTGAACCAGAAGCAAATGAAACTTCTCACACAGAGGGAATTACTGCCACTGAGGAGAGCTGGGAATCTATGTTTAACGATGATGGTGACTGCCTGGATCCACGTCTTCTACAAGAGGTATGTTTAATTGAAATTGCTTGATGCTTAGACAGTTTATAAATTAGGATTTCAGTGGTAATATTGATAGACATTGATGCACATTCACTGATGTTTGAGAGTTCCTGCAATAAACTAATAGACTTGTAGATTGAGAAGAGAATATCTGATGGATCTTTAAAAAATAAAATATACAGCATTGAGCTATATCTATAATAGCCAAGCCCTGAGAGATCTTATTGAATAAAGATGAATTTAATGGATTTTGGCTCTCTGTTGAGGAAATACAAAGGAAAACTTCTTCAAAAAGGTTTTTCTGTGTTAACAAGGTATCTTTTACATGGGCCTATTTAAGGGAAGGAGAATAATTTATTACTATTGTTATTTGTATTTTATTTTCTTGTGGATGTTGGAGTGTTAGACACTGTAGAGGGAAGGAAGTAGAGAAAGGAAAGGTAAAATACAAGAAAGTATCATTGTTTTTTAAGGAGTTTATACTGGGTTAAATTGAAGAATGAATTACCTATTTAGCATAAATAGAAAATGTAAGTGAATAATGATATGCTGGCCAATTAGAATTCATAAATAAATGTTAGATTTGAGGCATCTTAGAAATTACTCAGTTCAGTCTTTTTGTTTTCTTAATTTAAATGTTTACTCTGTATCCAACATTTAAATTCCTTACCATAAATAGGAATCACTGGCATTTCCTCACCTAAAGGGTTTCTTTTGAGGCATTCCAAAGACCCTTTTAAATACTAAGTGATGAGTCTTTTGTTTCTGAGAATTAAGCTAGAAGTATAGAAAAATTATCACATGCCTGTAAACCAGCCACATAATACTGAAGAGCGCAGCCCATTGGACAGAACTGACTTTCCAATACCAAGCAATCCCACCTCGTACATGGGAGGTGTTTGCACAGAAAGAATTTCCCTGTACCACAAACGAGCACATCCTACAGTCAGGTCAGGAAATACTGTATCTTAAACATTCCTCAGAACAAAATATAGAGCAGAGAATATCTATGAGTGAGCATCCATGAGCCCCTTGAAATTACATGCAAAATTATATGTATGTATGTGCGTTTTTTCATAGCTTTCATCAGATTCTCAAAGGCAGTGATTTCCAAAGTATGGTCCCTAGATCAGCAGCATGAGTGTCATCTGGGAACTTGTCAGAAATGCAATTTATTTAGCCCAGCAAACTATTTACAACTTTTTCAGGTGATTCTGATGCACATAAAGCTTGAGAACCACTGCTCAAAGGTAATACACTTAAATCTATATGAGAATGTGAGTGGGGAACTACAAATGACTGTCAGCCCATAATTAGAAACATACTGTTCAGTAGAGGTTTGAGATCCAAATCAGGTTAAGAAACAATAATATGGTGGGAAGCTAGGTGAATATAGAGATGTTATTAAGAATTAAAGCATTGAGAGAAGGCTTTAGACTGAGAAAAGAAACAGTATTTGCAAGAGTTGGTGAAAGGACTGCTTGAGGAATAGAGAGCACAGGAACATGGAGGAGAGATGAACAGCTTCTTCCAAAAGAAGAGCATGGCTCTCATGGCCTTTTACACATGGTGTAGTACTCAGTAAATATTTATCCAATGGATAGAGTTGATAGGGCAGAGTTGGGGACTCTTGTCTTTTTAGGGTTGCCTCCAGGGGCTTTTAAAACATCAGGGGCTGGAACTTGGATTTGGTGGGGTAGCTTATGGATATGGCTTGTGTATTGGAAGAGGGGGAGTTCAGGTGTACAATTCAGTTTTTCAGGTCTTTGCAGTGTTTAGAGTAGGTGTAAAATAATTTAAGCAACAACTCAGTATTTTGAGGAGCATAGTAATATGGTTAAAAAGGACATTGGGATGACCTAAAGCTGGGATTGGGAGGAAAACAGATAATACAGTATTTTAAGCTGAAGTTGGACAGTGTCTGGTTGTTGTGTTTGGCTTATGTTTGGAGGTACTTGGAAGAGAGTAGGGTCTGTGTTGAGGAATGAGCATAAATAAGAGCAGGAAGGAAGGAAATTGAGGATACAAGTAGCAGATCCAACTGCAAAACTATGGGCTCCTCTGCTTTGAGTTTTAGAAAATGTAATAGTGATAATGTTATTAAAAGATGTCATAAATCCAGCAACATTAATAACCCTATGATGACTTCTGGTTTATTATTTTTATTGCTCCAAACATACTTTATTAAGTGCTAAACCAGAGTGAGTGCCTGCCTACCTTGAAACTTTTCCAACCAAAGGTTTTTGGCTATCATCCCAGCTGGCCTGTTTCTTGATAAGATAACAGCTAGACATATGGAGGTATGTCTGATACTTCTAATGGTCAGGTATGCTGTAGAGCAAGGTGTGACAGCCATTGGCTTGTGAAGCAATTTCCTGTGACATTTGAACCTCCAGAACTGCCTCAGGGGGTTAGAGTATAAGTAGGTCATTATTGAGCTCCCAGAACTGCAACTCTTGATGAGTCTCCAAAAATCACAATTAGTCTTCTAAAGCCACGGTATGGAATGCCCAGAAACTTAAGGTGGTAATTGATGAAGGACACGATATTGGCATGACTTTTTTTTAGCCTTCTGAATTCTTGGTAGAAGAACACAGGAGTTATTGTTCACTAGAAAAAACTTTCATAGCCCCTACTGCCGTCTGTACTGATCAGCAAATCTATTGGTAGGAGGATTAATGGGTTACCAAGAAGGTAACATTGATGTTGATAGATACCAGCATCTGTCACCGTCATTGTCATTTGTGGCACTGATTTGAATTTTTAGGGGTAAATATTTAAGTAGGTATCTCCTAAATTTTGTAAGAATTTGAGGCCTTCTTTTAGTTACAGAAAGCCACTAATATTATACAACCATATTCTATAATAGTATGTAGACCATAATGGGAAAGAGAAGAGTAAAAGGAATACCATCCTATCCCACTCGTCTTACTTCTCTGTGTGTGCTAACTTACATTGTTATACTCTCTCTGTCTCCCTATAGTATTTTGCAAAAATGGTGTCCATGTTATGTGCAAAACCCAAAACTGAAAGGAAGAACTTATAATCCAGTCACTAAAAGCAAATTATATAACCATACAAAGAGAGGAAAGCCCTTCATATCACAACCCCTCAATGCCTCATAAATACTTGCTAGCCTATCACCTTTCAGTTTAATAGCAAATATTGAACACTTAGAGTTTGATAAACTATAAATCCCAAATAGCTAGAGATATGTTGTTATCACTGCTATGTTAAAGGCACTGTGCTGCATGCCGTCTTTTGCTCTGAAGTTGTTCATGTTTTATTTGGAGAGACAATGTGTAACTAACTATGTGATTAGTTACACAGCAATCTGCAGGGTAATTAATATAAAACAACCTTATAACAGAGATACTAAAACTGTATTTCATTGCCTGATAAGTGACACAGAATATAACTTCAAAAGGAGATTAGAGGGATAGGATGGGGGGAAAAGGAACAAAAGGAGATTAGATCCCCCAGTGCTGGACTGGTTGATGCAGTTTCATGTTGGTGAGGCTATAGAATTAAACTAGAGATTATAGTTCCCACTTTTACTATGCTGTTCTATGTTTCTAATTTCTGTTTTCTATTCTATTTTTTAAAAATGTATAGACTTTATTTTCGAGTAGTTTTAGATTTATTCAAAAAATTGAACAGAGTACAGAGTTCCCATGTACCCCCTCACCTGTCTAGTTCTAATTTTTTTCACAGTGTCTTTTAATAGTTGCAGCTCATTTTAACAGATTTATAATTCATATTTTTATAAAAATGTCTGAATTGACATGTTATTGACTGCCTAAGTGGGGATTTATAGACTCACTTTCCAGATGCTGTATATTCTAATGCAGTCAGTTGGGACATCCAGTGAAGAATCTGAGTGAATTATGTACTCTGTTTTTATTGTTCAATCCATTAGTGAATGATGACTAGATCTCTGGTCCAAACAGAAAGAGGGAACATTAAGTAGATTCCATCGCTCATAGTTTGTTTTGTTTTTGTAACTAGGTGACTCCTAAAATTAAAAATCCCCTTCTGAGCTCTGTTACATTTGTTGCATAACATTTTTTCCTCAGAATCAGCATAGAAGCCAGCAGCATTTTAATTTCTGATCCTCTTTCAAAACTGGAGAAAGGTGAACAGTTCTTGGCCTATATTGTCAGTACAAGGAAACTTTTATTTAAGGATTCTTGTCTGAAGATTCAGAGATTCCTAGTATACCTTGCTGTGTCCTTGACAGTGCTTGTTTCAGTGAATTCCATGAGATATGGCATGTGGAGTATGGTTAGGGCATTTTTAAATTTGTTAGGGTTTATAGTAAATCATACAATTTTAAATTGATTTTCTTCAATAGAAAGTGAGTTAACAAGCAGTTAAGTGGAAGAGAAAAACAGAAATGAAGGACTTGAATAACCTCACCTACATAATTGAGAATTGATTATATGGGTTAATTCTATGTAAATAGATTTTTGAAGCAACTGTAGTAATTTTACACCACCAACTTGTGCCCAAATCTTGTTGTCCTTGTTCCTGTAACCCCCAGTGCCTCTCATTTAAATTTGTTATACCTATAACTGTAAAGTGGTTTATTATGTTTAATTGTGTTTAATTAAAATACCCACAAAATGTTCCTATTCGTATCTTCCAAGATGAGCCAGAATTTATATTATAGTCCTTAACATATAAGGACTCAGAACTAGAGCTTTATCCTGTCTTAGAGATAGAACTGCACAAGTCATTTTTAAAAAGTGGAATGTTAGTGTTTAAAATGATTTCTGAAAATAAGTCTCATTAGTTCCACAAGACTATCAACTCCTTAAACATGGATTCAGCAGTCTAGCCTACAAACTAGGCTGGCCCCTTCTTATTTTATAGACGAGGTAACTAAGACCCAGAAGGGTTGTAGCTAAAGTAAGTTAATGCCCGAGTTGGCATTAGAATCTGTGCCTCCTGGTTTCTAGCCCTTTGTTCTTTCCATGACATTAAGCCTTTGTCTCTACCTGCCAGGTCTCAGCCAGTCAACAGATAGTGAACAAATATTCTGTGCCCAGCACTGATCTTAGTGATGTTGGGGGTAAAAGAGAAGGATAACAGTAAACAGTGTACAGTCTTGTGGAACTAATGAGACTTATTTATTCTCAGGAATGACTAGAAAAAAAAGTATTCTGTTTCAATGAATTGGAAATGCCTTTGATTGTGAAATATACCATTATTTTATGTATTACTAAGAAAAAACTTTGACACAGTGCTTTTCCCTTAGAATTTG
Organism: Rhinopithecus bieti; assembly: GCF_001698545.2. Lineage (NCBI taxonomy): Eukaryota > Metazoa > Chordata > Mammalia > Primates > Cercopithecidae > Rhinopithecus > Rhinopithecus bieti. Next base: position 2,248,296 of record NW_016803361.1, read on the forward strand.
AATTTTATACATATTGAAACAACTCTCCTAATTGGACATAATTTTTTTTTGTCATATTTCATCTTCATACATAAAAAATGTAGTAAAATAAATTGGTTAAGATTTTCCTAATACTTCACGTTCACAATCCAACTCTTTCTAATAATTTCTTGATTCAGCCACTGATAATGATGCTTTTCTATTCAGTGTCATTCATTTTGCCATTAAGAACTTTGATGATGCAGCATTTCTTAATATATAAAAGAACCAAAAATCTTAGTTGCTGGATTCTTAAGACACCTTTGCACTTGTGTAGAGCTGTTCTGATATCTGGAATTTTCCTCCACATTACTGACCACCCTTTCTGCCAGTTTTGGTACTGGTGCTTCTGATGTGCATGTGCAGGGAGCAATAACAATATGTTGATTGTGATGCGTCCTAATGTCAGTGATATTAAAATGTGAAAAAAAGGATATATCTTAGAATTGATGAAATGTGATATATATCCAACTGCTAAGTGTTAGGAAATAGCAATATAGGAAAGGAAAGATCGCCAAATTGGAGTAAATTGGGAAAGAAGCATCAACAGGAGTTAAAGATTGAAGCTGGATCTTGGGAGAAGGAACATGAGCAGAAAAAGCATTCCAGGTTGTGAGAACAGCTTGTGAAAAATACAGAATCCTTCCAGAATCAAGTCCTGAGTTTGTCACTATCAGAAGTACAGGTGATTTATTTTGAAATGTTTTTGTCTTTTTATAATTTATTCTGAATTTTCTTCATGATTTATTAACCAGGGCAATTAAAGTTGATTGGTAAAGGGAAAGAAAAAAGTATCAATTTTTCCCCCCAATTTTAGAGTGCCATTTAGAATCATTTAAAAAATATATGTTGTTACCTGAGCATGGTGGCTCACACCTGTAATCCCAGCACTTTGTGAGGCCGAGGCAGGTGGATCGCTTGAGTGCAGAGTTTGAGACCAGCCTAGGCAACATGGCGAAACCTCATCTCTACAAAAAATACAAAACTTAACCGGGCGTAGTGGCATGTGCCTGTGGTCCCAGCTACTGGGGAGGGTGAGGTGGAAGGATCTCTTGAGCCTAGGAGGCAGACGCTGCAGTGAGCCAAATCATACCCCTGCACTTCAGCCTGGGCAACACAGTGAGACCCTGTCTCAACATACATATATTTGTTGTTGTATAAATCAAATAAGTCTTGGTTTTTTTTGTTCATCTGTTTTTTAGGTGGTGGGGGTTGAGACAGAGTCTGACTTTGTTGCCCAGGCTAGAGTACAGTGGCATGATCTTAGCTCACTGTAGCCTCAAACTCGTGGGCTCAAGCAATTCTCCTGCCTCAGCCTCCCGAGTAGCTGGGACCACAAGTGTATGTCACCATGCCTGCCTAATTTTTAAAAAATTATTTTTTGTAGAGGAGGGCTTTTGCTGTGTTGCCTAGGCTGGTCTTGATTTTTGGCCTCAAGTGATCGTCAGAGCTCAGCCCCCCAAAGTGTTGGAATTACAGGTATGACCCACCACACCCAGCCTAGAATAAGTCTTGTTAAGCATGCATTTGGACAAAATAATTAACTTGAAGCATGTGCATTTTATTCATTCTATAAATATATATTGACTGCCTAGTTTGCAAGATAATATGATCAATGGGGGAATATAGGAATAAATATGACATGTCAGTTATAGTTGAATTTAAAATCAAAATGTTGGTGAGGAAATTGAAACTCCATTCTTCCTTTCCAGCGTTATTTACTGGAATAAGGTGTTAGTTTGCTAGGGCTGTCTTAACAGAGCTTTATAGTTTCAGGTCTTATGTTTAAGTCATTAATTCATTTTGAGTTGATTTTTATGTGCGGTAAGAGATAGGAATATGACTTCATTCTTCTGCATATAGACATCCAGTTTTTTCAGCACCATTTGTTGAAGAGGGTGTGCTTTCCCCAGTGTTCTTGGTGCCTTTGTCGAAAATCAGTTGGCTGTAAATGCATGAAACAGAATAGGGTTCTCTATTCTGTTCCATTGGTCTGTATGCCTGTATTTTATACCAATACCTTGCTGTTTTGGTTACTACAGTTTTACAGTATTTTTTGAAATCAGGTAGTGTGATACCTCCAGGTTTATTCTTTTTGCTCAGCATTGCTTTGACTATTTTTTGTCTTTTGTGGTTCTATTCAAATTTTAGTATTTTTTTTCTATTTCTATGAAGAATTGTCACTGGTATTTTGATAGGGATTGCAGTGAATCTTTAGATTACTTTAGGCAGTACGGTCATTTTAACAGTATTAATTATTCGAATTCATAAGCATGAGATGTCTTCCGATTTGTTTGTGTTCTCTCCAGTTTTCTTTCATCAGTGTTTTGTAGTTTTCCTCGTAGAGAGCTTTTGCCTCCTTGGTTAGATTTACTCCTAGGTATTTTATTTCATTTTTTGTATTTATTATAAATGGGATTTCTTTCTTAATTTTTTTTTTCAACTAGTGTGCTGTTGGTGTATAGAAATGCTGAGTTATATTGGCTGACTTTGTATCTGGTAATTTACTGAATTTTTTTTTTCAGTTATGAGAGTTTTTTGGTGGAGTCATTAGATTTTTCTGTAAGATCATTTCATCTTCAAAGAGATACAGTTTGACTTTCTCTTTTCCAATTTGGCAGTTCTTTATTTCTCTTACCTGTTGCTCTGTCTAGGACTTCAAGTACTACGTTGAGTAAGAGTGGTGAATGTGGACATTGTTGCTTTGTTCCCGTCCTTAGAGGAAAAGTGGAAAGCTTTTCCCATTCATCATAATGTTAGGTGTGAGTGTGTCATATATAGCCTTTATTATGTTGAGGTATGTTTCTTCTATTTCTAATTTGTTGAGGGTTTTTTATCATGAAGGGATGTTGAACTTCATCAAGTGCTTTTTCTGTATCTATTGAGATGTTTATATGGGTTCTGACCTTCATTCTGTTGATGTAATGTATCACATTTTTTACAAAAATCTTCACCAAAATACTAGCAAACCAAATTCAACATAAAAAAAAAAAGATATCATGATCAAGTGGGGTTTATTCTAGGAATGCAAGGATGATTCAATATATGCAAATCATATAATTTCACTATGGTTAGTCTAGCTGGTGTTTCATTGATTTTGTTTTTTGGATTAAAAAAACTTTTTGTTTCATTGATCCTTTGTGTTTTCTTAGTCTCTCATTTAGTTCCACTGTTACCTGTATTAAGTCTTTCCTTTTACTAATTTTGGATTTGGTTTGTTCTTGATTTTCTAATTCTTTGAGGTGCTTCATTAGGTTGTACTGATGAGAATGTATTCTGCAGTTGTTGGATAAAGTGTTCCAGTAATGTCTGTTAGGTCCATTTGGTTTACAGTGCAGTGTAAATCCGTTGTTTCTCTGTTGATTTTTCTGTCTAGATGATCTGTCCAATGCTGAGAGTAGGATGTTGAAGCCCCCAACTATTATTGTATTGGAGTCTATGTCTTCCTTTGTTGTATTGGAGTGTATTGCTTCCTTTAGATCTAATAGTATTTGCTTTATATATCTGGGTGCTCTTGTGTTGGGTGCATATATATTTACAATGTTATATCATCTTACTGAGTTGATCCCTTTATCATTATATAATGACTTTGTTTCTTTTTTCTTTCTTTTTTCCTTTTTTTTTTTTTGGAGACAGAGTTTGGCTCTGTCTCCTAGGCTGGAGTGCAGTGGCATGGTCTTAGCCCACTGCAACCTCCACCTTCTGGATTCAAGCGATTCTCTTGACTCAGCCCCCTGAGTAGCTGGGATTATAGGCACATGCTATTATGCTCAGCTAATTTTTGTATTTTTAGTAGAGATGGGCTTTCGCCATGTTGGCCAGGCTGGTCTCGAACTCCTGGCCTCAAGTGATCTGCCTGCCTTGCCATCCCAAAGTGCTGGGATTACAGGTGTGAGCCACCATGCCCAGCCCTTTTTAAAGTTTTTGACTTAAAGTCTGTTTTGTCTCATATAACTATCCCTGCTTTGCTCTTGGTTTCTGTTTGTGTGGAATATATTTTTCCATCCTTTCACTTCTAGGCAATATGTGTCTACAGGTGAAGTGTTTCTTGTAGGCAGCATATAGTTGGGTCATGTTTATTAATCTGTTCAGCCAAATTATATCTTTTAAGTGGAGAATTTAAAATGGTTAAATATGGTTATTATTGATAGGTTATTGAGAACCTATCAATAATAGGTTATTATTGATAGGTTATTATTGATAATGGTTATTATTGATAGGTAAGAACTTATTCCTTTCATTTTATTGTTCTCTGTTTTATGTATCTTTTGTTTCTTTCTTCCTATCTTATTTTTCTTTGCAGTTTGATGGTTTTCTGTGGTGGTAACATTTGACTTCTTTCTCTCATTTGTGTTTGTTCTGCCAGTGAGCTTTATACTTTCATGTGTTTTTATGATGGTAGACAGCATCTTTTCACTTCCAGGTGTAAGATTTCCTTAAGCATTTCTTGTAGGTCCAGTCTCAAGATAATGAATTCCCTGTTTTTGCTTGTCTGGGAACAACTTTATTGTTCCCGTCTGATGGGAATTCCTTTCTATATAACTTGAAGGTTTTCTCTTGCTGTTTTTTAGAATTCTTAGTCTTTGACTTTTGACAGTTTGACTATGGTGTGCTTTGGAGAAGACATTTTTGGGTTGAATCTATTTGGGAATCTTTGAGCTTCCTATATTTGGATGTCTATATCTCTTGCAAGACTTGGGACATTTTCAGCTGTTATTTCATTAAATAGGTTTTTTGTGCCTTTAGCCATCTCTTCTCTGGAACTCCCAAAATTTAAATATTTGTCACTTTGTGATGTCCCTCATTTCACGTAAGCTTTCTTTATTCTATTTATTTTCTGACAGGGTTATTTCAGAAGGTCTGTCTTTTAAGTTTAGAAATTCTTTCTTCTGCTTGATCTAGTCTACTATTGCCCTCAATTGTATTTTTTGTTTCATTCATTGAATTGTTCAGTTCAGGATTGATTTAGTTCTTTATGAACTCTAACTCTTTGTTGAATTTCTCATTGAGGTCATGAATTGTTTGTCTGATTTCCTTGTATTATTTATCTATGTTTTCTTGAATCTCACTGACCTCCTTTAATATTTTTGAATTCTTTGTCAGGCATTATAGATTTCTTTTTCATTGGAATGGAATAATTACTGTGTTCTTTTGGAAGTGTTACGTTTCCTTGCTTTTTTATGTTTCTTGTGTTCTTTTATTGATATCTGTGCATCTAGTATAATAGTCACTTCTTCATATTTTATGGATTGGCTTTCATAAGGAAAATACTTTTTCCTATAGATATATCTATTCTTTTGGTTGGGTCCAGCTCTTTGGTTTTAATTCTGGGTGGGTACAGTAGCATAGTTTCTGTATGATTTCTTGGGCTGTAATCAGTGTCATTTGTGTCTGTGAGTTTCTCAATGGCTTAGGCTGTGGTGGTTAGTGGAAGCTGTAGTAGAACTTTGTTGGGGATGAGGACACCAGTTAGAGGCCAGTCCTTGGACAACAGCAGGCTGAGTGTGCTGATCCTTAGGGCTTCAGGCAGCGTTCTGTGCACCAAAGGTAGGGAGTCTGGACAGGCTGATCCTTAGGCCTCCAGGCAGTTTACTTTGGTGCCAGCAGTGGCAGCAGTGTGCTGGGTGAGCAGATGGGTCCTTGAGCCCCTGGGCAGTGTGTTTTGATGATGGTAGGAGCAGCAGTGGGCTATCCCTCTGGCTCCCAAGCAGCACGCAGAATGCTTATGCAGGTGGGGGATTGGGGTGGGTCATTCTCCAGGCTCCCTGATGGTGCACTTGAGTGCAGGCTGTGGCAAGTGGAGTAGGCTAATCCCTAGCCCTCAGACAGCGTGCTTGGGTGCCATTTGTTGTTGTAGCNCAGTTTACTTTGGTGCCAGCAGTGGCAGCAGTGTGCTGGGTGAGCAGATGGGTCCTTGAGCCCCTGGGCAGTGTGTTTTGATGATGGTAGGAGCAGCAGTGGGCTATCCCTCTGGCTCCCAAGCAGCACGCAGAATGCTTATGCAGGTGGGGATTGGGGTGGGTCATTCTCCAGGCTCCCTGATGGTGCACTTGAGTGCAGGCTGTGGCAAGTGGAGTAGGCTAATCCCTAGCCCTCAGACAGCGTGCTTGGGTGCCATTTGTTGTTGTAGCAGCGGAAAGCTGTGTAGGCTCATCCTTAGGCCCCAGGAAGGTGTGCACGAGTGACAGATCGGCAGGTCTGCTTTTACGTTCCCCTCATGGTGTGTGTGGGTGCCAGTGGCAGCAGCTAGGGAGGGCATAATGTAGCATGCATATATGAATATATATAAATATATTTTATCTGTGGGGAATAATTGGCATGTGACTTCAGAACTTCTTGTATTTTCCTTTTATATGTTGAAGAACTAAGTATTAAATAAACAGAAAACAAAAAATAAAAACTCAGTGATGCATGCCTTGTTGACCTTGTGCTCTTTCCCCTATCCTTTTATCCCTCTGCAAATAGGCATCAGGGCAATAACATCATTACTAGTTGGGTAATAGTTTATAGACTTGTTTTCAAGACCAGACTGCTAGGCCCTAAGTGTCTTCAAACCCTCTATTTCAGGAAGTTAATTTTGATTTAGTTGAATGGTTTTGTGGAAGCTGGTTGTGCATATGAAGGAATACTCACATATCATTTATGCTTTATAAATAGCAACACAGACCACTATTTAAAATCCTAAAAATATTTGTGATTCATAACTCAAAATTGTTTTCTCTGAATCATTTGTAAACTTTCCCTTGGTCTATAATAGATCGATCAGAATGAATGAAATTCTAAACCTCTACCCTCTGTTTTTGCTGTATCATTCTTAGCCCTAATAAAAAATATTATGAAGGTTTGACATTGACTCTGGGAGGGATTGCCCAAATACTTGTGATTCTTAAGGTAAATGTTTCTGTTGTCTACAGCAGAAATACAATGCAAGTCACAAATGTGAACCACATGTATAATTTTGAATTTTCTAGTAGCCATATTAGAAAAGTAATAACAGGTAAAATTAATAATATATTTTAAACTAATATGTTCAAAATATTTCAACATGTAATCAGTATTAACAATTATTAATGAGATATTTCTTTTTGTATTAAGTCTTGAAATCTAAGGGGTATTTTATACTTACAGCATATCTCAATTTGAACTAGCCACATTTTACTTATTACATAGCCCCATGTGACAGGCAGCTACTGTATTGGATAGTCCAGGCCTACTGCAAAAGTGCATAATCAGTACATCAGATTGTAGAGCTTTTTCTTAAAGCTTTCCATACTGCTGTGTCTCATCCCTCTGTGTCAGTGGTTCTATCTCCCCATCCCTCTTCACAGTCTTTCTCTGCCTCACTTCCATCTTCATCCCATATTATCCTCTCTTTGACACTTTCTCCCTTTTATGCCACATATCCTCTCCTTCTTTCTGTCAAGTTCTCTTGCATGTTTTGCTGAGATTCTTAGGAGAGAAAGTTCCACTAACAGTATGATATCCTACCTCCACAAAAAAAATACGTTACTGAGGAAATGTGAGCTGATCCCAACAATATCAGTACCTTGGGGGAAATGAAGTTCTTCCTCCTCTAGGAAAAGTTAGGAATCTCTAGTGATAGTGGATTCTGAGTGATAGAGGAAGAACTGATCAGAAGTATGTAACTCGTAGCCTTCATTTGTTTCATGAAATGTAGAATAAGAATTATGTTTTTTGCTATTATTAACAGTTTTTAATCAGTGTCAGAAGCCAGATGTTTAATAGGTACCTCAGAAATGAAATATAAGTATACAAGTTTAGCTTTGCTGATGACTAGGTTAGAACAAAGGTGCATAATCAAATTTTCTTGCCAGACTATCCTGTCATTTCTTTCCTTTTTTAACGCCCGCCCCCCCACCGCTTTTTTTTTTGATACAAAGTCTTGCTCTGCAACCCAGGCTGGAGTGTAGTGGCACAGTCTTGGCTCACTGCAGCCTCGACTTCCCAGACTCAAGCTATCCTCCGGCCTCAGCACTCCCACCCCGAGTAGCTGGGATTACAGGTGTGTGCCACCACACTCGGCTAATGTTTTGTAATTTTTGTAGAGGCAGGGTTTTGCCATGTTGCCCAGGCTGGTCTTGAACTCAAGCAATTTGCCTGCCTGGGCCTCCCAAAGTGCTGGGATTACAGGTCCGTGCCACCACGCCTGGCTTATAATGTTTCTTAGGATTTATATTTCTAAGATATTTTGTGATTTACATTGTATCTTTCACAATGTATTATTTAGCCCCAGTTTATAAATGTACAAACATGCAGTTCCTTATTTTGTTTGGGTTTTGGAAAGTAACTCAAAGTCAATGCAGAAAATGAAGAAAGCAATTTTACAGTAACCTCAAAAAGAATAAAACATTTAGGAACACATTTAACAAAAGAGATATAAAACTTATACTCTGAAAACTGTAGAACATTGTTGGAAGAAATTAAGGACTTAGAGAAATGGGAAGACACCCATGTTTATCTTCTGGAGAACTTAATATTGTTCAGATATTTCCTAAGTTGATTTACATATTCAGTGGCATCCCAGCTGCCGGGTTGGCAGAAAATTTTTTGCAGAAATTGACAAGCAGATCCCCAAAATCTATGGAAATGCAAAGTGCCCTAAATAATCAAAAGTGATTTTGAAAAGAACAAAGTTGGAGGACTCAGGCTTTATAGTAAGCTTCTTGATTTCAAACAGTACTATAAAGCTACAGTAATCAAAACAGTGTGGCACTGCCATAGGGATTGAGTTGCAAGTTATCGCAGACTCCTTTTGTCCCTGGCCTCTGAGTTATTCCAAACTGTTACCACTAATCTACTCTAGATGTTTAAGAATTTATTAAAAGTTTAGCTGATATCTTCTTGGCCCACTTATATGGTGATCACTTCTCCCAGTGGTCTGCCAAAGGCAAAACAGTTTATGTATTCTGTTTCTCTTTGGGAGAGACTTGTCATTAAATGGATTTTAAGATAACCAGTTTCCCTTGTTATCTTACAAACTCAGCTCTCTGGTAAACTCAAGAAAAGTTATGATTTTATAGATCAGCTGGTCTTTTCTCTCGTTACGGTGGGGAGAACATTCTCTTCTGCTTTCTACATCCTAAGCAGAGTGGAACTAATAGCGCTTGGTTAAAATTGGTTTAAAGTGGGTTGAATTTACGGAATACTTATGTGCCAAGCAGTATGCTAAGCATTTGCGATATCATCTCCTTTAGTCCATGCACTTATCTATGAAGTGTAGGTACTGTTATTATTCCCATGTTTTACATGTAAAACTGAGGCTTAGTAGAGAAAAGGAACTGGAGGACAGGAATAAATAATAATTTTTATTGATATTATCCAAGTCATCTTCCTCCTTCTCCAAAAAAAACTCTTGAATCCATTTTTCAACTTCTCCAAGGAAAGGAGATATATATTCCTGGCATTGCAAGTTCTTATTTTCCTCAGTTGATCGGAAAAGAGACACAGTATTAAAACCAGAGAAAGCTTGAAGGGACCTCCTTGAACTTTTGATTAACAGAGAGAGAGAGAAAAAAAATTATCTTAAGGATCTCTGGTGGCTTTGGGTCATCAGCAGCGTCTAGGTTTTATAACAGGTGAATGACAGAATGACTGTCATGGCTTTGCTGCCACTTTTCACTTTCCCGTTTTCTTTCTTTTGCTTCCAGTGTGAAGTTCAACTTTTTTTTATAGGATGGTAGAATTTTAATTTGTTACCTCCTTTATTTATTCCTTCACTAGCCTGCTGTATGCGCATTCCTTAAGGTAGGTCTCATGCTAAGGACATTAAGTATAACTACTTGTGCCACTTAATTTGTCTTAACAAATGTCTTTGTAAGCTGTCTTCTCACCCTTTAATACATTCAACAAAAAGTGAAGTAAAAAAGTTTATTTATTTATTTTTTTAATTTTCTCCATTTTTGTTCACTTCCAGAAAAGAAACTATGATATGAGCCTGGTCAGTAAGCTCAGTTAAAAGAAATATTACCAATTAATCTCTTCAGCTATTATCTGAGCATCAGTTTCCAAGATGTACCATTTATAACTCACCACAGTATTCAGTCTGTTTTCTTGTGTGCTGGTTAGAGATGCAAGTTGAGTTTCATGCATTGCCTGTCTGCTGGAATTTTAACATTTTTTCAACTGTTCCATATGTATAGTATAAACTGGGTGATAAGCACCTGATCATTATTGTATCTATGAGTAGAATAAATACAGAGACTATGCCAAAGGTTGAGGAATGAGAACACGTGGAGAAAGGGAGGAGGATTGTTTATATATAGGAATATATTTTACAGTAGCCAGGTTTGATGTAACCGGCACTTATGTGCTTCTTCCTTTCTAGTTATCAGGGAATATGAAGGGCAGAGAGAGCATCCAGGAACCTAGATTTGATTACTACAACCATGAAGTTCCTGATATTGACCTCAGTGATTGTGAATTCCCACACGTCATTGAAATTTATGACTTTCCCCAAGAATTTCGTACTGAAGACCTTCTACGGGTTTTCTGCAGTTATCAGTGAGTATGCAAATGATTGTGGATGTTAGGGAGTGTGAGATGAAGTCTTTAAAAAATGTTTTCTGAGAAATCATCTCTTGTTTTTCATATCCCCTGTTTTTCATATTTTAGCATCAGGCTGGTTTATTGTCTTTTCCAGGTCCAGTAGAAATTTTCTATATTAAACTACTGTTCTAAGTTCCTTAAAAATGTCAGGTAGCCTTTCTAGCCCCCATTTTAGCATTTAAGAAGACTGTCATCAGTGATGACTTCATGGTGCATTTAGTCCATTGATATTTATTGTAATTGTTGATATATTTGGATGTATTGTCAAATTGCCTGCCATCTTTATGTGTTTACTTGTCCCATCTTTTTCTTTCTTGCCTTCTTTTGGGGTCACTGCAGCCTCGAATTCCTGGGCTCAAGCAATCCTCTCAGCTTAGCTTCCCAAGTAGCTGGGACCACAGGTGTGTGTCACCATGCCCGGCGAATTTTTGTATTTTTTTTGTAGAGACAGGGTTTCACCATGTTGCTGGGTTAGTTTCAAACTCCTTCACTTAAGCCATCTGCCTACTTCAGCCTCCCAAAGTGCTGGGATTAGAAGTGTGAGTTGCCACGCCTGGCCTCAACTAAGTTTTTACAGACACAATAACTCTTCTTTTTTATGCTCTGCACCTGTTTCATTGGTTTAATTTTATTTAATTCCATGGTGAAAATATCAGCTCACACTGATATAAGTGGGTTTGAGAACACTTGCCCTAACCCTTGGTGTGTGTATAGCTGATACTTATATAGGAGACGTTAAAAGAGTTAGAAGTATATAGCTCTGTATATTTAGCTTACAAGAAAAAATAAGCTTTAGGAATAAAGAGATGATAATCTAGAAAGAAAGTTATTAAGAGGATTTTCAGGGTCTGGAAGAAAATCAGTATCAAGAAGGATTATACTTTAATGTTTCAGTCCTGATATTTAAAATGAACCAGGTCTGTAGTGTGATACAACAAATTTAAATTTAAAATTCACCTTGAATGTGTAAGATTCTGTTATAAGTCAGGGTATAGCCCTTAACTTTCTCTTAAAGGATAAGTAAATATTTTAGACAACTCTGCCATTGTTAAACAGAAGGAAGCAAAAACAGTACATAAATGAGCATGGCTGTAAACTAAAACTATTCATAAGAACAAGTGTTCTATTTTCATATGAAGTTCTAGAACAGGCAAAACTAGCAGCCATGTACTTGTTTAGTCAGTTAAACGTAATTCGGCGGGGAGCATCAGTTCTATAACTAACAGAAAGAAAGGGTGAATGGATCCTGGAGGACAGTTAATCTCTGCCATAAACTTTAAATGTATAGTGTGTAGGTCAGTCTTATTTATTAGAATTAGGTTTAGATCTAGTATCAGAACCTGTTCAACATAAAATTCATAATAGATTTTTAAAAAGCAGTCAGAGGGATCAAAACCCTTTAGAACTACCTTAGACTGTCATAAATGATGATTCTTAAAACCAAGGATCATTTTGTTGATGTCTAGAATTTCGTGAAGATTAGTTAACTCTCATAAACTATTTACTTCCCTTTGCTTTGTTTCTTGATAATCTGACCTGCAAGACCATTTTCTATCAAATTTAAAACATTCTCCAAAGAGAAAATTTTAAAGGGTTATGAAATTTTGAAGTAGAAAAGGCCCTCTGGAACCCGTCTGTGATTTATAAAAATGAAAAAAAAGGTCATGGTGCAAAAGCCTGTAATAATGCCTGCGAGTCAAATTCCAGAGTCAGCTTCATGTTTTAATCACCGTCTTCATCAATATTAATATTGATGAACATTGCTATTAATAATAAAAGTAATGAACACCATTAATTTATTAGATGCCCATGAAGTGCTCAACACCATCTTCTTTGCCTTGTCATGGATGATCTCATTTCCATTTTCACAACAGCTCTGTGGGGGACATACTTTGCTCATTTTTACAAATGAGCCAACCTAGCTTCAAGAGAGGTTAAACTTGCCCAAGGTCTCAAAGTGGCAGAACCCTGAATCCATGAGCATTTTTAAGCTCTTAGCTGAAAAATATAACTGTTATGTCATCATCCTGACATTCCTTGTGCTCACTAGGTAGCTCTTCTCCAAAATAAAAGTGTTTCTGTAGTACTTAAATGTTCATTCTTTTGATCCTTTCTAATCTGGTCTGTTATTTCTCTTATCATTTCTTTCATCCTGAATTTTTCTGACTTTGCCACACAATTCTTTCCTATTTTTTTCTTATTTTTTCTTATTTTTTTAACCTCCCTTCTGCAACAAGTGAAGAACAGATCAGCCTCTCTGATTATAGTTGCCCCCTTTTTTCCCCATTACTTGACTTTTTAAAAAAAAAATTGAATGACATCTTGCAGTATAATCTCCCCTACCCCATTCTCGCATTCTGTTTCCGTCTCTGTCCTCAAGGACAGAGTTTACATTTGCGTTAAATCCAGGTGACCTTCCCTGCCTACCTACTCTTCTTATATTCTAACCCTCCTCTGCTTCCTCTTTCCATTTCTTCTCATTCCCTGCCCATAAGAACATCTCTTGTAAATAGTGCATTAAATACTTTACATCCCCCAGGGACTTGTGAGGATTAATTAGTTGATGTCTATAAAATGGCTGAGAACGTAAAATACTCCTGGGTAGTTCTTTATGATGGTATTATTGCTTTTAAAATTCAATGGCTTCTTCTGTCCTTCAAGCTGTTTTTGGTGTCATTATCCCCATTCCACCTGTGCACTCGTTGAGTGTTTCTATCTTGTGAAATGCTTTATGAGATTCTATTTGTGAGATGTTTCATAAAAGTAAATTTTATTTTAGGAAATAAAATTTTTTTTGTGTGTTGCAGAAAGAAAGGATTTGATATTAAATGGGTGGATGATACACATGCCCTAGGAGTATTCTCCAGTCCAATTACAGGTATTCACCCAATGGCTTTCAATCTTCCTTTCTTATTGTTCATTTTTCTCACGCTACTTTATCTATTTCCCTTCTATTTGAGAAAGTTGGCATTTTATTCAGCCAGTGTAGGTAATAGGACAGATAGTGGTTTTTTTGAAGTAAGATACTTTGGTACCCATTCTCCTGTTTCATGTTAGTCCAGTGGTATTTGGAGAGATAGAGTCAACACCTTTCAAAGTTATTTGTACACATAACTGTCATGATAGTACATAAACAGATTAAGGTAGAGATTGAAGAATTCAGTGGGGCTAACTCTTAAAATATTGGTGATATTTTTTCCCCCATCCCAGACAAGTGAATTTAAGTAACATTTTAACCTATCTAGTGAGAAGTTATAATACATACTCTCTGAATATATGATTGGGCCTTTTTACATATATCATTGGCCTCATGACAGATCTGATGCAGAGGCATTCAAAGAAAATAGAGATATTAAAATGTTAGTTCCTGTCTGAACCACCTAGAATATGGGTCTGCAAAATTATTATATAAAGGACCAAACGGTAAAAACAGTATTTTAGGCTTTGTGGAGCATCAGTCTCTGTCACTACTTAACTCTGCTGTTGGAGCAAGAAAGCAGCCATAGACAATATACAAGCCAGATGGGCATGGCTCTGCTTCAGTAAAATGATAAAATTACTTTGTAAATAAATATAAAAACAGGTGGTTGGCTGCATTTGGTCACAGAGCCATAGTTTGCTGATACCTGATCTAAAATAATTACTGCCATGTTGATCCTCTAGATCTTACTGTCTCTTTTGCTTGCTTTGAAAAAAAAAAAAGCATAACATCTAGGAAATACTAAGAGCCATCCCTAGTTGTTCCTTTGCATCACTCTGCTTCATGTCTTCTGCTTCCTTTTATTCCTCTTTGCAGCTCGTGATGCGTTGGGTATTAAACACACCATGGTGAAGATTCGTCCCTTGTCACAGGCCACAAGAGCAGCCAAGGCCAAAGCTAGAGCTTATGCTGGTGAGTCTATAATCTCTGGGGTTTTTTTTGCTGATGGTGGTATTATTGTTCTTTCCAGCAGTTTTATAGCATCCAGACATCTAAAGACATAACACTTTTATTTTTAGTGTTAAAAGAAGTATGTTTTTAAGAAAAAATAAATAAAAGAGAAATGACCATGTTGGAAATATGGCATCTGAGCAGCCACTTTGAGAGTCTGAGAACTAACTGCAGGCAATGCAGCAACCAGTTTCTGATGACATCCCTACCTAGTTTACCTCTGTGTTTAACTGCCTGATAGAGTCACTGTAAGATACTGTGTTAATGCAGATAATGAAGCCAGGGTTGTTTGTGCTTTGCCATGTTAATTTTCTCTGATCGTCATCTATCAGGCTTGTATTAATTACTGCTGATGCAGCCCTTGTTAGTCTATTTTGTATGTTAATTACTGAGTTAAATCACTTGAAGCTGGAGTGCTCTCTCTTCTTTACTCCCTCCTACTCCCTTCCTTTCTTCCATTCAGAGTTCCTCCAGCCAGCAAAGGAGCGTCCTGAGACTTCAGCAGCCCTAGCCAGAAGGTTAGTCATCAGTGCCCTTGGGGTTCGAAGTAAGCAGAGCAAAACCGAACGAGAAGCAGAGCTCAAGAAACTGCAAGAAGCCAGAGGTGAGCTGAAAGGATGGTGTTCTTCTTTAGTCCCTTTACAGCTCACTATAAGGCGTGTGTTTTTAAAAAAAAAATGAATGAAGCCCATTCCATTTTGTCATTTCTGTTTCCTAGAAGCCTCCTAAGTGTGTAGAAAGTTTCATGCCTTACGTTCAGGAGAAGACGTTTCAGGATTTGTCTGCCTGTTTCACACACCAAGACATCCTAATCCATGCTCCTACTGTTGTTTTCCAAGAGATAGGTTTGGTCTTCTCAGCCCATCCATGGCTTTTCCTACAGTTTTCTCTGAGAAAATTTTCCTTTGAAAACTTATAGTGTCCTAGGCAGAAAACATTTGCTATGGTTTTACTGGGCCACGATTGCCATGATATTGCCCTAATGTTATCAAATGGTTTAGATCTGAGGTAGAAGACAAATTTAGGAAAAACCAGCAACTGACCTTGATAACAACTGTAGGAGGTATTTTGTCTTTTAAGGCAGTCCTGAGTGGCTCCATTAGAGTACATCTAGATTTACCTGTCTTCTGACTATTTTCCATTATCCAAGCGTTCTCAGAAAAATATTTCCCCTGATCCACAAGCAGAGTTTTTATTTTCTTATAGTTTGAGGTTGAAGTTAAAATCTGTCTCTTCTACAGGCTGTTGAATTGTATGTAAAGGCTTGGGACTCTGGTGTGGCACTTAAGTACTTTTTATCAACCTTCAGGCTTTAGACAGTCTCATTGCCTTAGCCCACAATCCCTGGAATCTGTGAAGGCAATTTATTCTGAAAACTCCACTTACCAAAAAGTAACTTCATTTTTCCATTAAACGAATTGAAGTTTCAAACTCCTTGTTTATTGCTGGTCTAACAAGGCCATTAATACTTCCTGTCCTCTCTGCTTTGGTGATAGCAGGCAGCTTACAGACTCTCAGCTGCACTGGCCAGATAACCAGTGACAGAGTGTGTCGTGGCAGGTGCTAGAGTTTCAGAGTTGAACCCAACTAATTTTTGAAACCTTAATGACTATAATGAGGCAGTTTTGATGTTTTCCAGTCATTGTTTACTCAAAGGCCTCCTACAGACTATAGAAACATAACTGGGTTCCTTGAGTTTTTATAGATGGCAATAACAGAACTAGATTAAAGATGAATGTGCAGTGTCCTTAACCCTTTGTTAATTGGTTGTCTCTGAAGAAAATGATTTCTGTGTGATAACAGTGATATCTATAAAAGGGGATATGACTCCCTTTGCCATGTTATCATCCTTCTCTTTGGGTGTATATCACCTGTATCTCTACAGATCCTGCAACAGTGGTTTTGTGTGGATATCATCTTGAGTATTCCCTTTTCTTTCTCTAGGCGCATCAGCATGCAGCTCCACTTGAAGTATTTGTTTTAAATGTCTGGCTATACAAAGGACATTTCAGTGATGGAATTAAAATTGAGACTGTTGACTAAGTGGGTACTCTATTGCTTTCCTAAAGAAGGCCTTTATTTGTGAATAGAGACCCACTGTGATAAGTTCCTCCTACATATTGGTGCTGAGGCTGTATGGATTATAGAGGACTCTTCCTTTATTATGCTCCAGAGTGCTACTACCATTCTTTGTATCTGAGGAAATGCATCTGGAAAATTTCCTGATGTATCTCTTTCTGGCCTCTTTCTGTGTTGGGCAGATACTTATATGCTTGCCTGCATGGAGCCCAGGCTTTAAAGATTTTTTTTCGGTGGAAACTTTATTGTTTTAGGTATTAGACTCTGGAATCGCACTTCCTGGGTCCACATCTTAGGTCTGCCATTTACTGTCTGTGTGACCTTGAGAGGGTAGATAAGTAACTTACTCTCTGGAGGCCTCTGTTTTCTCATCCTTAAATGGAACTCAAGCAAGTTAATCCATGAAGGATACTTAGTCATCTTCAAAAAATCATAGGTACTCTCTTGCTCCTGTTTCTACAGGCCTATGATGAGTTATATGATAAGTGTTAGCTGCTGTTGTTTTTGTTAGTAACAACAGTAGTAGCATTATATGGTGAATCCAGCACAGATTTCAGTGCATACTTTTGCCATTAATTACTCTTTTTATTTTAAAATTCCTGTAATCTCTATTAGCTCCATGTGGCATTCACTGAGCACCTGCCCTGTGCAAAGCATTGTGTTCGCTGTTTAGGAGAATTAGAAAGGTGGCAAGATTTTGTTCCTCTCCTTAAGCCTTACAATCTAGTGGAGATAATCTGCCTTGAGTAGGGAAGAAAATATGTTCCTCTTTTGGGCATTTTAAGCAGTTGTTTTCCTCTCACTTCAGTTTTGTAGATTTTAAGATTAAAACGATAAATGATTTTGTTGATTAAAAGGACAGGAAAGAAACTCCATCATAACTTATAGGTTATGATGATTCTGTGTTATGATAACTCTGTGACCAATGATACCATCTTGAGTTTAGAGCTGACCCAGAGAAGTTAAGTAACTGGCCTAAAGTCACCCAGCTGGTAAACTGAAAGAGAAGGCATCTGAATCTAGGTACCACTGATTAAAACCCATGCTTCTTCTGTAATACTGTAATCCCTCTTGAAGGACTTTTGGAGTTATTGACATTTTTTCCCAGAAAAAAATACTTACATAAAACATTTTTAAAAGTCTCCAGGAATAAAATATGACAAACTTCTTTATTATCTGTACCAATGGTTAGCAGCTGTTCACTCTCAGAAAAATCTTCCTTGGGTCTGAGTTAAATCTGCATGATAGTTTAAACCAGTGTCCTCTTGTGTTTTCCTTAGTAGAAATAGAGAATATCTGCGTACTGTTTTGTTCTAACAACTTTAACTGTAAAGATCAGGGGCAGATTGTTTAGAAATGAGGAAATCTGGGCTCTGATAGACCTTTTGCCATTACCTAGCTGTGTGGCCATGGGCGAGTCAGATACCTCTCTGCGCCCCCTGGTTTCCAGCAAAGTGAAAGTACTCCTCAGCCTACCTAATCATGGAGAATGTTTTGAGCACAGAATAAGTTAACATATGTAAAAATGTTTGGTAAAGTGCTTTACAAATTCAGGATACGATTATTGATATGACTGTTAAGAATTTAATGTTCATTATAATATGAGCTTGTAATGACAAATATGTATTATATACTGCTACTCTCCATCCATTACACATGGCAGATATTGTTAAATCAGTCATGACATTCTTGGTGAGTTTTACATGACCATTGCCAAGGGATCAGAATTAGCATGGGAATTGAAATCTGTATATCTTCCTGTTATAATATGGTATGATAATCTCCCAGCCTTTCTTTCTCCCACTTGAAGAGTTCTGCTGTTTGGCAACAGTGCCTGGTACATAAAAAGGTACTCAATACATGTTCATTGACCAAATACATGGATGACATTGGTTACTCTAATTTTTCTTTGTAAATCTTAACTCTACCCTGAATGCTAAGTCCTCCATGTTTTTCTTTATAAAACCCAGAGTGTGAAACCTTCCTAATTAATGAATTTTGAATTCGTGATTTTGAGTTTTAAGTACTTTTCTGCTACACTTTTCACTCTACTTTGATTATTTATTTATTGAGACATTTATTGAGACAGGGTCTCACTTTGTCACCCAGACTGGAGTGCAGTGGCACGATCACAGCTCTCTGCAGCCTCAACCTCCCAGGTGCAAGCAATCCTTTCACCTCAGCCTCCTGAGTAGCTGGGGCTACAGGCATGTGCCACCATGCCAGCTAATTTTTTCCTTTTTGTAGTGATAGGGTCTCTCTATGTTGCCTAGGCTAGTCTCAAACTCTTGGACTCAAGTGATCTTCTGCCTTGGCCTCCCAAAGTGCTGGAATTACAGACCTGAGCCACTGTGCCCAGCCTAAAACCACATTTTAAAGACCAAACTCAGGGCTGGGCATGGCGGCTTACTCCTGTAATCCCAGCATTTTGGGATGCCGAGGCAGGCAGATCATCTGAGGTCAAGAGTTTGAGTCCAGCCTGGCCAACATGGTGAAACCCTGTCTCTACTAAAAATAGAAAAATTAGCCGGGTGTGGTGGCATGCACCTGTAGTCCCAGCTACTCAGGAGGCTGAGGCAGGAGAATCGCTTGAACCTGAGAGGCGGAGGTTGCAGTGAGCCGAGATTGCGCCATCACATTCCAGCCTGGGCAACAGAGCAAGACTCCATCTCAAAAAAATAAAAAACAAAATAAAGACCAAACTCAGGAATGTATATACAATTTTCCCATGTTCCACTCATACAAATATTTGATTCCCACCTAAAACTGGACATAGATATCATTACCTTTCAGAATAAGCTACTTTCTCATTTTCAAAGCCCGCTACAATTTTATTTTAATTTATTTTCATTTTATTTTTGAAGGTAGGTGATAAATTGGCTGGTTCTGAAAGCCTATCTTTTGGGTCAGAGGCCTGAAAGGCAAAGTAAGTAAATAGTAATCTGCTCACCTAGTTTGATTAATTAAATCACAAAGAACTTCAAACCATCTCTGTAAGATAGTAATAAATTTAATCATAGTTGATACCTTATGAAAACCCTTTTTAGACTTTCCATTACTCTGCCTTAAAGGGCAGTGCGGCATTGCTGATTCATAATCTAGGTCTTGGGGTATTTTCTTGCTGTCTTTTCTCCCCTGATGTCTGAAGTTCATTTCTAACCACATTTTTTTTTTTTCATTTTAATGTGACTTTTTTTCTGTGATGTAGCATTTACTCATTTTTTGGTATCAATTGCTGTTTAATAAACCTACTACCTTTGCCTAGATCAGAGATGAAAATGTTAACCTAGGACTAACTAACTGACCAGGTCACCAACTGTTGCTAAAATAAATAGTACATGGTTCCTTGTATTGACACTTAATACATTGATAATTATTCCACACTCTAGGGTTAAATGCCTCCTTATTGGATTCAGACTGTATTTTTCCATATATTATGATTATATAAATATTTGGTAAACTTAAAATCTAAAACTTTCCTAAAATTAAGAGGTTATTTAGATTACTTCTCCTTGACCTACTACATCTGTCCCTCTATAAAAGAAGGGAATAAGATTCGTTTGACCAGACGTGTTCTTCACGAAGCATGTTGTCTCTTGTTCTGTAGGTGACTACAGTAGATTTTGTGATTATTTTTCATAGACCTAGAAGTAAATTTTGAAAGTCTTTTAATTTACATCCTCTGTCTTTGCTTTTTTTAAAACATGACACCAAACTGGCCCTTTTACAATCTTCAGTGCTTCACATTCTCTTATGTCAAGTCTTGACTGCACTGTGATTCCAGGCAACTCATTTAATATAGTCATTTCTGTTGATTGATTTATTATATTGGAGAATGAAAGTTTTCAGGGCCAGCCGATGCGAATGTTTTAGGTCAATCACTTTGTGCTGAATTTTCTGTTTTTTCTGAATTCCTTGCCCTCATGTCTACTGTTGGGCTTTCTCTTTATTTATTCTTTTAATTGTTGGAGGTCAAGTTAGTAGGAGCTTTCTTTCATGCAGTTTATCAGCTATTATCTGCTTTCCTGTCTCTTTAATAAAGGGACATGTTTCTTTGTCTTTCTGTTCATACAGTTTTTTCATATTTTTTCCCTTGTAGATATTTCAGATGTCAGGATAGTAGAAGGTGTGCTGGTGAAGAATTAAGGATCTGGGTCCTAGATTCAGTTCTTTCACTGCTGTGTGACCTTAGGCAAGTCATTTCAGCTCTCCTAGCTTCTGTTTCCTCATCTTTAAAATAAAGAAATCATTATTTCCTATCCTGACCCACATTTCTCTATTCTATTCATGTTCTTGTATTTCTAAATTTACACCTCCCATTTTCACTATTTCTTTGTGCTTCTCTATTTGTCTTCCTACTCCTACTAGTTTTTTCATATGGCTTATCATTAGAATCTATTTGCTTGTATTAGAAAGTGTTAGGAAATGTTTCACACCGGGCACAGTGGCTCACGCCTATCATCCCAGCACTTTGGGAGGCTGAGGCGGGCAGATTACCTGAGCTCAGGAGTTCAAGACCAGCCTGGCTAGCATGGCGAAACCGTGTCTCTACTACAAATACAAAAAAATTAGCCGGGCATGGTGGCACATGCCTGTTACTCAAGAGCTACTCAGGAGGCTGAGGCACGAGAATCGCTTGAACCCAGGAGGCGGAGGTTGCAGTAAGCCAAGATCACACCACTGCACTCCACCCTGGGGACAGAGTGAGACTCCATCTCCCAAAAAAAAAAAAAGTTTAAGAATTCTGAACTTTCCAGATTTTAGAAAGCTAATATGGTATCTGTGTCTTATAACACCAAAATCAAGACACATTAATATTTCTGCAGCAGAGTGTGTGACTGTTCACATTAAATGGGATATGTTAAGACTATAAATGGCTTCGTATCCTTTCAGGTTAGATTTGCCTCCATCAATTAATTTTGGCCCCAAGCTTTAAAGAAAGCAATAACTTTGTTTTCAGAATTGTTTTGATTTTGGAATTGTGTGTTATGGGCCATATTTTTCTGCTGCTCTTGGATCTCTTCTGTCTTCTCATATTACTCTTATGATTTAAGTTTCACACCTTATTGAAAAATTGGAGTTCTAATAATTTACTTTTCTGGTTTCTTCATTTTTCCTTGGGATGTAGAACCAGATTTTGATTGCTTTCATCCATTGCCTTTAGATCCCCTCCTAACTTCTCCATATTTGTAAGAATCAAGACCATACTGCCTTCCTAAGAAATTCTGGAATCCTTTAGACCAGCCAGTTATCCTTTGTGCTGTCTCCTAGGGCACCCCAGTGCAGTTCAAGCCTGCCTCAGTTCCAAGGCACTCTACCAGCCTTCATTCAGTTTGCAATTTGCAGACCACTGTTTTTTGCCTCAACTTTGCTGCTATATTCAGATAATGCCACAAGATGGTGCCCAAATAGCAGTGAATTTCTTTTTCTCATATTTCCAAGTGCCAGTCAGCTTCATAACCAACTTCTTTGCCCTTAAAGTATAGTCAGATATAGTGTAGGAATGTTGTAAAGGATTCTGCTGATGAGGAAAGATACATCAGAATAGCAAGTGTATATTCTAAATTCATCTCGATTTCTGTAATCTCCCTGATTCATGACTTGCTGAATCTTATACAGGCATTATCAATTTGGAACAATAAGAAGGAAGCATTTAGGCTTACCATCTATCATGTAGGCTTATCACCATTTTATGGTTTCAAGATAAATGACTAGCCATGCAATTGGAACTGGTATTGTGGCACCTAAAGGAGTGCTTGAGTCACCAGACTGTTGTATGGTCCGTATTTTCTCAGACCTTGGTGAAAGTGTTAAATGGAGAACCAAGCTTCCATATAAAAATTGAAGATAGATTATCCAGATTTGTATATTTTTTGTTTTTAGAAATAGTTTTAGTTTTCCATATTATAATTGTATATTTCAGAAGATTTCTGGCTCCTGGAAGTGCTCTGAAAATACTGAAATTTGGTTTGCCTCTGAAATATTTTTTCAATAAAGTTGTAGAGGGGAGATATGAGTAAAGCCCAGGGGCTACCATTTCCATTTAAGCAACAAAATAGAATATCAATACATATCCTTGATACCTATTGAAATATTTATAAAGATCAGTAAGCTGGGAATAATGGGCAATTATGTTGAAGCACTAAACATAGTTGAAAAGTAGAATTTAAATATGTTTTAGCAAGACTAGAATCTGAGTCCTACTAGATTCTGACTTATTCCATATACTTCTATTAGCCTCATATTTTTTATTATATAGTAATAAATGTAATGACTTATAGTAGTATCATTTTCACTTACAAAGCACTTAGGAAGTTAAAGGAATTAACTCTTGGAATCAGGTAAGAGAGACCAAGATATCCACTTGTCTCATGATGAAAGTTTGCCTTGTAATTTGGATTAAGGGAAAGTCATTGATTATATGAAGTAGACAACCATGGTTAACACTGCTCTTATTTACAGAGAGAAAGCGGTTGGAAGCCAAGCAACGGGAAGACATCTGGGAAGGCAGAGACCAGTCTGCAGTTTGAACATCACTCAATGAAAGGGATAATTCCATGAATCAGAAAATGTTTCCATAGTCTTCAGATAAGAGGATCCTTCCAGAGCTCTGTGTACATGCAGATGTGCATGTTAAAGAGATAAAGTGATCGAGATAAGGACTGACTGGGTATAGAAGGAAGACAGACTTCTGTCTTCACTCCTAAATGCAGTTCTTTGGAATCACCCTACTATGGTGGGCATAGTAGGGAGCCATCAACTAGGAAGAAACATGGGAGATGTGAATTCCAGGAGTCCCCTGGACAGGGCAAGTCATGTTAGCGTGGGTCACACTTCCAAGATATTTAAAGCAAATACAAAAGAGAGCAGAGGATTCAAACCACAAGAATGGGAGATTTAGGCCCTGCAAAGGCAGAGCATTCCTTAGTACCTCACAAAACAGAATAATACTGGAGGCAGAGTAGGGGGTGGATAGAGAGTGGTTAGTACAAAGAGACAGAACAGTGTCTGGTTTACTTGGCCTACACAGAATCTACACTGCTGGTTCCAGAACTCCAAAGTTGGTGAACTACAGGAGATGTGGGTAGTTAGACTCCAAAGTTTGTACTGAGCTCAGTGCCTGGGACCATTCCAGCTATACTGCAGCCAGGGGGGATGCCAGCTTCATTCCTCAGAGTAAACCAACCTTGGGAGCTGTGTGCCAGTTCCAGTGTAAGCAGTAATACCATGTTGTAAGAGCAGACATTAAAGCCCATTTTATGACATAACACTGTGGCGTTTGTTGGGTTTTGTCATTCCAACAAGAAATAGGAGAGGAGCTTTCTTCTTATCCTCATGCCTATAGTGCTGTGCATAGGTTAAATGG
This sequence comes from Rhinopithecus bieti, assembly GCF_001698545.2. Taxonomy (NCBI): domain Eukaryota; kingdom Metazoa; phylum Chordata; class Mammalia; order Primates; family Cercopithecidae; genus Rhinopithecus; species Rhinopithecus bieti. Next base: position 2,272,256 of record NW_016803361.1, read on the forward strand.
ATCTGTTGTTTTTCTTGAATCCCAGTGAGTAGAGAATTGATCATCTCTCTGCCTCAGTATACTACAAAAGTGATTATCCTGGGACTGGTATCTGGTAGCTTCTCTCCTCTTCATATCTTCCTTGTGCACCCTCATTCCAACCTTTTTCTTGCCTTCTGCCATCTCTGCAACTCTGATACCCTGAAGAAGACATGTGGCACACCAGCGTGTTCTTGATATGATCTTCTCAACCTATGCCAGAGGGACTTGGCAAGCAGCACCAGACCATCCGTTACGATGACGAGCAGCCAGGATAAAATAAACACCTCTGGGCACTGAGAGATTTCCTAAAGGATGTGGACAAGTCAAAGCCATCAACTCAGGCTTTATCCATCTCATATCTGCATTCTCAGTGTTTTTGGAAAGTAGTTCTGTGCTGAAGAAATGGTAGCACTAGACCTTAAGGTGCCGAGGTGGCAAGAAATAGTGGCTCATTGTGCTTTCAGCTAGGGCAACAGCCTCATTTTTTAATGATTTAGTGCCCATGACAATGATGGATTATTAGCATTATCTAGAACATGGTAGAGTAGGGCTCTATTCAGATGTTTCTCAAATGACACTGGCCTTGGATCTTGATCCTTACCCAACTATGCCTGCTGCTATTGAGATATTATAGCCTTCTCCCCTTTCCTCAGCATTGTTTTCCTCATTCGTGGTCGGTTCTACTAGTGTCCTTTGTTCATGTTCAGTGACTCCATTCCAAATTTAGGGATGAAATAAGTTGTTCTCTTGACCCTCTCCACTAATACTTTGTCCAAGTGCCCCTCTCTTTGGCTTTTAGCAACAAGACTTCTGCTCTTTGTCTTTATGGAACAGACTTCTCTAAGATAGTTCTGTTTGAACAGTACAGCTCCATTTGAAAGGAAATGCAGGGAATTGTAGCCTGACTTCATACTGAATGGTATACCTCTGAGTTATACCTTTGCTCTGTTTTGGTTCTTCAAGGCCAAGAGTGACCTTGGGCAGTACAAAAGAGATGACTACTCCTGTCACTTGTCTGTGAGGATGCCTCTTTCTGGCTACACTTTAGCTTTTAAAGGCATTGTTAGTGGTAACATAAGCCCCATGTTGATTTCCCAGTTTTCTTGTAATCTTCGTAATTTCAGTAACTTACTTTGGTTCTCATTCTAATGCTGTATGCTAGTAGTCTATCCTGTTTTTCAGCCAATAGTCAGCCACCTCTAACTTTCAGATTTATCCTTATAACCAGACCCAGAGAAAGGATTTTTTTTTTTCGCCTACACTCGAAAATTATGGAGTGTTGCTGCTTCTACCATTAGTAGAGAATGTGCTTTTTAGTTACATTATTCAAGCAGTTGGGATTGATGTACACTAGCTGGAGGTAAGAGCTCCTGCTATGACCCAGCACAGACTATATTGAGCTGTTCCAGATGGGAAATAAATCCTTGGGCACATCCAAGCCATGCTTTCTCAAGATGAGTTAGCTGAAGAGCACCCTGTAGCTGCCACTGGCGCCCTTGTTAGATACTCAGGAAGATAGCTAATGTACTCTGCTGTGCATATGTGTTGAACATCTAAATCTCAGGAGTACCTAGAATTTAGTAGAAAAGTACATTTCCCATGAGTTCTGATATGCTCTCCATAGAGTGAAAGTCTTTGTAGAATAAAGGTAAGTTAGGCTTCTGAAGACTGACATTCTTAGCACCTTAGTGTCTCTGAGGCTAAAGTATGCTGAGGTGAAAGTCTTCTGACATTTTTGGTTCTGCCTGGAATTTGGTGGTTGGTCTTCTGTTAACATTCCTCATCTAGTTATAAGTCATGCCAGCCACCAGTCTTCCCATGTCCTTCCCTTTCAGCTCAGAGTTGTAACAGCACAACCCTTCTATGGCCTTTTGCAAGAATTAGAACTGACTGCACCTATCAAACGTGTGATGTAGCAGCAAGGCTGAGACCAGAGCCGGTGGCTGGCTGCCTGGCCTGCTTTTTTGGGCCCTCTTAGAAACTGGATCCAGCAAGCAGCTGTGAGTAACCACCCTGCCTGAATCTAGTCATCAGTCACCACATGCTCCCCTGCTAGCTGCACATTCTTTCACAGACCATTAGCTGCATGTGTGAGCATAATGTTGTTACTGTTCGGGGGATGTTTGCTGAATCCAACAGGAAATCAGTCCTTCCCTTGTTTACCTAAACTGCCATGCCAAAATATAATGCTCCCTCTGCCTAATGAAGGAGACGAGGGAGTTGAGGAGAGGTAAGGTCGGGGAGAAGGAAGAAAGCACTTCTTTGTATTCACAGAGGGTTCCCCTTTTTACTCCCTAAGGAGGGGGTAGCTCTTGTGATGTGGTGGCTCTTGTGATGTGGTGGGGGTAGTGCTGTTGTAAATCTGCTCCATCTGCTACCATTTATTTTGGCTTTGCAGCCTTTATTATAAAAGTTTACAATCCTCAGACTTTACCTTCTTGTCCCTATCCTTCACCCCTTAACCTTTCTAACCCATGTTTCAGCTCTGAGCCTGGGGAGGCTGACTGGGAAGCAGTCTTATGTCTGATTGGAGAAATGTAGATGGGCAGTCACGAGAAGCATGTGTGCCCTGTGCATCCCAGGCCCTGGCTCTGTGGGAGGGAAAAGGGTAGGACTGTGGTTTTGGGGCGTGTACATAATCACAGCTGGTCTGGTCTTTGTAGCAGTCCATAATGAGCAACCTTTTTTGGCATTAGGGTGTCAGTCCTGTAAGGATCATCACTAAAGTTTGTCTCAGTGGAGAAAAGATCAAGAATCATGTCAAGAAGACCATGGGGTTTTATTCTACTTGAGCGAGAGCAAATCACAGCCCCATCAAGCAGGAATGGTGGCCTTTCCCAGGTTCCATCCTTAACTACACTGACTGTTCCCCCTTCTGATTTCTCCATGGTCTTCTGTCTCTCACTCTGCCAGACTTGTTTTCATATCTCCATAGAGATGAGTAGCTTGTTTGATGTTCTTTCCATGGCAAAAATTTATTCAATGCAAAGTTCACTTCAGACACTTGGTTGGGACTTGAAGCTTAGACCAATCCTGAGATGCGTGATGATCCTGAGAGAGATCAGACTGCCTGCCAGGTAAATCGTCCATATTTTTTCCTTGGCAGAGGCCCTGACAGGGCCCGGGATCCATGTTACCTCAGCAGTCTTTCTGCTTGGCCTACTCTTGCTGCTCTGTAGGAAGGCCCTATCTGGCCATTTCTGTGAAACTTGCCCCTTCTCAAGCACTCAGTAACGGTTGGTGTTGGCCCATCAGGCAATAAGGGGATGCCCGAGGTCTGTGCTTCCAAGGATAATAGAAACACCCATGTGTGTGGTAGGATAAAGGTAAGGACACTAAAGAACAGAGTGTGAGAGGTGACTTGTAAATAATAACAGATGAAGAAAGGATCGGATCCACCAGCTTCTCTGCCAGTTGTGATTTTGATACAAGTTGTGTTGCTTTGAGCTCCTAGCAGAGAGCTAACACTACCTGCTGTGTGTTTTGGTATTCTGTCCTATACTCCTCCAAGACATTTGCAAAGCACCACTTAGATGGGGGACTGGGCCATAGTCCATCCCTAAAGAACTGAAAGCTCCTGAACCCCGCATCTCTGTGGCAAGATTCAGGGATGACTGGGTTTCCTTATAGAAGAGGAGCTCAGCTGAGCAAAGCCTGGAAGCCATATTCCAGGCCCTTAGTGGGTAGGCCCAGTGCCATCCTGAAGAAGCAGTACCATCTGGATTGGTGATCTTGCCATCAAAAGGCTTCCTGAGCAGGTTCTTGGTGCCCCTTGGCACTGGCCCTTTTCCTCTGAGTTGGGACTCTGAAGGGCATGGCTCCAGTAAGCTGAGGTATCTGGTGTATTGGCAGCAGCTAGGAGTGTGCAGTGAGGGCTTCAGATGAGGTTGTTCCTGAGACGCTGTTCTTGCTCCAGGGAGAGTTCTGCATTGGCTGGGTATGAATTCCCTGTGGGCCAAAGGAAAACAGGTAAGCAGCCAACCTTACCACAGTCTCATCCCGTCCCTGACAACTTACATAGATCCACTCTGCCCAGCTCATCCTTTATATCAAGTCAGTCATGGCATGGGCACAGACACCAGTCATTCTATAGAAATAGGGCTGGGACAGTTGTGTGGTTTCAGGAACATCAGGAAGAACAGGCTGTTGATTGGAAAGGGTTGTGCTAGTTATTCTCCTTTGCCTCCCTCCCCAGGTTCATTCTCTGCCCTTTTTTTTCTGTGTGCCCTAGGAAGCTGACCCCTAGCGATTACATCACTCTGGTTCCTTTGTCTTCTTTTTTTTCGTGTGAGTTGGGTCAATGGAAAGCAACAGCAGAAGGTCAGAGGGTGGAAGGAGAGAGGCCAAATATTCTTTCCCCTACTTTGGCCCTGTGGTTCTGGCAGTGATGGTCTATGACTCCTGCTCCAGCTAGGTTCACCCTCCTTCATAACTCTGGCTTGCACCTGGCTGCAGAACAGCCCTTGCCCCTCTTCAAGCCTAAAGCAGATAACAGTTTTCCACTTTATTTATGCTTGATGTCTCAGCACCCCTTGTTTCGTTATAAATAGTGCTTTAATTAAATAACCTCAGACTCTCACCTGAGTGTGCCTTCTGTTTTCTGTAGGGACCCTGTTGGGTCCTAAACACTGGCAAGATGACCTGCAGGACTGCATTATTTTTCTTGTCCTTGTCACTGCCTGGGAACCCTTGCAGCCTGATTCCAGCATTATGGAGGATCTGCTGTCTCCGTGTGTGTAGATTTGGATTCTAGTTCCTGGTTCCTCTCAATATCCCTGTTTCATTTAAGTGGCAGCATAATCTACTCAGCCACACAAATTCAAAACCTTAGACTGTTCTTCCTTTTCTCATTTTCGTCCATCTGTTGCCACGGTTATTTTTTGAAAACCTAAATGATCTTTTGCCTCCTTGACTGAAATTTGTCAATAGTTCCCAGAAGCCCACAGGATAAAATCCATTATCTTAGAACTATCACAACCTTCCCTGCAAAAAGCTCTAGTACTTAGTAGGTTTGAAGTATACAGCCTCATTTTACAAAACAGAAAACTCAGGTCGTGATTTCCTCACTGTCTTCCAGCTAGAAAGTGGTGGGACTGGATTCGGGAACCAGTGACACCTTCCGAAGCCCAGTCCTGTGCTCTTTCTTTACTCCTCCCATCTTTGACTTTGGCCCCTCCTTCAAAACTCAGCTCAAATACTACTTCTGTGAAGCTTGTGCTAGCCCCCATCCGGTTGCTTTCTGTCTGTGCTTGCTCAGCATTCAGTCCACACATTAGTAGTACTGGGGCTATTTGCATGTGTGCATACCCCATCTGACACTTAGATTCCCAGTGTCTGGGGCACAGCGTTCAACACAACAGTGAGCCTTAATAAATGTTTGTTGACTGAATGAACAACTCTGCCCATCCCACCGCACATATGCAAGTATGGGTGTGAATGCACATCCCATAGCAAATATAGGCATTTTTAACCCTTGAAGATAGAGGGAGTCTTTACTGACAGGTAGAACAGCCCCTCTTCTCTGACCCCACTGGATGATGATGCTTCCTTTGATGCTACCAATCCTGTAAGTGGCCCTGTTTTCCATGGTCCCCTTCTTGCAAGCAGTGATCACAGCTGGAGACAGCAACACAGAGCAAGAGGACTTCTACTTTTACCTGTGAGGACCCTAACCCTAACTTCTACATGAAAGAGAAAGGAAAAATAATGGACTTGAAAATACTGACATGGCTTGAGGTGACAGGAAAGATTCTAGGACAGATTGGAAACTGAGTTTACAATCGAACAGCCTTAAGTGCACACAGGGATATAGAAGATGTAGTTATTGGGTGAAGCCAATGGTCTGACCAGTTCTAGAAGTCTGCCTTGTAAGATGTCAAAGGAAATGCATCTCTCTTCCATCCATAGGCTTTTACAAACCACACACATACAAGTCACACACTGGAGTGTGGGAGCAGAGAGTAGTACATTTACAGTCTTCCAGCTCCCTGAGCCTATACATGACTGGTTCCACAGTGGCTCGGAGTTACCTGTGTGGCAGTTGTGCAGCCAGACCCGATGCCCATCATACTTGCAGTGGCACTGCATCATATTGTTGGAGAAATCTGACTCTGCCACCTCATAGTGGGGGTTCACAATCACCTGGAGTGAAAGAGGGGACAACTGAAAATGGATGGTTTGGTTTCTGAATGAGTTGACTCTGGCTGTGATAATCCCTTACATGTGTTTCTATTTGCTTCATTAATTCTTACAATTACCCAGGCGGTAGGCACTGATGTTCCCATTTTACAGATAGGGACTGAGAAGTTCCAACTGAGAAGCTGATTTATCCAGTGTTCACTGAATCAGGACTCAAACCCAGGTTCGCTGGATCCAGCTTGAGTGTTACTTCCCTAATAGGACAGCTCCTTTTAGTGACAGGCCTGTCAGAAACCCTATATGGGAAATTCTCTCCCTTCATTTGCCCTCAGGGAAAGTTTTAGAACATCTGGAGGAAATTGGGCTCTGTGGGGAATCCCCCAGCCACCTTACCTGGAAGATATAGTTCCCAGGGCCCACGTCTGTGATATCCACCCATTGGCAATCAATGTCATGCCGGTAGGTGTCCCAGCATCCTACAGTCACTCCCTGTTCCCCAAAGTTGGCACACGCGTAGCGCCGCTGCAGTCCTGTAAGGAAGGGGACAGCTTTTCAGACAGGAGCAAGCACTCTGCTAGGTCTTTTATTTGCTTTACCAGTTCAGTGTCATCATGCCTGGTTCACAGATTAAGGACTGTCAGAGCTAGAATCCTGCTATGAATCCAGCACCATAACAAACCACATTTGTGACAAAGGTATGATTCATTTGATTCGTTTGACTGCTCCAGTGCAAATCCCTGTTGAACTAGGAACTGTGGTTGGAAGATTCCAACCCTCTTGTGCTAATTTATTTATGCATCTGCCTATCCATCCTTCCAACCCTCTAAAGATCCAGTGTTTACCATGCAGTTCCTAAGGGTTAGGGGCTGCGGGTATACAGACAGGAAGCAGACAATGCTTGCCCTCCGCGAGCTCAGCAGAGATAGGACAGGTCTGCAACTCTTTTCCAAGACAGAAAGTGCTGAGTGTTTTAAAAGAAGAACAATGTGCGTGGGGAATTCAGAGGAAGTAAAAACCTCCTGTGTAAGATTTTAGAAGGTAAGAAATTGCCTTGATTGCTAACTTTTCAAGCCAGGGTCTCCAGGTGCCTTGGGCTGCTGAACAGAGCGGAGAGAAGCCTGATCCCAAAGGGGCTGAAGAACATAACAAGAGGAGATGCTGGTAGGTGCTGACAGGAAACCACATACCTGTGGGGCAGTTTGTGTCCTCCAGACAGAAGCTGGCCTTGTGCCCCTCAGCCACCTTGGAGCCATTGAGAGTGAGGAGGTCATAGTGGGTGAAGACTTCAATGCTGTGGTAATGCCTGCAGAAGGGATAGAGCTGTCAGTGCGGCAGCAACAGGAGAGAGGGGCCTCTCTGGAGGGGCTGGTAGGGAAGACAGGCACCAGGCCCCATCATGACCCAAGAGGAAAGTTATAGCAGGCAGTGCCCTTCTCCCTCCCAAACCCAAGATTAGTATGACACAGAGCCTACTTTGCTGGCATCCCTGCCAGGCAGCAAGCACAGCTGTCCCCATCACCTAGGGTCTCAACCCAGGCAAGAGGTAGAAGCCCTGCCCTGGTCGCCTCCAGGAGGCTGGTGCCTGACAGCAAGGCCTGAACTGGGGGGAGAGGTGGGGCACCAGGTCTCTGAGCAGCCTAGGAGCTGAGCTGCTGGGAAGAGGGTCCCTGTCAGCCTGGGACCAAATTGCTACCATTGATTCCAATGCAGTTATAATGACAGCTCTGTTCATGCTACAGGGAAAGGTGCTTATTATCTCAGGCGAGACCAAGTCCCAAAGTCATTGCCCATTCCTCTCCACTTTCTCCACCCATGACTATGTTCTGAAGAAAAAAGAATGCTGCCTTTGTCACAGGCATTGTCTCTCCCTCTCTCTGGTCTGGAAGCTCCTGATAGGAAAGAATGTTCATTGTCCCTTTTTTAGTGCCAGTCTGTTCATGCTGTTCTTTGAGGGCCTTGCCTTGCTGCTGAAGGAACCAGCGAGCTTTTCCTGCAGAGCCAGCACCCTGGATGGGATGTCTATTTTGGGCCTCCAGGTTCCTGGGAGTCCCCACTTTACCTGGCTTCTGAAGACAAGGCCTGTGATCCAACATAGGAAAAGTGTCAAATACCATTCTAACAGAACAAATCTGCTGGCGGTGACGCCTCTGTGGGATGTTGCTGTGGGAAACAGACCCCACGGGCACCACTGACATAGTGAAGGTGAGAGCGATGGAGGGGCAGGTGGATGCCGCTGTCCTCACTGCCTCCTGCAGGCAAGGCCAGCAAGGAGAGCGCACACCCCTCCCTGGAAAGCTTGCCTGTGGCCAGGGAAGGACCAAACTGCTCCCTGGACCCAGCTTTTTGTTCCTAACCCTCTAGTGCCAAGGCATGGGCAGGCTCTAACCTGTGGCACTGGTGCCAAACCCAGCTATCGCGTCCAGTCTTTGGACGAAAGTCTGTCCGGCCCAAGTTGTAGATCTGTGTGGAGAAGCGCAGTAGGCGCCGGTATCCATAGGGCCAGTCCATGTGATCCGCAGACTTGGAGAGGCAGTTCTCCTCGTGGGCACAATACAGCTGGCTGAGCGGGCGGTCCTCCAGGTAGGCTGTCTCCTGCACTAGCTGGGCGTTCATCACCAGGTCTGGTGCACCTGGGGCAGCAGAGGTCATGGCAGTGACTTAGAGGGTGGAAAGGCAGCCAGTCTTAGTCTCCAGCACAGAGGGCAGGCTTGCCCCTGGATTAAACCCTCTGGGAGGACCCCAGAAAAAAAGGGCAGTTTTAAGTGTCAGGAGATGGTGAGTTCTAATAACAGTTAAAGGAAGTCTATCACCTTAACCTGGGAGGCAGCTACAGTGTCATGGTTAAGCTTGCTGGGTTTGGAGCCAGGCCACCTGGGTTCGTTCTTGGCTTTCTGACTGTATAATTCACCAGCTGTGTAACTGCTTAACCATTTTGTCTCTCATTTTCATCATCTGTAAGATGAAGATAATAGTGATATTAATGTGATGACACCTGTAACATGTCTGGCCCACAGTAAACATGTGGTTGAAGTAAGCTAGTATTTCTTTTGTAAAATGCTTTTAAGTCTGTAAAGTGCCTTTATGTAGCTTAGTTCATATAATCCTCTCAGAAAGCTCTGCTGATACCTAACTTGGACACTTTGCCTGTACTGTCACTAAAAATCATTATCACTAAAGTAGTCCTGGGCGGAAGTGAGGCCCTGCCACACCGCTGACCACAGCGTGCATGCTACCTGGGCCGGCCGGCCGCAGCTTGCCCCAGGCTGGAGCCATCTGCTCCTGGCAGTTGGCCATGTGGGGCCCTGTGGTATATATTGGAGAGAGCCAGGAAGTGCCCACTGACAAAGAGTTCCTTAGGGAAAGAAGGCGAGCTTTCAGAAAGAATGAGAAGAGAAAAGGGAAAGAAAGCAATGTGAAAAGCCAGGGAGGAAAAGCAGGTGGTTACAGAGGCTGCAGGTTGGCTGGCTGTGCCCAGCTGCCATGAAGCATCCATCAAATGTGTTCAAGAAGAGAGCTGCCACTGTAGGCAGTGGAGCAGGGAGGGGTTCGAGGTTCCCAGGAAGGGGAGTCGAGTGGGGAGCAGGCTCCCCACGTGCTGGGAGGCCGTGGTGATGAGGAGACCCACTCTGATGCCCCATCCCTGCAGGGGAGGGTCTGATGGATGGGCCCAGGGTTCTCACCAGGGTTCCCTGGACAGAAAGGAAGCCAAGAGCTCACTGACAAAGGTTAAGGATGTCTTGGTGTTGAAATTTGGCCAAGAAGAAGGTCAAGTGGCCACTTGGGTAGATGTTATCTGTAGCCTTTGGACTGGGTATAGTCCATCTTGGCACTGACCTGGTTGGGAGACGTCAGAGTTGCTGCTGCCGTAAGAATCTGGGTTTGTGGGGCAGAGCAGTGCCACAGATGGCCTTGTCCCAAAACCTTTTGGGTAAATCCCACAGCTCAGGAAGAGAACACACAGCTGGGCCTTGGCCCCCCCGGGTGTGCTCGTATTTATATGTCCTCTACGACAGCTTTCAAACTGCTTTTCTGACTACAAACCACAGTAAGAAATACATTTTATGCTGTAACCCAGTACACACATAGTTCCAAGGAAAAACTGCCCTTGCTGTTTTCTGTCCTGTTCCATTGTTTGAAACTGTTGTTCATAACCCAAAGTTGAAAACGGCCGTTCTGTGTCCTTGTGCTTTCTCATGTTCTCAGTGTTCTTTCTCACAGTAACTCCGTGAGGGGGCAGGGTATGGATCCTGATGGGACGGGTGATTTGGCCACACAGCTGGGAAATGGCAGAGCTGGTACGTTCATTCCCCCATGCTGCTGGTCGTAGGCCTGGGACCAGCATGCAGGGCCTTCCCTGAGGAGGAGCACAGGCCTACCTGTCCCCAGCCCTGTGAGCCCTCCGTCACTCACTGTCCATGCAGGAGACTCCAGCCAGGAAGCGCCCGCCGCCATGGGAGCAGTGCACCGGCCCGTGCCTCTGGCACTGCTGCAGGGCCAGCTCTGTGCCTGAGCAGCGCACCCCGCTCATCACCACCTCTTGGGCCCTCGGCATCCCCGACCAGTACCAGGTTTCCTAAGAAAACAGCCAGTGTCACCCAATCAGCGTGACTCCCATCTGAGGTGTGGCCCCAGTCATACCACCCCCACCAGGTGTGTCCAGCCTGGGCCCGAAATCTTTAGTGATGAGAACCCATATTCCCTGGGGCAGTCCATGACACATTTGGACCCTTGTGATGTTAGAAATCCCTTCCACGTATGGAAGTAAAAATCCACCCACCGTAGCTTCCACTACTAGCCCTACACGCCTCCCTCTTCCAGACAGCAGAGGAGGGTCCTGTTCCCCATCCTTCTGCCCAGGGGCTGTGCTCCCATTTCCCCAGCTGCTTCTCAAGTGGCCCAGATCGTCATTTGTGCTCAGGGTTGCCCAGTCGGCATTGTGCGGCAGCCCAGTGTGGGTGCAGGTGCAGAGGTTTCTCTTGCAGTCACACCTAAGTCCTCTTGATTTTATTTTTTGATGTATTTTAGATCTATCCACTTTTTTCCCCTGGACTGCCTGGTCCAGTCCAGCCTCATTTCTCACCTGGGCTACTACAGTAGCCTCCTGAGTGTGTTTCCTTACATTCATGTTAGTCTCCACCCAACTGTTTTCCAAACAGCAAAGGAAGAAATCTTTTAAACATGTGGATTGCAAGTTTTGAGTGATCTTGTCCCTGCCTCCTCTGCCCTCATGCTTGACAGCACTCTCTCCAGAGCCACTCTACAACCCCTGGCCCTGATTTCCTCAGCCGAATCAAGCTTTCTCTGGCCACAGGGCTTTTGCATAAGCTGTTCATTCCTCCTCCACCTTGTCTGACTAACTTCTATTCATCTTTCCTGCAGACACAACTGTGTCCCTCATTGACCATTTCATTAAGGACTATGTCTTCTTGTTTACCACACTGTTCCCAACACTCGGCATCATGTCAGCTCATCGTTTCACTCAGTAATGAATTGCCAAATGGGTAAAGAGGCAGCAGCTTTAGCACAGGAAGTTTTGGGCCTCAGTCCAGGAGGGTGAGAGGTCATGCGGAAGAAACAACACAGGGACCTACCTTGTGGGCATGGATGGCAAAACCCAGGCCGAGCTGTCGGCAGGCCACCATGGCTTCGGTGAGCCCCCAGTTTTCACTGCACACACTCCCCCAGCGTGGGACCCCGTTCACCTCCACCTGCACCTCCAACAGCCCCTCCTCAGGGATGCGCCCACCAGCCAAGCGCACCTGCAATGGTGAGGGGTGTGTGAGGAGTAGGGTAGCCTTGCAGGGAAGAGCTCAGGGCTGTGAGCCTGGAGGGCTGCTCAGACCAACTCACTGTGTCGCCCTAGACAAGATAGTCCCCTTCTCTGCCTTGGTCTCCTCTGTAAGGTAAGGACAGTGTAGCAGGTAGTCTAATGTCCCTGCCTACTAGAGAAATCTGACTCAAAGTGCCTGGACCAGGGGCTCTTCTTCCTGCTCTGGCACTTGTCCTCCACCATTAATGACAACTGGCAATTTGCAAAGGGCTTTCATGCCCCTCGCCTCATTCACAGTGACCCCCTGAGAGTGTGAACCCCGTTTTACAGTGGCACCAGCGACTTGCTCACAGTCCACATTAGCACTGACACTGCCCTGAGCATCCCACACAGACTCCCTTGTGCTGACAGCCCTGTGGCTGTCTTTCCCAGGCACCTTCTTTCTCAGCTTCACGGGGGACCCGAGACGGGTGTGGGAGAGCACATCCATCTGCAGAGCCCCTGTGACCTCTGACATTTCGGAGGGGCTGCAGCCAGGCCGGCTGTAAGGGAAGGCAGACTGGTGCCCAAAGCAGAAGTGCTAGCCGCTTCTCCTGGACCTCTCCCTGCTAGCTTGATGTGGTGTCCTGGGGGCTCCCCAGGGTTTCCTGGCCCCCAGCCTGAGGCCATGCTCAGACCCAAACTCACCTGATTCTGAAAGCCCATGTTAGGGACATTGCACCTGACAGCAGCATCATTCTCATGTTGACAACCATTCTGGGACCCTTCTAGGGCAGGGCAGTCGCTGAGGGTCCGCTCATACCCCCTGCAGCGCACCTCACTCAGGTGGATGGGCCCTAGCCCTAGACAGGGAGAGAGGTGCTGTGTGCAAGGCTCCATCTCCGTAACCCCGCACTTGTGGCTTCCCCTTCACAGAGGGGGAGAATTTTCTGTCCTGGCCCCGTCACCCCAGGGCCTTCAAGACATGGACCAGTGGCATACCCAGGCCTTCTCACCCCTCCCCAGGCCACCTCACTCACCTTGGCCCAGCCGGGCCCCAAAGAGGGCCTCCCGAGCAGAGCCAAAGCCCAGCTGACGACACACGACACTGGCAGAGATGAGGTTCCACCTGTGGTCACAGACCGTGCCCCACTGGCGGTTCACGAGCACTTCCACCCGGCCCTCGCCCATCTGGGCCCCGGAGCGCAGGCGCACCCTCAGCTCCTGCTGGGAGAAACCTGCTTCAGGGTCGGCCGAGGAGGAGGCAGCCAGCAGGGGCTAAGCCACCACAGCAGAATCCCAAACGGGACTCCTTCAAGCTCCATGGCGGTGGCCAGAGCTAATGGTGGGGAGTTCCAGTCCTGCCTCTGACTTCCTATAGCTGTCATCCTGGATAAGCTGTTTTTCTTGATCTCCATTTCTTCAATAACCAATCACCACCACAGCCTCATCAAAGATGTCGTCTCAAGTGTGGCGCTGAGGCATCTGTACCACCTCACGAGGCCACCCCAGTGTGGCGCTGAGGCGTCTCTACCGCCTCATGAGCACTGGCCGATCTCTTTATAACAAAGGAGCAGGCTCAGTACTGGCCCTCAGCGGGATGTAGTTAGGATTTAATTACTGTTTTTATGGTCACCTTCTATTCAAGGCGGGTGATGTCAGCTTTCCATTTATGGTAGGGCTATATATGATTCCCTTTAAATACATTCCAAGGTTCTACAGTTCTGTGATTCACTCTCCTCCTCCCAGTCTGGTTCCTCTCTCCTGCATGTCCTGAACCTCCCTGCATCCCTCACCAGGCAGGGTCCCGCCCGTGCCTCCAAGCTGTGGTGTGGGTGCAGGGCCCCCAGGGCTCACCTCTGCCCGGGACCCTTTGCGTTGTGGCTTTGTCTTTCGTGGGCGGAAGCGAGGCCCTGCCACACAGCTGACCACAGCGTGCATGCCACCTGGGCAGGCTGGCTGCAGCTTGCCCTGGACTGGAGCCACCTGCACCTGGCAGTTGGCCATGTGGGGCTCTGTTCCCAGGCAGGTGACCTGGTGGATCCAAAAGGAGTTCTTATTCGTCAGGCTCTTCAGCCTAGAAGACAAGGGAGATTGAGGGTGGAGGAAGGGCTGAGGGAAGAGCGTGAGGACTAAGGGAGGCCAAGGTAGAAAGGAGGGGATAGAGGCCCTTCATGCCACACCCTGTTGCTTCCTCCCCCAAGGGTGCTGCTCCTCACCTAGATTTAGGGTCCCTCATCTTCAGATCCCAGACTTTCCTGTTATGGGAGAAAACAGATAGGAGATGGAAGGGGTGTGGAAGTCCCACCCCCTGCCACCTGGTTCCTCATAGTTGTCCTTAAGTTTGCACAGGACTTTACATTTTGTAAACTTGTTCATAAATCTTATTTCAATGCTGAGTTTCACAGCAGCCCTGATGGGGTGGCCACCTGACAAATAACAATTTTACAAGGAAGGCAAGCAAGGTCCCTCAGCCAGGCCGAGTGGGGACAGGCAGATCAAGCTTGCCCTCTCCGAAGTCCAGAGGAAGGGGAGCATTTAGGGAGGGCCCAAGAGAAGGGGCCCTCTGGGGACAGGTGGGAGGTGAAGGCCTTGCTGGTGGGGGCGGCCCCAGAGACACCCAGGCTATCATCAAGCCTGCCCTCCTCATGGGTGGCAGGCGAGTCAGCGAGACCTAGGTGTGCAATTACCAGGCAGGGGGAGTCGGGCTGCATTCCAGGATCCCCAAGGATGGAGCCAGGGGCTGGCCACCACTCATGTTTCCTCAGGACAGTGGTCCTCTAAGTCAGAGACACAAGGACACTGCAACAAGGGCCTTGTAACCCTTTAGGGAAGCAGGATCAAACTGATTGGGGTGGATGAAGCAGATGACTCACATGTACTACGGGAGATTTCTTCCTTGATGAGAAACACAAGTCTTCCCTGACACGGATCTGGCAGAACCATGACTGTGGCTGTCGTTTACTGGTTGATGGAATCAGCTGTGACAGTTCAGCCATGTTTCTGACAATATTTTTATGTCTCCTCTCTCTAGGCTCCCACCCCATGCCTTGCTTACACGCAACCCAGTCACAGTCTGGCTTGGACCACACCTGAGGAAATTCATGAGGGAAGAGTTGGGATATTCACAATGGAATTGAGGATGGAGGCCCAGAGGCCCTACCCAAAGCCCTAAAACCAGTCACTGGCTGAACTGAGGCCAGAACAGTTTGTCTAAACTCTACATGTGGGTGTCACTGAAAGTATCTGCAGGGAAGTCTAGGGTTTTAACCAGGGACACGCAGTTTTATGTTTGATTGTTTTCACGGGGCCGGGAGGGGGCGCACATTCTGTACCTAGTCAGTTCTGTTTACATAATTCAACAGTGCAGTGTTTACTTTCTGACTGTTTCTAGGTATTTCCCAGGATCCTGAAGGTCCTCCTCATTCACTTTCCTGTTTATTATTCTGAGGCACCCATGAAGCAGGAAATCCGGGCACATTCCTCAGTAGGGCCTGTTTTCTCTCCCCCAGTCCCAACACCTGCTGGATGTCCTGCCACAGACAACACCACTGCCACTCAGTCCTCACTGAACTCTGCGAGGTCCCACATGCCACACACATCACACACTCACCTGTGTGCACACTTACTTGCCCCTTACATGAGTCCACACTCAGGCTCATGCACACACCCTACATCGCATGCAGGCACATGGACACACACTCAGTCCCTGCCCCACAACCCTGCCTCCTGTGGGGCTTACACCAGCCGCGCTCCTACCTGTAGTAGTGGCTGTCGACAGGCACCTCGCTGGGGAAGCCCAGCATCCCGCACACCACCCTGCTGTTGTTCATGGTCCAGCCCTGGTCACACACCTGCCGCCAGTGGCCCTCATACTTCACCTCCACGGCTCCCTCAGTCACTGGGCTATGCTGCTTGGCACTGGCAAGGATGGGCTTGAGCCGCACCTCCTCCAGCCGCCGGCCCTGCAGGGTGCACAGTCACCTGTGGGCCTCGGGACTCCCCGCTGCAGATCTTCATGCAGAAAGGCTGGGGCTTGGAGCTTGTAGAGACCATCCCACCCAGCCTCATCGTTGAACAGGCCAGGAAACTGAGGCCCAGAGAGGGGGAGGCATTATCAAAGGCCACAGAGTAAGTTCAAGGCAGAACCTCAGCTTGTCTAAGCCCTTTCCCTCAGTTCCTTGAATTTGTCAAACTGGAGAGAACTAGGCAGATCTGGCCCTCCCTGGGATCAGGATGGGAGCCCTTGGAGTTTGGGAGGCTTTTGCTGGGCATGGAAGGGCCTTCTCCGTGCCACCCTGAGAGAGCTGAGATGGGCATAGACCAGCCACTTGAGACCATAGCAGGATCCTTTGGCCCACAAGACCCCCCAGCCCTAGCCCTGGGATGACTTAGACCAGTACAGAGTCCCCTTCACAACGTGTTTCAGTGACCAGCTGTCCTGAGGCTGGAGGCTGCCTGGCAGCAGAGCCCTGCCCTGCCTGCTCCTGTTTGGCTTGGGCTGTTTTTAGCTCAGGGTTGTTTGTGCTGGGACGAGGCAGCAATTGTGGCCCGGCCTCGTGGATGAGGGAGCCCCTTACCCCACTGCTGTCTCCCTTATGGGAGCAGCTTCTGTGATTCCCAGTGGGGTCAGCTGTGGTCCTCTGGCCTGCCTTGCCTCAGGCTGGGGCCCTCTATTTATGTACCTGCTGCAGGGCACACTCAGGAATCGGGGCCCATGGGATGATGCTCAGTGCAAACTGCACCCTTTCCCCTTGCTCCTATAGGCCTACCTTCTGGGAGGCTCTCTGTCCTCTGACCCAGCCCTTGGCTCAGACCAGAGCCTGAACAACCCCCTCACCTGGGGCCCAAGGGCATTGGAGACGGTTTCAGAAAGGTAGCCACGATGGCGCCTGGGGTGGCATATCACCCCTACGTCTTCAGAGTGACTGCAATCACTGACACCCCAGCCATTAGACCCGCACTGGTCCAGGGAGCTCTCCGTGCCCACACAGCGCACATTGTCCAGCCAGATAGGTCCTGTGGAGTGGGGGTGATGCTCAAAGATGGCACAGAGAGGCAGGTCACAGGCTCTGCCTCCTGCATAGGACCCCATGCTTACCAAGTCACCTCTTCCAAACCCTGGGAGAAAGTGGCAGAGAGGAGGAAGTTTGGGTCTCCTGGGGAATTCGTATTTATAACCCTGCCTGCTACCTCCTTTGGGTACTGGGTCTTAGAAAATCTGTTTTTGGAAAATGCCAGGTAGCTCTAGGAATCAGACCTACCCGTTTGGCCATTTTTTCATTCAACATTCTCTAAGCACCCACTGTGTGCCAGTTGCTATGTTCGGGGAACTTGGAGTTTAGTGGTGGTGACGGCAGTGGCCTTATTACAGGAGAGAATGGGAGGGTGGGAGCAGGGGCTATGTGCAGCTGAGGCACTCAGGAAATGCCTTGTGGAGGAGGTCACGTGAGCAAGGTATCAAAGGATGGGTGGGTGTCAGTGAGTCCAACCCGAGAGAAGACTGTTACCATCTCCTTGCCATCCCACTGGGTGGCACCAGTCACTCACCCTCCCCTTGGCCATACTTGGCACTGTGGGCCCAGGTCAAGGCAGCTTCAAAGCCCAGCTGGCGGCAAGCCACTGTGGCCTCCTGGAGAGCAAAGTTGTCATCACACACGGTGCCCCACTGGCCCTGGTGCAGCACCTCCAGGCGGCCCTCCTCTGGCTTGCTCTCTGGGCCCACCAGCCGGAGCTTGGTGGTGCCCAGTGACTGTGGCCTGCTGGGAGCGGGCTGGCCTAGCAGTAGCAGGAACAGAGAGAAGGTGACTGGTGGGGACCACGCCATGGTGACTTCAAGGACAGCTGAGGTCAAGATACCTGAGGAATGAGTAAACATGACAGTGATCACCACCTCTACCCAGATCTCAGGCCTCTTCAGCAATTTGGCAGCTCCTGGCAAGACAAACGAAAGAAGACCCCCTGAGAGAAAGAGAGTGAGTGAGAGAGAGAGAGAGAGAGTGTGTGTGTGTGTGTATGTGTGTGTGTGCATGCATAGTGGCATTGAGTCTGGGCCAGTTTAGCTGATTTGGCTCAAATCCACCACATTCGCCATGTGACCCTGAGGAAGTTTAAGCTTAACCTCACTGAGTCTCATTCTCCTCATCTGTAAAATGGGGATAGTAATCTCCATCTCACAGTGTTGTTGAGTGTTAAATAAAACACTGTATGGAAAGTGCTTAGCAAAGTCCTAGCATTGGCAAGTACACAATAAACAGCTGCTATTACATACCTAAAGTCTTATGTGTAGGTAGACGAGGTCATCCACCCTTTGAGTCATGGGGGAGCCCCCAGGGTGCCCTCAGGTCAAGACTATCTACCCCAGGGGCACTGCCACCACCTTCTGATGTTCCTAGTACCCTAATCAAATGTGTGAAATGTCGCCTTCACCCTAGAAGGCACATGGAAGGCTGGAGCAGAAAGGGCTATTAGAGGGGCATCAAGGACTCCATCGCTCATTGGCTGTGTGGGTCAGGCAAGTCTCTTCAACTCTCTAAGTCCTGACTGTCTCTTTTCCCTTTTTTTTTTTTTTTTTTTTTTTTTTTTTTTTTTTTTTTTTTGAGACAGAGTCTCGCTCTGTTGCTCAGGCTAGAGTGCAGTGGTGCAATCTCGGCTCACTGTAACCTCCGCCTCCCAGGTTTAAGCAATTCTCTGCCTCAGCCTCCCGAGTAGCTGGGATTACAGGTGCCCACAACCATGCCCAGCTAATTTTTTTGTATTTGTAGTAGAGACGGGGGGGGGGGTTTCACCATCTTGGCCAGGCTGGTCTTGAACTCCTGACCTCGTGATCCACCCGCCTCGGCCTCCCAAAGTGCTGGGATTACAGGCGTGAGCTAGCGCACCTGGCCCTGACTCTTTATTTCTAAAGGGAGGAGATGGAACCACGTATCATCTGATCCCTCCTGCAGCTTGGATAACCTATGATAGCCTCGCATCCATCTAGGTGTATGATTCATGCAGATTCAATACACATTTTTGGAATACTTGCTTCAGGCCAGGTGCTGGGACACAGAAATGAAGACATCAAACACCCTCCCTACCTTCATGAAGCTCAAGCAAGAAGAATTAGGGAAGCCTTTCAAAGAAGGGACACTTAACCTGAGCCTTATTGGGCGAATAAGATTCTCCCAGGTGAGAAAAGGGGCATTCAAGGTAGAGAGAAGAGGACTAGGAAAGAGGGAAAGAGGTGAGTTTGTGCAAGAGCAGGAAGTGCCCTTCTCTTACCCCAGACTATAGTGTGGGGGCTTGGAGGAGAAAGAGATGGAGGGACGAGCTGGGGCCAAAGATCAAGGGCCTTGTGTACCACACAGAGGGTTTGCCTTCATCCTGTAGGAAATTAGGGGCCAGGGGAGGGTTTCAGGCAGTAAACAGAGAGGGCCTTTGTCTCCAGGAGGCTGTAATCAGATGTTCTTTGGGTCCTTAGAGAGAGGATGAGGCTGGGGGCAGTTCCTCTCCCCCTCACACAGCAGCCTTGGTCCTGGGACCAGCAGGTGGAGAAGGGCATAGAGGAGAGAGTCACAACTGGTTAGAGCTGTCAGAGACCTCTGGAGCCACCAAAGCTGAAGCTCCTTCACCCCGAGGCTCTGCTGCTGAGGGGAGCTAAGGCCAACCTGGAACGGGATGGAGAAGACGGGCTAAGAAAGCTCATTCTGATGAGACCTGCCTCTTCCACGGCCATGGGGGAAATCCTGCAGCTCATCCGCTTGAGTGGGAAGGCTCTCACAGGCCCCTGCCACTCTCACTTCCATGGATGGCATCTGCCTCACTCCCTCTCAACAGCCTTGGCCAGCAGGGCTGGGTGGAGTGGGCTCCTAAAAGTGCACTAGACAAGTCCTGGGAATGAAGCTCCACGGGAGTGGGGATGTGTCGTGTCCCCAGTGTCCAAAATAGTGTCAGGTGTGTAGGTGGCGCTCATTCATATCTGTGGTTGCATGGGTGGGAGGTGGCAGCACAGTGCTTGAGAGCGCAGGCTGGACGGTCAGACTGCTGGGGTTCAAATCCTGCCTCTACCAGTTCACTTCTAAGTGATCTTGGGCCAGCGATTTAGTTTCTCCCTGCCTCAGTATCTCCCTCTGAAAAGTGGGGATAATAATAGCAACTATCTCATAGGATTTTTGTAAAGATTAAATGAAGAAACATTAAACCCTTAGAAGGGCAAGCATTCAGTAACAATGAACTACTACTACTATTATTTTTATTATTATTATTATTGAGATGGATTTTTGCTTGTCACCCAGGCTGCAGTGCAATAGCACAAACTTGCCTCACTGCAACCTCCGCCTCTCGGGTTCAAGTGATTATCTTGCCTCAGCCTCCCAAGTAGCTGGGATTATAGGCATTCGCCAACACGCCCAGCTAATTTATTTGTATTTTAAGTAGAGACAGGGTTTCACCTTGTCGGTTCTTGAACTCCTGACCTCAGGTGATCCACCCACCTTGGCCTCCCAAAGTGCTGGGATTACCAGTGTGAGCCACCGCACCCGGCCAACAATGAACTATTATTAACAGCTACTGTGAGAGCTATGATAGAACCATTGGTCTAGATTGGTCCTACCTCCTCTCTATACAAAGAAGGAAATGGAGGCCACGTCCGATCTCAACTGCAAGTCCTTGGCACTCCTCTTTGCAGCATTCTCTAGATTTGCCCCTTTTCCCTCCATGCACACTACAGAGCCTAGATGCTCCCCTCTCCACTCCCTGAGACTGTGTAGGGGCTGCCTTCCCATTCTCACCTCTGCAGCTCTCCCGCTCTGACCCCTCCCACACTTCCTTTCCAGACTGAAACACTGTCTTCTGCATGTCAGGGCCTGTGGGGGCTCCCAGCTGGCTGTCCCACGAGCAGAGTGCTCTCCATTGTTTCCCATTCCCTCCTCCGTGCTCCCCGGAAGAGTAGGTAGATAGCCAGGGACTGAGCCAAACCACTCCCCAGATGGCAAGAAAGGATGGGATGGATCGGGCTCAGGTCCCTCAGCTGTTAGGACCCAGTGGTCACACTGGGTCTCGGCTGAGTGATGACCACACCTCCTCTGCCACCCCCAGGAGTCAAGATGCTCCTATCTCTGCCACCAAATTGTGTCTGGTGTCAATTGTTTTCCTTTCTCTGAGTCTCAGCTGCAAAACCTGTAAAATGAGGGGGTGGCACTCGAGGGCCCCCCTATACAACATGCTCTGATGGGGCCCAGGGTAGGCTGGGCAGGTCTGCTGTTTGACTGGTGGCTGAAGTCCCCGCCCCGCTGAGGAGGTCTTATTACAGGCTGTGGACAGCCCCAGGCCAGCAGCTCCTTTCTCTCCAAGGGACCAACCTGAGGGCATGGGAGGGCTTCTGCTGTAGGACCCTGGGGTCTGGGCCAGGGAAGCTCTCTTCCATGAACGCTGCTGGAAGATAGGGGGATGGCAGTGGGAACCAAGAGTCAAATGCAGGGAGAGCCCCTCTTATCAGCCTTCCTGCCCACTATAGGCCCCCCAGAGCTTTTGCTCACACCAAACTATAGCCTTCATCTCCCAGCCTCTAAGCCTTTGCTCTCTCTGTTCCTTTCCCTCTAAGATTGTTAAACTCCTACACATCCCGCGGCACCAGCTCAAATGCCACCCCCTCCATTAAGCCCTCCCACAAAGCCTTCCACAAAGCACATTGTATGTTTGCTTCCTGACGCCACCACCAGACTGCACGTATCTGTTCCCCTAGCACTGAGCACAGAGAACCAAGCTGTGCATCCTCCCTCAGAGAAGGAAGCAGCCTCAAAAGTGGCCGTTACTTTCCCAAATGAAGGAGAAGGGGACAGAGGAGGGAAGGAAGGTGGAGGGGAAAGAGGAGGGGAGGGAAGTGAGGATAATAATTACAAATTTTAAAATACAGATTAAATACTTATCTCCATTTTACAGACGAGAAGATAAGGTCCAGGGAAGTCAAGTAACTTGCCCAGTCAGGATTCAAACCCAGGCAGCCTGGCTAGACACCAGGCTCTCAAAACCACCAAGAATGAACATTGAAAGAGGGGAAAGAGGAAAGGAAAGCAGGGAGCAGACTGAAATTCCACCGTGTTCTTGTGGATTTATGACCCAGGCCCTGATGTGAGGGCACTGCGCAGGGTGCTCTTTGCTGAATGCCACCGAGTGACAGATCCAAGACCTTGCCAGCTTGAGGCACAGAGGCACCTGCTCCAGGTGTGCCAGGAGATGCTGGGACCTGGCCTGACCTAGCACAGGTAGGGAGGGCTGGAAGACAGCAAATGCCTGTATTCAAGAGAGAACATGGAGGGTGATGTCCTGAGGGCGCAGCAACTTTGGGATGGCTCATCTCTTCTCTGCAGTTCGGCAGCTCTTCTCAGCAGCCTCCTCTCAGCCCTGTGGCCTCCCCGGGGTTACTGACTCTGTGGACCCGAAGCAGTGCCAGCAAATGGTCTCTGAGCTGTACCTGTCCGGGCTAGGAAAGGGGGGGCTCAAAGTCTTCTGTCCCCTTCCCTTCCGTGTTTCTGTCACACGCTGACCCCCAACATAATCAGCTCCGGTCTGGATAGTTGGAGAGCCCAGATCAGCCCTGGCTCTTTGTTCCCCAAGTCGTAAGTGTGACATCTGAACCTGCCTTGCCCCTTCCCTGTCTCCTCCCTGGGAGAAGGTAGAGCAATGGTTACACACGGCCACAAACAAGACATGCAAGCACCCCTGAGGCCTGGGCGCACCACTCAGGGCGGGACTTGGGCCAAGCTCCCAAACGTGGTTACTTGTCCAGTTGGAAGCAGGTTGGCGAGCGACTGGAGGGCTGGGCTGAGGGTCCATGCGACCCCCTAGGCCCAGTCTCCAGGAATCCTCAGAGGCCTGCAGACCCACAGAGAGACAGAAGTACAGACGGGACAGCAAGAGGCAGACCAAGAGGCAGACGCGGGGCCAGGGGCCAGGGGCCAGGGGCCAGGGCCAGGCCAGGCGGGGGCTCACCAGCTGGAGCGCGGACGGTCCGGGGCTGGGCGGGCGCCGCGGCGGAGCAGCGCTAACGGGCTCCCTCCCTGGGCGCCCTGGGGCCTTTTTATCCGCCTGCCGCCGGCGGCCCCCCAGCCCCCCCCAGCTGGGCCGCGGAGAGGCCCGCAGGCCCCGCCCCGGGCGGCGTGGAGGGTCCGCGCTTGTCCCCCGCCCCGGCTTCCCGCGCGGCGGCCGTCCGGACACGGGCCCAGGTGGCGGGGGCGCACCAGGCCGCAGCCGGCAGGGGCCGGGAAGTCCCGGGGCGGGAGCCGCAGGGGTGGGGGGAGCGGAGTTCCCGGGAAAGGGCGGCGCGGGGCCTGCGACTGTTTTGCAGGGAGGGCCGCTGCGGCCTCGGGAGTCCCTCTCCCAGGCACAGTTGCCTCTTTTGCCGAACGAGGTAGTGACGCTCACCTAGAGTCCCAGTCCGTGAGTCCTGCTGAGTGCCAGGGCCCCCGGCACAGCGCCCTTCGCGCGGGAGCGCCCGGCTGTCACAGGGGCCGAATCCCATGAGCTCGGTTTCTTAGGACAATGTGGACGCTCTTTCGGGGAGGCCCGGGGCTCAGTTCAGAGAGGTCGAGGTGGCGCGGTGCAGCGGTGCCCTACTGCAGGAACACGCGAGTCCCCCCGAAGTTTACTGTACTAAATACCTCCCCCCGCCCTCTGTGTGAAACTCCGTGCTGCCCATTGTGCAGTTGGGAACACTGAGCCCCAGGCGACGTAATTCTAGGAAGTTTGGGTTTGTGATAGGCAAATACACAGTGAATGCGAGAACCCCTTCACAGAGCTGAGTGATGTAGTCCTGGCCCTTGTCAGACTCACGGGAGGAGGGTGTTAGTACAGAGAGCAGGGACTGTGGAATTGAAGAAATGTAGACATGGCTGACAGAGAGGAGTCCCATCAGCTGAACTGAGCACTTAGGTGCCTGAACCCCAGTCCCAGCCTCCAGTTTCTTTACCCTAGACCTGGTCCTGCCCTGAGCCTCAGTGGCCCCATCTGTAAAATGGACAGAGGGTTCCAGCCTCCCGGTTTCCTCCCTAGGCCCAGAACTGCCCAACCTGGTCTCCCCTCTTGCCCCCACCCTGCCTGAATGTCCTTCCAAAGGTTCATTCATCCCACAAGCCTTTATTGATTTTCTCCTACATGCTAGACAGGGTGCTGGAGTGCTAGACACTGGGAGGGGGCCTTCCCAGTCTGGTGGAGAAGGCAGATGTGCAAATAAGAATAAGCCCGGACAGGCAGAGTGTGATAGAGCTAGGATGTCGAGATGGATTTTTTCGATCCTGGGTGACAGCCAGGTCTTAATGACCCTGCTGCCAGGGACCTGCCATCCACTCCTGGCCGCCCATGTCCAAGATGTCCCCCTAGTGCCCCTGCCCCACCCCTGCTGGGCCAAAACATTCCCTGTGATGAATCAACAGGAAAGAATGCTCCCAGCCTCGGGTCAGTGGCAGCAGCCCAGCTCCTCCCCCAGGGACAATGAGGCAGCTGTGGGCTTGGGTGCCAGGTATGCCTAAGCCCCCTCCTAGGGCCCAGCCACCTCTCATGCTGAGCCAGAAGCAACACAGAGGGTTCGGAAACGTGGGCTCTGCCTGCTGCCAATCGCTCACCAGGCCTGGCTGCCCAGAACTAAAAATACCCTGGAGCACAGGGGCCAGCAGAGGATAAAGACCAGGGAATGAATGGATGTTGCCCTGAAGTCCTTTAATTGCACGACTCTGGGCAGGGGCCAAGGCTGGGAAGCAGTGGAAGTGGGGATCTCTAAGGCATGCGCTGTGAGTCCCAAACCCTGAGAAATGAGGGGCTCTGGTCCCAGCCCCAGCCCATGGCATACTAGCAGTGGGATTTTCTCAGCTGAGTCTTCATCTCCTCATCCTTAAATGTGATTGCTGTAGGGGTCAGATGGGACCACTGGATTCATCTCAATCAGCTTTGATTTGATTGAGAACGCCCTCTTCTTCCCTCCCACCTGGCTATGCTCACCCAGCCTCAGCCCAGCACCTGTGACCCTCTCCACACTCTATATAATGGTCTGTGTCTGCCTTAACTCTGCCCACCCCCTCCCCCCAGCTTCTTATTTACGTCTAAACCCAGATCCTGTCACAGGGCTTGGCACATAGCAAGTGTTCCAGAAGTGCTCACAGATTCAATAAATGGACCTAGTAGTGTGTGCCAGTTTCTGGTCCCCAAGGAGATACAGACAAGCCAGAGGCGATTCCTATCTTGTCCTCAAGGAATTTGCAGTGGTGAGGGAGACAGAGCCACAATCAACCAGCAGGACAAGGCATCATCACCATTATCATCATCATGGCTGGCTGGGGTCAAAAACCCGTGGACAATGCTTTCATCACCTCCTGTTTACACAGTGAAACTGGGACACAAAGGGGTTAAGTGACTTGGCCAACATCACACAGCTGTAATCTGCAGAGGGGAGCAAGTGATCAATGACAGCGAAAGCACGGGGCTGTGTGGATGCCGAGCAGGGAAGTCTGAGGGTTGAAGTCTTCCCAGAAGTGCCTTGAAAGGTGGATCGGATACACTGGGTAGAGAGGTGGGAAAGTGGAGTGGTCAGTAATAACACTTTACGATGCTGTGGAAGCCGTGAGGTATCATGCAGGTGTCTGAAGTTACCGCAGCTCCCCTCATCCCTCAGCTAGTACCCAGGGACTTGGGTGTGTAAGCATCACCTCTCCCTGTCTCCTCCCAGGGAAAGGAGCTAACATGAATCTCTTCCCCATGGGGTGCTTCTCAACCCTCCCTTCCTGCCTAAGCCAGGGTCTGTACTTTCCTCCCAAGTGGGAAGGCCAGAATCTCCTGCAGAAAGCAGTGGCCTCCAGGGTGCACCTGGGTGAACCTAGTAGTGAACCTGGTGGAGTGCCCAGTGCCCATGCCTGCTGGCAAACTTCCTCCTCAGCAGCCTTCAGGACTCAGTTCTAGCCTCACCTCCTTTGTGACTCAGTATGGAGGAAATTCTATAGCTTTAAAACTGGGCAACCTGAGTTCTAGTTCTGCTTCTGAATTGTGTGGCCTTGGGTAAGTTATTTCACTGAGCCTAAGGTACTGCCTCCTGCATCTATTTGTCCTGCCGTTGCATTCCTGCCCCCTCTAACATTCAGTGCTGTGGCAATAGCCCCCACACTGCTCTCAG
Source organism: Rhinopithecus bieti (assembly GCF_001698545.2). NCBI lineage: Eukaryota > Metazoa > Chordata > Mammalia > Primates > Cercopithecidae > Rhinopithecus > Rhinopithecus bieti. The sequence goes on from NW_016803361.1 coordinate 2,298,301, forward strand.
TTTTTCCCTGCATCTCACTCTTCCTGACATCAGTCTTTCTAAAGTATCTTGCTCTAGCTCAAGAATCTTCAATTGCTCATTACTGCCCACAGGAAAGGAGGAATCTCCTGTTGCCTCTACTCACTTCATTTTCCATATTCTACCTTCCCTTCAGGCCTAACTCAGATTCCAACTCCTCCACGATTTCTCCCATGAAAACTTGCATGAATGCTCTCAAAGTAGAAGGTGCTGGAAAAGTCACAAAGCCAAACCAGACACAGTGTTTGCCCTCAAGGAGCTCACTGCCTAGTGAGAGAGATGACTCAAAGACATAGCTTGATGGAGCGTAGATTGAGATAACAGAAAGTAGGACAAAAGGGGAGAACAAGCCATTTTGGCCAAGGACAGGCCTTTGAGAGCTGTTTAGCTAGGAACAGGGCTTTTGTTCAGGGAGAAGATGGGAGCTGAGGGGGTTTTGTAAGATCATGAAGTTGGGGGAGTGGGGAGGGTGGATCTAGGAAGGCTGGAGGGGCTAGTCAAGGATATGGTTTCTAGGGAGAAAGGAGAGATGAGCTGGCTGCAGTAAGGAGAGGAAATTCGGGGGAAGAGCAGAGCTAGTTAAAAAGAAATTCTAGGAAGTTTGGGTTTGTGATAGGCAAAGTCACCCTCTCCCCTATTCTCCTGTGAAAGCTTCAGAAACCCCACATAAGTCAATCAAGTTTGGAGCTGGACAGGCCCACCCCAGCATTTGCAGGGCCTAGGGCAAGACTCAAGGGAGGCTTCATGCCATGAGTCAAGTATTTTAAAGCCAACAACCAAATGAACCCATTGTTAAGTCAATCATGTCTATCCTCCTACCTTGACAAATACACCTTTGGAAAGACCTGGAAGGTCAGGTTTGCATTCAGAACTCTCCACTCCTCGGAGTTCTGTATGGAACACGCTATGACAAGAGTGTCTGCCTCTGGCCTTGCACCCTGGTGTGCTCCTCCGCAACATATCCTGCCCCATCCCACACAGCAAGGGGCCCTCTGCTGTGACAAAGACACGCAGCACCCTCGGCTCTGTGCAGAACTCCCACAGACAGCTGTCCTGTGGCTGCCCCATGCCTGGTTGCACACTCTGGCACAGGCACAGGCTGCGCTCAAGAGGAAGGGCTAGAAGTGGGCTCTGGCCTCCTGGGCAAAGAATTCCAAGAGCACTAGTTTGGAAATCCAGTGGAAGTTCCTTGCCCTGTGACCGGCAGGGGGGAGGGGGATGTAATTGACAAGGGCCGCGGTGATGCCCTCTATAGCAGGAGGACCAGAGCAGGGACCCTTGCCCAGGTCTAAGGGCGGCATGGAAGTGGGATTGTGTGTATGTGTGTATGGGGCAAGGGAGAGGATGTGACACGAAGGTGGGAATGTGGCTCAGAGGTGGGCCCTGGGGGAGAGGAAGAGGGCTACTCAGTCACTCAGCCTCCTTAGAGTCACACAAAATGCTCCGCGGCTGAAAGAGAGGAGAGGTTGCCCCCAGTGCGGGGCGTGAGTGAGGCGGGGGAGAGGAAGGCAGAGGCATTTCGTCTGGGCTCAGGTCGAAGATGCTGGCAGGGAGAGGGTTGAAGAGGGAGCAGCCCAGCCAGGTTACCTTTAGAGAGCTGTGGGCCACCTGAGCAGGGGCCTTAGCTGGGCAGGTAGGAGGGGCCGCTGCAGCTTTCTGAATGGGTTGGGGTAGGGGTAGGGGTGGGATTTGGTTAGAGTTGGGCTACAGGAACCTTAATCTTGCCAGGTACTGTCCTGAGCTGGTTTAACGCTTCACAGTCATACCTTTTTGTAGGAGGTGAGGGGAGGGGAACTGATAAGGGGGTTGGGGTGAGGGGACAGGAAGGAGTTTAACAAGCTGTAAGCTACTGAAAGGCAGAGAATAGGACTCAGATTCCCTACTTCCACCTCCAGTAATCCTGGCACAAATGCCCTGAATTCCCAGAGATGTTTGAACTCTGTAAGATCAATTGCTCAATGCACATTTTTCCCTCAGAGTCTCTTCCTGCCCCTCAGGAAGACACATGCTGTCACCCCATTTCTCATATGTAACTCCTCCTCAACTGGGGAAGCTTAGTGTCCCAGCTCTCCTCCTCCCCTTCCTCCTCCTCTTCCTCTCTCCCCTCAGGACCTCTTCCTGCCCTGCTTCCTTCCCCACCCTCTCTCTCCTTCCTCCATCTCCCTCCTGGTCACACACCCTTTCTAAACTCACCTCCAACCCCTCTCTAGTTCCCTTAAAAATATATCTCCCCCTGCCAATTTCCCTCTTTCCCCTCCACCCCCAGTGCCACCTGCAGAGCCCCGCTTTCCCTGTCTCAGCAGCTGGACACAGGCACAGTGCCTGGATGTGCTTCTATTCAGGTAAATTACAGTCATCAGTTCTGGGGGGAAATGAGGTGGAATGAAGACTCAGTGCCACAGCCACGCAGCCCCGGAGGTCCCTTCAGGAGCTCATGCAAGTCTGCACTGACCTTCCCACCTGCCAGTAATTGAACCCCTTTTTCCTTAAGCAACACCAGACAAGTTAAATTAAAAGACATTTCTTATTCTATGCTGTTTTCCTGGGTGCTTTAAAGTGACTGGTGTAGTAACTGTGTTGCATCTCCTATGGCCCATGGCGGATGAGATCAACAGGCCTTAGTGGACTAGCCTGGGAACTTTGCAGGCTACAATGTTCTCTTCGCAGGGGAACAATGTTCTTCCTAGCCCAGGGCTTTGCTTCTTCTTGGCCCCTTTGGGAAGATCACTATTTGGGGGCACAGCCAAACTGAATGCTTAAGTGGTAGGAACCACTCCCAACCCCAGATCCACTACTGGTGAATTATGTCTGGAATTAATTGAGATATTCCATGGGAAGTAATTTCAGGAACAGAGGTATTGATTAAAGAGAGCTACACGTGAACTTAACACAGATATCTTCAGTCTTGTATTATCTTAGTTTTTCTTCTCTTTTCTTTTTCTTTTTTTTTCTTTTTTTGAGATGAAGTCTCGCTCTGTTGCCCAGGCTGGAGTGCGGAGGTGTGATCTTGGCTTACTGCAGACTTTGCCTCCCGGGTTCAAGCGATTCTTCTGCCGCAGCCTCCTGAGTAGTTGGGATTACAGGCATATGCCACTGTGTCTGGCTAATTTTTGTATTATTAGTAGCGGTGGGTTTTCACCATGTTGGCCAGGCTGGTCTTGAACTCCTGACATCAAGTGATCCACCTCCCTCAACTTCCCAAAGTGCTGGGATTACAGGCATAAGCCACTATGCCTGGCCTAGTCTTGTATTATCCTGCATTTTGGTTTGTTGATGTAGAGCTTTGTAAACATTTTAAAGACTCTTTGTTAGGAATTGGTTTTATCTACCAGCTAGAATGTATGATCCTTCAAGACTGGGACTGACAGATTCCAAAGGGTTAATTTTCATGTAAACAGCTCATCTTTAGCTTCCAGGAACCAGGAAGGGACAGCCAAGAGCTGTCCTGGTGGGGAATTCCCTTGACCTAGCTTGGAGGGGCAGAGAGGCAGGTGACCTGCCACAGAGGTCAAGGGAGATCCTTGGATCAAGCAGGACCTGAGCCAAGACCAAAGCCAGAGAGCCAGGAACGAGATGCAGAGCCATTGACATCAAAGTGTTATCAAAGACCAAGCCAGAAGTCAGGACCAAGGGTGGAGGGGTGAAGGACAAGCCCTATCAGAAGCCAGGGCTGAGTCTGACGAGCCTGTTCAGATGCCACCAGACAGAGCAGGAGGCAGGCAACCCCCACTTCTAGTCCAGAGGCTCTTCAAATGTGGTCCTGGATCAGTAACATCAGCATGGCCCACGACTGCGTTTGAAATGCCAATTCTTATGCCCCACCACAGAGTCACTGAATCAGAAACCTGGTGGCGATGGGGCCTAGCATCTGTATTCTAACACATCCTCCAGATAATTTTAACGCCTGCTACCATTTGAGAACCTCTTGGCTAGACCACACCTTTAGACACTGTTTGGTCTGACAGAGTCTGGAGCCCTGCAGGTGCCATTCTCCTTGGAGCCCCAGACCCGTCTGGCAGGCAGGGGCCCTCTTGCGTTCTGAGGAAGCTCTTCCACAGATGTCAGGCTGAGTTTTGGGGAAGCACAGCCTTCTACATCCCAGTTATTTCCAAACGGATTCCAACCTCTTCATGGTGGAGTGGGAGAGCCATGTCCTGCTTAGAGTTCTGTAAGGACCTCCATGTCCCCAAGGAGCCCGTCACTGTGGTGGTGGGAACTCCTCTTCTAGTCTTCAGGGGGCCCTACCTGTGCTGGGTCAGGAAGGGGAGGTCAGGCCAACATCTAGATTCTGACAAATTCTTCCTCCATGATGGGAATTTCAACATCTGTTCAACACCAGAAAAGTCAGTGCCACTGTGAACATCAGACTGAAGGCTGAGATCTTCCCGGAGACCAGTTGGCCAAAAGGTGTCATTGATGCCCAGCTCTGGGCAGGCAGAAGAGACCTGGAGCCTGTTACAAATGCCTTCTCTTTCTTCTTGGAGTTGGTTCTGGCTTTCATAATTCACAGTGGATCCAGAGTTGCAGAGATAATTCTTAGTCTTGGGCCATTCTGGATATATCATTCTTCATCATAGACCATTCTGGATACATCTTTGTGGCCAAAAAAGAGTTAAATAGCTTCAGGGTTGTTGATTTGTTTACAAAAAAAAAAAAAAAAAAAAAAAAAAAAAAAAAAAA
>NW_016803361.1:2303348-2484222 GCF_001698545.2 Rhinopithecus bieti
AAAAAAAAAAAAAAAAAAAAAAAAAAAAAAAAAAAAGGAGGAAAACTGCTCAGAAAGGACAAGAAAAGCTTCATTTCCTAGCCATTAACTGAAAACCACTTTTCTTAGGACAGCTTGACCTCTAAAGTGTTGACTGATCATCCAGAAAAAAATGTAGATAAATGATGTCTCTTTTTAGCATTTCATACTAATAAACAAGGTGGGAGAGAAGGAATTTCACCAAGATAGCAGAAATATAACTTCGGAGAAAAAATAATTTCCTCTTCATTACCAATTAATGAACACAAGCTTCTGCCCGCCAGCACTCTGAATTGCTGTCACTGTGGTGAGGTGGTGTGACGGGAACTTGGGGTAACGCCTTAGGCCTCTGGCAATGATTCTTACATCAGAGCTAATAGGTGAATATGTCTCATTCAAGGTGGGTGTTGCTCTGTGCTAAGTCTTGGCCATGGAGCCATTGTATCTGAACAGAAAACACTTTACTAGGCACTATGGGGACACCAAGAGGGAAAGACCCAGTTCCTTCCCTTGATTTAAGTCATGGATTATGTTCATATCACTATATGAATTACATAAACCAGTGAAATCTATTTGTATAGATGAGATCATTCATTCACTTATTCATTCAGCACATATTTATTGAGCACCCATGATTTATATAGCCACTTTGGGGGTCTAGAAAAGTCAACATAACCCATGTTTCCCAGGCTCCAGGACAGTGCTGGGGTCACACTAATGATAATGGCCATATTTTCCGGGTTCGTGTCTCTACTATTCAGAGAGCACGTCCAGCACCATGCCCCCCAACCCCCGCTCCAATCAAATTCTCACTCAGTTTGCATCTAGGAGTTTTCAAAGGCGGCTAACATGTACTCATAAAGCAGGCTGTAAGCCACGGTTAGATTGCAGCATCTTCCATAATCTTCCCACCCAGCTTTGCACACTTCCCTCCCCAACCCTTGATGTTCATTACCTGAGAAGCTTTGTAAAAAAACTTTTCAAGTATTTGTGGCTAGTGCCCACTGCAAAAAAATGCTGCTGTCCATGCCAGGGTGTTAGCAGCTCCTAAAGCTGCCACCTCACCTCTCAAGGCATGGAATGGTGCTACGTTTCCTCCGTAATGAGGAAAGTGCCTGACTCCACCCTGTGCTTGCAATGTGCCATCTGCACTCTATTCTGTTCCACTGGCCTATGGCCTGTTTTTTCACCAGTATCACACCGTGTTGGTTATTATAGTTTCATGTAAGTCTTACATCAGATAGTGTGAGTCCTCCAACTTGGTTCTTTTTCAAAACTGCTTTGTTTATTCTAGCTCCTTTGCTTTTCCATATATTTTATTTATTTATTTATTTATTTATTTATTTATTTATTTATAAGACAAAGTTTCACTCTGTTGCCCAGGCTAGAGTACAATGGTGCGACCTCAGCTCACTGCAACCTCCGCCTCCTGAGTTCAAGCAATTCTCCTGCCTCAGCCTCCTGAGTAGCTGGGGCAACAGGTGTGTGCCACCATGCCCAGCTGGTTTTTGTATTTTTAATAGAGATGGGATTTTGCCATGTTGGCCAGGCTGGTCTTGAACTCTTGACCCAAAGTGTTCCGCTCACCTCAGCCTCCCAAAGTGCTGGGATTACAGGTGTGAGTCACCACACCCAGCCTCCATATACATTTTAGAATGTCTTTCCATATACATATTTCAGCCTGTCAATTTCTTAAAAAAAAAAAAAAAAAAAGCCTGCTGGGATTTTCATTGGGATTACACTGAATTTATAGATGAGTGTGAGGAGAGATGACATTTTAAGAAAACTGAGTCTTCCAATTCACGAACAAAGTTTGGTCTCTGATTTCTTTAATCAGTGATTTGTAGTTTTCAGCATAAAGATCCCACACGTAACATAATATTTTAGACTTATGCCTGAGTGTTATATATTTTGGTAATATTGCAAATGGTGCTTAAAATTTTTTTAAATTTCCGATTGGTTATTGCTAGTACATAAAAATACAATCGACTTTTTTGTATTGACTATATATTTTCTGTGAAATTGCTAAATTCATTTCTAGTAACTTGTATTTTCCTTGAACTTTTCTACATAGAAAAGCATGTTATCTGTGACTAGAAACAGTTTTATTTCACTTTTCCCACTTGTGTGCCTTTCATGTCTTTTCCTTGGCTGATTGCACTTTCTAGGCCCTCCAGTATAAAGATGAGAAGGAAGGACAGCGAACGTCCCCGCCTTGCTCTCAATCTTAAGGGAAAAGCTTTCAGTGTTTTACCATTATATATGTATGTTACCTGCAGGTCCATTTCACTTCAGTTGTCAAATTTATGTGTGTAGGGTTATTTATAGCACTCTTTCATTATCCTTTTGATGCATGCAGGGTCTTTAGTTATAGCCCTTGCTTCGTTCCTGATACCAGTAATTTCCGTCTTCTCTCTTTTTCTTTGTCAGTCTTGATAGAGGACTGTCAATTTTATGATCTTTTGGAAGAATTGACTTTTTGTTTTATTGATTTTCTCTATTGTTTTTGTTTTCAATTTCATTGATTTCTGCTCCTATCTTTATTATTTCTTTCTTATGTTAAAACTGTGTTTATTGTTTATTTTGTGTTTTTAGGTGCTTAAAGTGGGAAATTAGATGATTAATTTGAGACTTTCCCTCTTTTTTAATGTAAGCATTTAGTGCTACACATTTTCCTTTCAACACTGCTTTATCTCTGTCTCACAAGTTTTGATATGTTGTATTTTCATTTTCATTCAGTTCAAAGCATTTTAAAATTTCCCTTGAGACTTCTTCTGTGACCCATGAATTATTTAGAAGTGTGTTGTTTAATTTCCAAGTGAGCAATTTAATTGATATATTTAGACCATTTACATTTAATGTCTGTGCTTAAGTCTGCCATTTTATTTATGTTTTCTGTTCTCTCTGTTTTTTGCTTATACATTTGTTTCCTGTCGTTTTATGGGCTAATTGAACACGTTTTAGAATTCAGTGCTGATTAATCTATACAGTTTTTCAGTGTATCTGTTTGCAAAGCTATTTTAAGTGGTTGCTTTAGGTATTACATTATATATATCTAATTCATTATAATCTACTGGTATTGCCATTTTCCCAGTTACAGTGAACTGGGGAACGAAATCTCCTTTTATGTCTCTTTCCCCTCCCCTATTTATATAATTGTCTTAAATATTTATAACCACAACAGTGTTTTGTTGGATGGGGAACCTGGTCTTATACCCCCACCTAGCAGTAACAAATGATGCCACTCTTTCCCTGATGGAGCAGTATCATAGAAAGCCAGTTAAAATAAAAGGTTTAAACAGTATCCAGAGTGTTATAACATAGTACCCCAAATTTTTAGACTTTGATGAATCACTCATTATACTGAGACCCAGGAAGCCCTCAAACTGAATGAAAAAGACCATCAGGAGATACTAACACTGAAATATCACAGATGTTATAATTTTCTGACAAAGATTTTAAAGCAGCCATTATAAAAATGTCTCAACAAATGATTATGCAGTTGAAACAAATGAAAAGAAAACAGTCTTAGAAAAGACATAAAAGCTTCAGAGAAAAAATTAGAAAATACAAAGAAGAACCAAAAGGAAATTTCAGAACATAAAAATACAGTAATCAAAATTTGAAATCTCAATGGATGAGCTCAAGAACAGAAGGAAAATGGGTATTTATTCATCTCTTTGCTTTTCTGTTGCTTTTTCTTTTTTTCTGACATTCCAAAATTTCTTCTTTTTATTGTTTCCTCCCTGTTTATGAAATTTCTGCTAGCCATTCTTTTAGGATAGGTCCCCTGGCAGCACAGTCTCTGTTTTACTTCACTTGAAAATATCTTGATTATCCCTCCATTCCTGAAGGACTTTTTTGACTGATATAGAACTTGGGGTTGACAGTTTTTTCTTTTAGTTATTTTCTGTCTTGAGAATGTGCCATTTCTTACTGGTCTCCATGATTTCTGATGAGAAATCCTTTGTCATTCAAATTCTTTTCCTCTATAGGTAAGGTATCATTTCTCTCTCATTGCTTTCAATAATTTTCCTTGTTTTTGGTTTTCAGAACTTTGACTATGATGTATCTTGGTATGCAGGTACTGCGGTTCATCCTATTTGGGATTTATTTATCTTCTTGAATTTAGAGGTTTATGTATTTTGCCAAATTTAAAAAAATTTCAGCAGCTATTTCTTCAAGTGCTTTTTCAGTTTGGCCCCATTTTCCCCTCTGCTTCCAGGACTCTGATGACAAGAATGGTGAATGTTAGATCTTTTGGTATAGTGCTACAGTTCCCTGAGGCTTCACTTCTTCTTCTTCTTCTTTTTTTAAAGTCTATCTTCTGTATATTGTTTAGATTAGTTAATGTCTATTTCTCTATCTCTTAATGCATCGATTCTTTCCTTTGTGTCCTATATACTGTTCTTGAGCTCATCCATTGAGGTTTCGAATTTTGGTTATTGTATTTTTATGTTCTAAAATTTTATTTTGGTTCTTCTTTACATTTTCTATTTTCTTCCTCTGAGGCTTTTATTTCTTTGGTAAGACTGTTTTCTTTTTTATTTGTTTCAACAGTGTTTGTAATCATTTGTTGAGACATTTTTATGATGGCTGCTTTAAAATCTTTGTCAGAAAATTCTAACATCTGTGATATTTCAATGTTAGTATCTCCTGATGGTCCTTTTCGTTCAATTGGAGAGCTTTATGGTTCTCGGCATGATGAGTGATTTTTCATCAAAACCTAGACATTTTGGGTGTTATGACACTCTGGATATTGTTTAAACCTTTTGTTTTAACTGGCTTTCTCTGATACTGCTCCATCAGGGGAAGAGTGGCATCATTTGTTACTGCTAGGTGGAGGTATAAGTCCAGTTTCCCAATCCAGCCTCCCTTGATGCATGAGGGGGAGAGCTTCTCATTACTCCTGGGTAGGAATGGCTGGTTGGCTTTCTACTATGCCTTCCCTGACGCTTCCCTGACTGGGATGAGTAGGAGTTCTTGTCACTATTCCTTACATGGCCTTCACTGACCCCACAGGAAGGGGGTGGCCTCATTATTACTGGGTGGTGGTGAAGGTCCTGACTCTCCACTAGCCCTTGAGGAGGGGAAGGAGTGCCTTATTACTGCTGGGTAGGAGTGAAAATTAGGCTCCACTGATACTGTCAAGGGTATCAGTGGTAGTGAAAGGCTCATTACCGCCTGCTGGGAATGGAAGTCCCAGCTCGCTACTCAGCCTTTTCTGATACCACTGTGGTGGAGGGACTGGGTGTCTGTTATAGCTGGGAAAGAATGGAGGTCCAGACTCCATACCTGGTCTTTGCTGGCGTGTGTGTGTGTGTGTGTGTATGTGTGTGTGTGTGTGTACATGTGTGTTGGCCGGTGGTGGGGGTAGGGGACAGAGCCATAGTTTTTTCTGTGATGTCTGGCTAGAGTACAGCAGTCATTATCTGGACATTTTCTGTCTTGCTAAGCTGCCCTTTTCCTGATCTTTTAGCTGGAGAGAGCAGGTTTTTGTTTGACCACTTTGCTTTTCTTTTCTATGCACATTGGTGCAGCCAGGTTGCTTGCCTCTTCAGCACTAAGTCTAGGATATACATGAGGCAAACATAACACCCAGAGAACTCACCATCATTCGTTCCTTGGGCCCCAGGGTCTCCAGCTGGGTTGCCTTATTCTTTCTACCTTTAAGGGTCTCCTTATGTTTATTTTATATATAATGCCCAAAATTTTTAGTTGTATTACTACTTAAACTACCAGAGAGACAGAAAAAAGTGCTTCTATTTCATCCCCCCAGAGGCAAAAATGTTTCCTCCTCATTTATTTTCTGAAGAGTTTATGTAGGATTGGTATTATGCTTCTTAAATGTTCGGTAGAATTTTCCAGTGAGGCCACCTGAGCCTGTGGTTCTCTCTGTTGGAAGATTTTTTACTGTGAATTTCTTTACTATATCTAGGATTACTTGAGTTACTTATTTTTCTTTTTTCTTTTTCTTTTCTTTTCTTTTTTTTTTAGATGGAGTCTCGTTCTGTCACCCAGGCTGGAGTGTGGTGGCATGATCTTGGCTCACTGAAACCTCTGCCTCCTGGGTTTGAGCAATTCTCCTGCCTCAGCCACCTGAGTAGCTGGGATTACAGTTGTGCACCACCACACCTGGCTAATTTGTGTATTTTTAGTAGAGATGGGGTTTTCGCCATGCTGGTCAAGCTGGTCTTGAACTCCTGACCTCAGGTGATCCACCCATCTTGTCTTCCCAGAGTGCTGGGATTACAAGCATGAGCCACCGCACTGGGCCGAGTTACCTATTTTTCATGTAAATGAAAGTTTGGCAGCTTGTGATTTTCAAGGAATTTGTCTATTTTATCTAAGTTTTCAAATTTACAGGCATAGTTTGTTTTTTGTTTTGTTTTTTTTTTTAACATTCTCTTATTTTATTTTAATGTCTTAGGGTCTATAGGGATAACCTTTTTTTTTTTTTTTCTCATTTCTATTATTGTGTCTTCTCTCCTTTTTTTCTTATTAAGCCAGATCTTGAGGAGGACAAGCATTATCTTGTGAGGTGTCTACCTCGGCTGACAACTTCGAATAGTATCCATTCAAGGGGCTGGATCTTGTAGGTGGGACGATCTTGAATAAGGGAGAGGGGGATGTCTCAGCCAGGCCAGAGGCTTCAAGTGAATCTGAGGGTTCATGGTTCTCATACCCATTTTCCTATGTGTGTCATCCTAGATCTTAGGGTCCATTTATTCCCTATCATGGTTCAGCATAAGAAACTAGTTAAAAATGCATCCATATCCTTTTCAGTTTTACCACTCTTGCAGTTAAACCCTGTGCCTAGTTTTCAGCACTCTCCCCCATGGCTGCAGGGACGAGAGTCTCTTTAAATGCTGCCAGGCAGGGCTTCCAGCTTTCATGGAATGCTGAGTTGGGAGCTGACTGAGCCTGTTGTTTTCTTGCTGTGATATTTCTAGGATAATATTTTAGAAAATCATTCAATTCCATTATCCTTATTATTACCATTGCCACCACAATATTCAAGTTCTTGAGTATTGCATGAGCCAATATTTTCCCTTCTAGCTGTTTGTTATCCCAGTACACCGCTGGCAAGAACCTTAACATTTGTGAGCTGCAACATAGTACAAAGGGTTTTAACACCCACCCTTACCACCATTAATGCAGTCATTTTGCTGTGTGAACCAGTAAATAATCCAGTTTCAGAATCCTATCCTGAGGGTACACTTTGGTACCAATGGAATTAGTTTGGGTTCTCCTGGAGGCAGTGCCTGAGATAAGGACTACTGTGCAAATTGTTTACGTGGCAGAACATTCCAGAAGACAGAAGTAAAGGACAAAGAAGAATGATACCAGCAAGGGAGAAAAGCCAATAGATGTGTTATTGAGCTGGTTACCATAGTGAGTACTTGAGGATCTATCTACTAGGGACTCTCTTTGGAGGGATACAACTAAAATTTTTCCTGAAAAGATGTGATGCTGGGACATTTATTTCCCAATTCTTTCTCCATTTGTGTCCTGTCTTGTGGAGGGTTGCCTTCAGGGCATTAGCTACCTAGGGGGATACAGCATGGAGCATAAAAAGCATCTGCTGGATCTCCATGCTGCCAGTGTGGAACCTGGATGCAATGCCAGGCATGGCCATAGTCCTTCAGCTACAGTATAGCCTGAGCTTGTGCTATGACCCCAACAATTGTGCCTAGGTTTATCCTAACCTGACTGTAACTCTGCTGGTCTCTTAGGCAACCAGGCTTCTCCAGTGCTGGCTCTCTCCTATGATAGCAGCCTGCTTTTCTGGGGTTTTGATGTCCTGCCTGCTCTGATGAGCGTTCGGGGGAGAGATGGGGTAGGCAGAGGCTGATTCTATTCCCAGATACCAGCTGTATCAGAGGGCTGAATAGTGGCCCAAATAAGATATATCTAAGTCCTAACTCCTAGAATCTATGAAGATGACCTTATTTGGTAAAAGGATCTTTGCACATACAATTAAGGAACTTGAAATTAGTTCATCCTGGTTTCAGGGTGGACCCTAAATCCAATGACAGGTATCTTTATAAGAGAAAGGAGAGAGAGATTTGAGACACAGGGACAGAGATTGGAATGATGCTGCCACAAGACAAAGAGTTTCTAAAGCCACCAGAAGCTCGAAGAAGCTAGGAAGGGCTTTCGCCTGGAGCCTTCAGAGGGAGTGTGACTCTGCTGACACCTTGGTTTTGGACCTCTGGCCTCCATACTCTGAGAAAATGAATTTCTGTTTTAAGCCACACAGAGTATAACAATTTGTTATTGTGGTTCTAGGAAAATAATACATAAGGCACAGGCTGAAACTTTTGCTGTGAGAGGGCCAAGTACCCCAAAGCTGGAGCAGCTGCCCCATTGCTGTGTTACCTCTGTTGGCTGGGAAATGGCCACTCCTGTGGTCAGCCATCTGCTGACCTCATGGATCCCAGCCCACAATGGCTGGAACTTGGCCATAACTGAGGTCTTTAAATCCGCTCAATATTGTCCTGACCTGTGTGATGCTTCCACTAAAGTGGCTTAGTTGCCCAGGCCCTGCCTGGCCAGAGACATGGGATGCAGCCTGATTACCTGTCACCACTCAGATCTCTCCTAGCAGGACCTTGTGGGTGATATGGATCAGAGCTTGTGTTGCTTAAAAACGATAGACATCGAATTTGATTAATTTAAACAAAAAAGGAAGTTATCGGAGGGATATAGGAAAAGCTGAACAATCCAGTCTGGTAAAGGCAGACCAATGGACCAGGAGACCTGGTTATTAGCTGGAATGAAAGACTAGTTGAGCCAGGTTGCTGCCAGTAAAATGTCCTGACTGGGCCAGATGAGGTTCTGTGCTAGGCCTCTGGGGGACCAGGGATGCAGGTGATAAGGGGACACTTTGTGAGTCCAACCAAGTCCCAGAATGGGTGGGGGGTTCCTCAAAGGGAAGGTGAAGTGTGGTACCAATGAAAAGAGAAAGGACCCTGGGCAGAAAAAAACACCTGCTTGCAGGCCAGGGACAAGAGCTTGTTTTACTGCACCTCTTCTTACCCTGATTCCTCCCTTGCAATTGCTACCGCTTTCCACTTGGTTCCTCAGAAGGACTAGGGAGAAGCCAGACTGTTTTTTTTCTAACATTAGAGGATCCCTCGAGTCAGCATTGAATGATAATTAGACTGTGATCATTCTATTTAAGCACTTCACTTAATCAATTACAATTGCCTATGCTGTCTCCCAGTATCGATTATAGAGTCCCTCGTTCTGGAAATCATAAAGCTCCCTCCTGGGATATACCACTGGCACCATGACTCTCATGGACCCATGAACACCCCGTGCTGAAGCAGACCTTTCGATGCAGCTGCTTGAGATCCTTTTTCATCTTAATTGTTTCTGAAGACAGGACAGAATACCAGCTCCTTCTATTCCTAATCTGAATCTAAGTGGGAGGGAGCAGCCCAGTTAATGGGGCATACAGTGGCTCCCAGGTGGGCAGGATGAGGTTGGCGGCTCCAGACACCCTCTCAGAGGAGACATAGGACACGGCCTACAGATTGGCTGTGACCCCTTGTAAGTATGATAACTGGGGAAAGGTGACCCTGGACAAACACCAGCCACCTCACCTACCATAGTCATTCTGTCGGGAAACAATGGCTCAGGCCAGGACAGGGTGCAAGTCAGCAGGAAGGTCCCAGAGCTGCCTCAGGTCTAAGCAGTGTGGAAAGGAGAGGAAGGGCTGGAGGCTGAAGACAAAGTTGCAGTGGTTTTCAACCTGGCTGCACATTTTAAAACACCCATGCCTCGGTGGGTTAGGAAGAGCAAGCTAGTTGCACAAACTGGAGACACCTGAGTAGGGAGAATAACTGGGAAATTAACCCAGGTCTCTTAGCCAGGGTTCTCCCAAGAGACAAATCCAATAGGAGCTCTTTCTCTCTCTCTCTTTCTTTCTCTCTCTATCTCTATCTCCACACACATGTACAAACACACATACACACACTCATATATGAGAGGGGATCTCTTAGCATAACTGGCTCACACGGTTTGGAGGCTGAGAAGTGCCACAGCAGGCTGGCTGCAAGCTGGAGACCCTGGGATGCTGTAGTGTGGCCCAGTCTCAGAGCCAAGGAAGCTGATGGTGTAATTCTCAGTCTGAGGCTGACGACCTAAGAAGCTTGGGGACTGCTGACGTAGTCCTGAGTCCCAAGGCCTGACAGCCCGAATTTCTGATATCCAAGGACAGGAGAAAAAGAATGTCCCAGGTCCAGGAGAAAGACAGGCTTTCTTGTCTGTCTTTCCTCTGCCCTTTTTCATTTTATTCAGCCCCCCAGCTGATTAGATGGTGTCCACCTACACTGAGGGCAGACCCTCCCCACCCAGTCCGCCCACTCACATGCCAGTCTCCCCTGCAAACAACCTCACAGACACACCCAGAAGTGATGCTTTACCAGCTCTCCAGAGAGTCCTTCATTCAGTCAAGCTGATGCTTACAGTTAACCATCACGCCAGGTATGAAGTGATAGGACCCTCCACTGAGGTGTAGGCAAGTTGGTAGAGGTGGTCATGTTTGAGCGAATGGCCTGCTAATGGTTTAAAGGCTTTTTATTGAAGTATGGGTGGTGAACAGAGCTGCCTGCCCTCCCCTGATCAATCCCAGGGCTGTCTGCCTCCTCTCAGCACCTAGTCCTGTGCCTGGACCTGGAAAGTGCTTGATAAATTGTGAATGAACCCAAGGACCTGGGCAAAGAAACATAGTTCATTACCAGGAAAAAAGGAAATTTAAACTTACCTCAGTAAAGGAGTGATTAAATAACCCACGGTATAACCCTGGTATGGAACACTGAACAACAGAGAAAAAGGATGAGAAAAGCAATCCCATTATTGGGTGTATACCTGAAGGAATATAAATTGTTCCACTATAAAGACACACGCACGTGTATGTTCACCAAAGCACTATTCACAATAGCAAAGTCATGAAATCAACCTAAATGCCCATAAGTGGTAGACTGGGTAAAGAAAATGTGGTACATACATGGAATACTACATGGTCATATAAAAGAACAAGATCATGTCCTTTGCATCAACATGGATGGAGCTGGAGGCCATTATCCTAAGTGAACTATCACAGGAACAGAAAGCTAAATACTGCATGTTCTCACTTATAACTGGGAGCTAAACATCAAGTGCTTATGGACACAAAGAAGGGAACAACAAACACCGGGGCCGACTCGAGGGCAGAAGGAGGAGGGTGAGGATCGAAAAACTACCTGTGAGTTCTATGCTTACTACCTGAGTGGCCAAGTAATCTGTACACCAAACCCCCATGACATGCAATTTACCTATATAACAAACAGGCACATGTACTCTGGAACCTAAAATGAAAGTTACAAATAAAAAGTAAATTGAAAAAAAGTGTAAGAAGACATGGAATGGTTTCCAGACAAAAGTGAAAAAAGCAAGTTCCTCATGAATGTGAGTAGAAGGATGCCATTTGTACAAAGAAGGAGAAGTTCAAATTATATGAGTATGCAAATGTGTTTGTTTGTTTGTTTTTGAGACAGAATTTTGCTTTTGTTGCCGAGGCTGGAGTGCAGTGGCACAATCTCAGCTCACTGCAACTTCTGCCTCCCGGGTTCAAGCGATTCTCTTGCCTCAGCCTCCCGAGTAGCTGGGATTACAGGCTCCCACCACCACACCTGGCTAATTTTTGTATTTTTAGTAGAGACAGGATTTTGCCATGTTGCCCAGGCTGGTCTCGAACACCTGATCTCAGATGATCTGCCCCCCTCAGCTTCCCAAAGTGCTGGGATTATAGGCGTGAGTCATGGCACCTGGCCTGCAATTGCATTTTTAAAAAGTATGGAAGGATGTGCAACCAGGAATTGACAGGGATTTCCTCCAAGGAAGGAAGTGAGATGGGAAAGGAGGACATTCACTTTGTGCACTTTAAGTTTTGCTCTGTGTTCTACTTTCCTTTTAAAACAACTAATATGCATTCCTTTATTACCTGTGTAGTTAAGACAACTTTTAAAAATTAGAAATATAGTCAGCCTTCTGTATCCGCGGGTTCTGCATCCTCAGATTCAAACCAGTGCAGATCAAAAATATTTGGGAAAAAATGATAAAAAATAATACAGTGAGAAATAATATATATAAAAATACAGCATAACAACTATTTACATAGCATTTACTTTGCATTAGGGCTTGTAAGTAATTTAAAGATGATTTAAAGCAAGCTTGTCCCAGCCGCGACCCACAGGCCTCGTGTGGCCCAGGACAGCTTTGAATGTGACCCAACACAAACTCATAAGCTTTCTTAAAACATTATGAGATTCTTCTGTGGATTTTTTTGTTCTTTTAGCTCATCAGCTATCATTAGTGTTAGTGTATTTTATGCGTGGCTCAAGACAATTCTTCCAATGTGGCCCAAAGAAACCCAAAGATTGGACACCCATGATTTAAAGTAAATGGGAGGATGTGCGCAGGTTATATGAAAATACTACATTATTTTACATCAGGGGCTTGAGCACCTGTGGATTTTGGTATCCATGGGGGGCCCAGAACCAGTCTGCAGATATGGGAAATGCCTGCATAGTTATGGAATGGGTTAGAGGAGGCCACGATACTCAATTTTGTTGTGTAGTTGAGGGAACAGTGGTGACTGACTATATGTGGACAGGACGGGGCTGAGATGAGAATACCTCCCATTGCAGGGAGTCTCAAACCCCAGTGTGCACCAGAATGAGCATTAGGGGGCTGCCTAAATGCAGATTTCTCAGCCATACTGACGCAGGATGTCAGAGTGAGACATCTGCATTTCAGCCAGCTTTCCGCGATCCTGACACCAGTGGGTCCCTGAAGCACTCCTGTGCATCCACAAAACTGCCTCCCTCCCTGGGCTTAGCAGCCAGACAGCAGGCCACCAGCCCTGCTGGGTACCTGGGCAGGGCGACTTCCCCTTCAGCTGCATCTAACCTGAGGGAGGAGAAGCTGGCGTGTGCTGTGTGGGGCGGCCCCGCCTTCGGAATGTGTGGTTCAGCGGGGCATACACCATCCTTTTTCACTACTCCGTGCCGTGAGCTAGTGCCACTGTGCCCCTCGGGATCTTCATTTACTTTGAGGGACAAAGGTAACAACTTAAGCTTCTCTGGGCCATTCTAAAAAGACACCCGAGCTGCCCAAATTATCCATTCCAAATTCATTTGGAATTCTAAGCAAGTAGGGCAAACTGGTGTTAATTAAATATTTAATTCATGTCCATTAAGGCTAGAATATTGGTTTTCATTCAAATTTATGGCCTGGTTGTATTTTTTATAGCTGCCCATATATTGCATATAGGTCATTTGTTCCCTTCCCTCAGTGAAGTGTTCAGTGTATTTATGCCCATTTTATAGGACTTGGAGCATAACTTGAGTATTTTAAGTGGTTATAGAGACATACAGTATTCACTTTATGACATTGTTGGTCACATCAGTGATAAATTTGCTGTCGAGTTACCACTGATCAGGCCAGTAACCACCAATTACAACCCTGTGCCTATGGGAAAATATGGGCTGCTTTACAGCAATCTATTTTATTATTCGATTTTCAGGAACCTGTTGAGGTTCAAATGTGAGTCCATTTGCACATTTACAAGGCAGGGGGCAGGGGTTGAAGGGCCCTTTCCCTCACATGGCCAAGGCAAAGTCTAGAAGCAGACTTCTGCAATTTCATACATGAGTTTCGACAGTCCCTCCAAGAGTTACAGAGAGTCACAGAGGGGACTCCCTCCAGGGTCCCTCTCATGAGTTACAGAGCGTCCCTGTAGAACAGAGCGACTGACTAATCTGTGCAGGGAGGAGAGGAACACAGAGGACTCCCTTCCTCTTTTGTTCAGCCTTCTGGAAGCCCTGGCCCTGGAACTTTCACCTTTCAGGAATGATTCTTCTACCAGGGATGGGGAGCTTTAGAACTTCCGGTCTCCAACCATCAACAGAACAGATGCTGAGGTCAGTTTGGGTTCAGTGGTGAAAATGGGGCCCGAACTGACCCTTCTTTCCTGGTAGCCCTTGTTTCCAGAAAATTGATGTGGCATAGCTTTCAATTTCCAGAATGGATGAAGTAGGCCCTGCTCTGTTTCATGTCACATAAGAGCTGGGAGAGAGCTTAGAGATCTGAGGGCCAATGTTCTTCTTTGAAGACTTTTTAAAAAGAGAAAAAAAATAATCTAACAACATACAAACAGAACTAATTTTTCCTGCAATCATACCATGTACCAGACCTACACTAAGGGGCGTGCAGGCATTGCCTCATTTAGCCCTCAGAATAGGCTGCTGAGGGAGGCATTCTTATTACCCCCGTTTACAGACAGGAGATGTGAGGCCCAGTGAGGTTGAGTAATTGATCCACTGTTACCCCAGCCAAAGGTGGCTCAGCTTTAAACTAGGTCTTCCTGATTCCCAGCCCAAGCTCTCAACCTTATGCTCTGAGAAATTCGTTGTTTAGTTGCGGAGTGGAAGTTTGGATCCTGAAGATCCCAGGGAGACGAGGAGGGGCAGAAGGCATAGAAATGGTCCAGAGAAAAACAAACACCCCCATCAAAAGTGGGCAAAGGATATGAACAGACATTTCTCAGAGCATCTAAAAGAGAATTTATGCAGCCAACCAGAACAGAAAAAATGCTCATCAATCACGGCCATCAGAAGAAATGCAATCAAAAACCACAATGAGATACCATTCACACTAGTTAGAATGGCAAATCATTAAACACAGTCAAAAGAAACAACAGGTGCATTACACTGACGAGGATGTGGAGAAATAGGAAACTGTTTACAATGTGATGGGATTGTAAACTAGTTCAACCTTGGGAAACAGTGTGGCCGATTCTCAAGGATCTAGAATAGAAATACCATTTGACCCAGCCATCCATATACTGGGTATATACAAAGGATTACATAAATCAATGCTGCTATAAGACACATGCACACGTATGTTTATTGTGGCACTATTCACAATAGCAAAGACTTGGAATCACCGCAATGTCCATCAGTGACAGACGGATTAATGAAAATGTGGCCACATACACACCCATGGAATTTACTATGCAGCCAATGAACAAAAGGATGAGTTCGATGTTCCTTATGTACGTGACATGGATGCAGCTGGAAACCATACATTCTCAGGCAACTATCACAAGAACAGAAAACCAAACAACACCGCATGTTCTCACTCATAGGGTGGGAATTGAAACAATGAGATCACTTGACTCCGGGAAGAGGGAACAATCACACACCTGGGGCCATATTATGGGGTAGAGGGGAGGAAGGGATTCGGCATTGCAATTATACCTGATGTAAATGGACGACGTTGATGGAGTGCTGACGAGTGGGAAGGCTGCAGCACACCAACCATGGCACAAGTATAACATATGTAACAAACTGCACGTTGTGCATATGTACCCTAGAACTTAAAGTATAATAATAATAAAAAAAAGAAATGGTCCAGAGAGAAAGTTCAGAGACACAACCACAAACATATTCAGCCACTTTCTCCAGAAAGGGCCTCTGTCCTCTGGATCAGATCTGTTCCTGGCTGCACACGTCTGAGAACAGTTCCCACACTACTGGAAACTTCTCTGTTGTTAAGCAAAGCCTTTTTGGATTTCTGCATGTTTGCAAAGTATCTTTGCCTCAATATTTCTGGAGGAGTTCTTGCTTCCACATGGCCTGGAAGCAGGCTGTGTGCATCCTAAACCTTTATTTAGAGCTGCTTCTGATGCTCACCACAAAGCCTTGATCATGTAACAATTGAAACACCACAAATTGTGACCTTATCAAAACCGCAAGAGTCGATCCCAGTAAACACTTGAGGTTTGGAGCAGCAGAGTAACCTGCCCACAGGCACACAGCAGAGCCCTAAGACCTAGTTCTCCAGGGACCTGCCCCATCTCTTCTCCCAAAGTTCACATCCCACTGTGTCCACCTGGAGCTTCAACTTGAGGTGCTTTCAGCTTTAAGGACACCTGGTGTTTTGGGAGAGCCACAGATGGCTCACAATCACTCTGTATTTCATTTCTGGACTTAGTTTTTATTTCAGTTCATTGCATCTCCATCCTTCACCTTGGCGGGAAGATGACTTTGTTTTCAAATAAAAGTCAAAAAGGAAGGATATCTGTTGCTGATGAGAATGCAAATTTGTAAAACCTTTCTGGAAAAGAGTTTGGCAATCTCTTATAAAGCTAAACACACTCTTACCATAGGATACAGTTCACGCCTAGGTATTTGCCCTGAAGAAATACACTTTTGTTCACAGAAAAACCTGTACATGACTGTTTATAGCAGGTCTATTCACAAAGGCCAAAAACAAAAACAAAAGCCCCACCTTGAAACAGTACACATGTCCGTCTTCAGGTGAATAGATGAACCGCAGCACGCCCATGCAGTGGAATGCCACTTAGCAACACAAGGAACAAACTACTGATACAGGTAGCGACATGGTGTATTTCAAAGGCATGGCACGGAATAGAAGAAGCCTGTCTCAAAGGCTACAGACTCGATGATTCCTTTATAAAGCATCCTGGAAAAGACAAAACCATGGTGATGGAGGACAGATCAGTGGTTGCCAAGGCTGTGGGTTGGAGGAGAGTGTGACGAGAAGAGGCAGCACGAGGTGTTGGGGATGATGGAACTGCCTGTACTCCCAAACTGTGGTGGTGGGTATGTGAACCTATACATGTGTTAAAACTTGTGGAACTCTACACCAAAATTAAGGTAAAAATGAAAAAGGAAAAGCTCCATTTCTGTTAGAACAATCTAGCTCTGACAGCACAGGAAGAAGGATTTCATGTTGGGGAGGGTGGTTCTTGGCCAAGTCTGAGGATCCCACCTTTCTGCCCTCCAGACCAGCAGGACAAACCCTGGTCTAAGGCTTTGGCTCCAGGAGGTGCGTCCATCACCAGCAGGTCCCTCCGTGCTTGGAGGATGTCCACCCAGCTGACAGTCCATCTCCACCTCCACACGGAGTTGGCGGGGGCAGCAGGCTACCAGCTCCAAGACTTTCTCTGGACTCCTTTGGGAGTGGCCCAGAGGTTCTGGGGCTCCTTTTCCTCTGGATGCTGGGGAGCAGCCAGATGGCTCCAGGTGACAGAGGTGTCACTCACAATGGTTGTTCCTTTGAGCTATGCTCCACTCCTTGGGATTCCAGAGAAAAGAAGCCTACCTTCCACTTCCAACCCCCAAATCATACACATATCCACAGGAACCAAGCAGCAGTCACTCCACACTGCTACTACTGGGAAAAGTCTTCCAGAATCAAATTAGCTTGAACTGGCCAACCTAGCCAGGAGCCCAGGCACGCAGACATGAATAACCTGAGGATTCCAGGAAGAGGAACTGGAGGGCAGTCAGCTCCCAGAGCAATGGCACTGAGGTTGGCAGTGGCTTCTGGCCCTGTCTGAGCAGGAACACATGTCTGCAGTTGGGAGCTCTGTGGATGGCCCTTGTACCACAGAGTCATATCAGAAGGCAGGAGGAGAAAAGGCCAGGTGGTCGCTTTAACCATTTGTGGTCCCAAAGGAGTGGTCCTCAGAGTGGCAGCTCATGGCACAAGTGACTGGCAAGGCCGTGGTGCAGAGCTGGGCAACCCTGGGCAGGCTGGGGCTGCCGGCTTCGGCTGCTAGTACTTTTCTCCATTTACTCATCAGACTGAAAAACAACTCGGCCCACTTGCGGTGAGCTCTGCCCTGCATTTTTCACCTTTGAGCTATCATTCCAAGGAAGACATACCAGCCCAGGAGGAAAGTTTTGGCCAAGTTGAAAGGGAAGGGCTTGGGGAATGGAAAGTCCTCTGGAACCTTGCTCAGATGGTGACTGCCTGACCCAGATTTTGCCTTTTCAAAAATATGCTTGGAGCTCAAAGGCCTGGGTGTCATGTAGACATGGGCGTGACAGAGTCACAGGGAAAACACATCAACCAGAGCACAGCTGGATCCTCACTCAGAGAAACCTCAAGCCTGAGCGTCGGGCAGGACTCCAAAGGTCAGCCTGGCTGTCACATGTTTCTGCAGGGGCTTCTGGGGACACCCACAGAGGTGAGGCTTGAGCCCACCCAGTGTTGGGTCTTCTCTTGGGGCCAGCTCCTGTCTCAACATGAGACTCCTCTCCCCTGTCCCCATCTCCTGGGTGTCTTATTTTCCATCCTCTGGCTTGGATGCTGAGACCCAGGAGGTGACTCCAGGAGGCACACAGTGTGGCTGCTCCACTGGGCGATGTTTCTGCTGCCTGGTCGATGTTGACAGGTGTTTCCCTGACTTGACACTCCTACAGGGATGGAGCTGGAGAAAACGGGCCAGTGCAAAATTGTACATGTGCCCTCTCACCCCGCCCCAACACACACACACTTTACTGGCATGTGTATGACAAGAAAAAAAGCCCCTACCCTTTCTCTTTCTAGCAGGGCAAATGGGTTTGACCTAGTAAAAACAATATCTGGTCTCATCCTCATCTGCTTTGAGGAGTTAATTCCTCACTGCTCCCCCTGCCCCAGGAGGAAGGAGGGGAGGAAATACTGAGACTGAAAGGGATGAGCCTCTAGGCTAGCCTTTTCTGGTTCCCAGTCTCTAGAGTATGGTTGTTCAGCCCTGAATTACTTGGGCACCAGCTGGTGCCTAGTACCATGACAAGCTCGAGTGTCACCCCAACCCTGGCTACGTGGGGCCCCTGCAGTTCCATGATTTCCAAAGTGTCAAGTCAAAGCAAACTTTATTTTATTATTTGTTTAATAATAAATAATGTCACCCAGGCTGAAGTGCAGTGGTGCAATCACGGCTCACTGCAGCCTCAGCCTCTGGGTTCAAGAGATCCTCCTACCTTAGCCTCCTGTGTAGCTGAGACTACAGGTGCATGCCACCACACCAGGCTAATTTTTAATTTTTTTCATGGAAATGGTGTCTCACTATGTTGCCCAGGCTGATCTCAAACTCCTGGACTCAAGCGATCCTCCTGCCTTCGCCTCCCAAAGAGCTGGGATTATAGGCATCAGCCACTATGCCTGGCCAAGGCAAACTCTAGTTTCTTAGCTTTCGTGCTGTAGCCCTGGGTCTCTTTGATTCTCTCTCACCTGCTGTGGTCCCCCTGGCTATAAAGCAGACTGCCAGATAGTATCTCTCAGCCCAACCCCACTGTTCTATATTCTGCTTTGTAGTGCCCAAGCTGGGATGCTGCAAACCACACATTTCCTTTGCCAGCTGCTCACTGGTAGGTGCTGCCAATGGGGAGGCCAGAAGGAAGCAAGGGGCAGGAGGAGGGAGTTGGGCCTGGCTCCTTCCTGATTTGCTTCTTGGTCCTGGCAACATTACCCAATGATTGTTCTCCATCCTGGCAGCAGGAGTCAGTTTCAGTTTCTAGCCGTTTTTATTTTGTTTTGTTTTGTTTTCACACTTCTAGAATCAGCCTCACTGTGCCCCCTCAGATATACCAGCCAGGCAGCACCTACCTCTTTGAAGTCTGGGTCCCAGCTTCTCCCCCATCCCAGGCAGCCACTCCTCCCAGCTTATAGGTTCTAATAACCCCTCCCTTCCCTTTCTTCCTGCAGTGGGGTGCTAGCTGCTTTTTGTAGTTATTCACTCTGCTACCTCAATGTGTCCCTCACTTCTTTTTTTTTTTTTTTTGCCATTTCAGCCATCCAGTACAGGTTTAACCAATTCTCCAGATTAAATTCTCTCTGTTAAAATAACTGCTGTGGTTTCTGTTTTCCTGACCAGACACTGACTGATACAGACCCCATGGCTGCCAAACAGGCTGCATGAGGAAGCTGTAATTTGCCATCTGTTTTTCCTCCTTCAAAGGAGTAGGTGGCTTCCAGCTTACCCAGTTACTATACTGCATTGAGGTCATTCCAGCCCAAAGCAGAAAACCCTGAAACCTCGGTCAGCCTGTGTAACCTGATCATGGGCACAGTGATGATTCTGTTCTGTCCTTATGGTAACACCTTTTTGCAGATTTCCTCGAGGTCCCTGCAGGACAGGGAGGAAGGCCATGATGGGAGCCATTGGCCTCAGGTCTCCTTAGGCTTGTAGAACCTTCTGTTCCCCAAATGGCTATGAAGCACCCCTCCAGGCTCCCAATCTCCACGGCTCCCTCCCAGGTTGCCCCCGCCCCTTGGTTCTCACCTCTCTCCTCCTAACTGGTTACCAGGGGATGGTCTCCATGGTTCTAAGTAGACAGGGTCCCCACAGGGCCCAGACTGGGAGGACAGAGGAGATTCTAACACACGCAACAGTTAGGGTTGAGCTTTTCCCAACTCACTGGCAACATCCCTCACAGAGCCTCAGAGCTGGAAGAGAACCCAGAGACCAACTATCCCCACCCTGCCATTCTACAGAAGAAACCAGAGCCCACAGAGGTCAGGCAGCTTGTCTAAGGTTACATAGCTTGCAGAGGCAAGTCTATGGCTAAGGACAAAACCTCTGTCTCTGGAGAGCTCCCAGTTCTTCCCAGGAACCACGCTGAGATCACGCAGTCTACAAGTCTCTGCAGGCCAGCAGA
Organism: Rhinopithecus bieti; assembly: GCF_001698545.2. Classification (NCBI taxonomy): domain Eukaryota; kingdom Metazoa; phylum Chordata; class Mammalia; order Primates; family Cercopithecidae; genus Rhinopithecus; species Rhinopithecus bieti. Next base: position 2,323,874 of record NW_016803361.1, read on the forward strand.
GGTCACTTGTTTCTGCCCGGCATCCTCTCCTAGATTTCCTGAGACGTGGGGAGAGCTCTCTGCTTCCCCTGACTTATCTCTGGGCTTCCTCTGAGTTCCCTGACCCCTCAAGCTCTTTCTTGTCTCTATTTCTGGTCCAGCTCTCTGATTCTCTGCCCGTTCTAACCGCCTTTCCCGACCCAGCCCCAAAGGCTTTCTGCCCCTCTTAGGGAGTTGGGCTCTCAGTCTCCCATTACCAATGGACCTTGGCAGTCAGTCCTGGCTGTTGGGTTATGTAAACAGTGGCTTCATGCAGGGTACACCCCTGGAATCACAGGCAAGTCCCTGCCCCACTGGCCGATGGCATTGATTGAGCCACCTCTCATGAAAACCCTGTTTTTCTCAAATTGCAGGTCTGTAAGTACCATCTTCTGAGCATTCTTGGGAAGGTGGGGCAACATCCTTAAAAGTCCAGACATGATTGCTCTATTGATCAGCCCAGGTTACTCCCCAAAGCCTTTTTCTCTGGCGAGTTTGTCTGTGCAAAAGAAAGGAAAGACATTGTATCCCTTTGAGTGGTGAAAGCAGAGCCAGTTCTGAGAAATCACATCTGAAGCTGTCACCCCAGGCACAGCATAACAGAACCTCAACTTATGTTTGTGGTGCGAGGCAGTTTGCTTTAGTTCAGGGGCTCTCATGTCTGATGTAAATCAAAATCACCTGGGAAGCTGTTTAAAAATAAGTTCCTGCCCCCACCCCTGAACTTTGAAAACGGAGCCCCTGGGGCGGGGTCTAAGGATCTGTGTATTTTAAAACACTCTCTGAATGATTCTGTTGCTCTGCCAAGTTGAGAAGCCCTGCCTAGACAGATAACAGAGGATACAGGAAGGCTGCTAGCACATCTGCACATCTTGGTAGAAAAAAAGCATGCAGTGGAGGGTCTGAGTGCATGGGGAATGAGGTTATATCGTTAAAATCTTGGAGACTGCGCATTTGTCCTAGAACAGGCTGTGTGGGGACAGATTCTGGGCTCATCTCTCTGCACGAGTAGCCTTTCTTGGTCAGGAGTGTCTCCTTCAGGGTCATGCCACCTCTGGAATATAGACTGAGAAACCAAGAGACCTGTCACTCTGGCATCCTCCCCTGCCAGGGACACTGGGTGACTCTGGGACTGCACACACCTTTGAGGACTTTCATGCAAATACGATGCCTGCAGTGTTTCCCATCACGGCCCCCATGCAGTGAGAGTTATTGAATGGCATTTGTAGGTCCCACTTTGACAGGGACCATTAGCTTTTTATTCTGCATGCATCTGATGACAAGAAAAATGCATTTAAAAAATATGTGACTGAAGCATCTTTGCCGTTATCACTTCTAAAGTTTTATCTATCTATCTATCTATCTATCTATCTATCTATCTATCTATCTATCATTATCTATCTATCTATCTATCTATCTATCTATCTATCTATCTATCATCTGTCTGTCTATCCTACAATAATTTAACAATTTTTATACATGGATCAGCTTTGGAAGGTGGTTTGCACTCGGAGTTGGAGTGACTTTGTTGGACATCTGTTCACCTATCTTCCCTGGGAATCGCTCCCCTGCTCAGCAGCCACATTCCTGCGAAGCCTGGCCTGTTTGCACCAGGGGTGATTCTAAACAGGCTCAATCAGATTTTCTCTTCCAATAAATTGGAGTTGGGACTGAGAAAATGAAGCCAATCTGGTCCAGTGTCTGTTCTGGCCCTACAATGTGATACTCACGAACAACAGAGAGCATAATGGGCTGAAGGGATGGAAGAACAGAGACAACTGACCTACAGAAGGAATAAGGAGACCCTGGGGAAGGGTGGTCATTCCCAGGGAAACAGATGAACACATGTCCAACAAAGTCACCTTAACTCCCAGTACAAACCTCTTTCAAATGCTGATCCACAGTCCACAGATGAGCAGCTGAGATTTGAGCAGTCACATGACTGTTTCAAGAGCACCCAGGTGCCCAGTCTATGGCTCCTATTCTCCCTACCCTGAATGGAAGCTTTGGAAACCAGTTTAGTTTTCCATTTGGGGCAGGGAGGCAAAACTGGTAGAATGCCTAAAAGTTGTTAAGTTGTTGTATGATAGACAGATAATATATAGATGATAGACAGATGATAGATAGATAGATAGATAGATAGATAGATAGATATGATAGATATAGACAGGAGATGGTGAAGGGGCCTGGTGATCTTACAGCTCCCAGTTTGCAGCGCTACTGAGGGGTGGGACACTCATACTCTTGGCTTCCGTAAGACACCACCATGCCCTAAGGCAACCCCCATTTTATTTTACATAAACCCACACCCGTCTTTTGTTACTTGCAGCCATTGAGTCCTAACTCATGAACAGGAAGAGGGCCCACCAATCCAGAGATTGGAAGTCTACAAGAGCAGCCTAGGCAGAACATTGAGGCTACAATGGATATTAATGTTAGGATTTTCTTATTGAACACCTACTACATGACAGACACAATATAAGTATTTTATATTCACCAACCTTTTAAATCTCCTCAACAAACTTGAAGGGCAAATGTTATTATCTTACCTTACAGAAAAGGGGCTGAGGCTCACGAAGAAGAGACACCTTTCTCAACTCACTTAACAGAGGATAGAATGGAGACTCAGACCCAGGTCTGCATGATTTGACAACCTATCTTCTTTACACCACGCTGCTTTTCTGTGTGGTGTAAGACTGAAGCAGATGCGAATGCTGTTAATATTAGATGTGGCTGGCATATGGAGGGCAAAATCCAGTAAAGCAGAGGCAGCAGACCCAGCTGAAGGTCTGAGGGTCCACTGGGTCCAAGAGTATCAAGCAGAGCCTGGCCAGTACCCTGGAGAGCTCCGAAGAAGCAACAGAGAGGACATACATTTGCTCCTTGGAGACACAGGCCTGCCTGGCAGCTCCACCTGTGCAGGCTAGAGGGAGGGATTATTCACACACATGAAGAGGGGTTATTCCCTGGAACCCCGGGATTATCTTGGATCATCTCCTCTCCCTCCCTCCAATCCAGCCCCACTGTATACGTTTTTCTCTGCATCAGCTTTGGAGAGGGAATGCTGTCTTAGGGTGCCCATGTCTTCACATCCAGAGTTGAAAATAACTTGAGTAGTCTCTTTCAAACCAGCCCACCTTTTCATAAATGAAGCAACTGGTAAATGTGATCTGTTAATCATGTCAGCTTTCCTTTGGCAATGTAAAAACCAAACTGACTGCTTTGCATAATAAAAGGTTAAAATTATGAGCCATACAGGGAAAAAATAAAGCTTAACCATTCAGGCTCAAAATTTGTGACCGAAGCTTCTTGCTCTTGCTTTTCACTTTTGCTCCTTCGTCACATGTCTGACCTCAACTACGGCTGTTTATTTTTAATCTGCGTTTCCCCAAAATAGATATTAATAATTTTCCTGCAGCTTTTCTGGCAACACTGTCTACATTGTCCAAGAGCAATGAGATTTCTTTAACTATATGCATTTGGGGTTTTCTTTGACACTGTAAATGGATCTTTTGCATGGTATTTAAGTTGGCTCTTTGTGGGAAATGTTGGCCGGTTCAGACTTCCTTAATAAGTTCTTCATGACTGCATTTGTGATGACGTTAATGAAACCATTCTGAATATCAGTGGGCAGATAATGAGCCCAGAGGCAGAGACCAGGGCGAGGGCCCAGATGGAGGGAGGGGTGGGGTGACTGAGCAGAAGTGGGGGCAAAGTGGTCTTTCTGGTTCCTAAAGCAAAGTGATATGAATTCAAAACCCCTAGAGCCTGACTTTTCTCCCTCCATGTGGAGAGGTTTTGGAGGGGGGTATCCAAGAGTTTAATGGTTCTGTCCTCAGCCTGCGTAAGAGAATGAGACTCAGGAGACTGTTCTCCTCCTGGAAGAGAAGCAAGCTAGGACATTTTCTCTCACACTCATGGAGAGACACTGTAGGCAGGGTCTTGATGCTCTTTGGATGCACTTGGCTTTGGACCCCTCTTTCTTGCTCTCCCTGCAGACCCCCATGCTGGCCTACCTCCCTACCCTGACCCCAGCACCCCACACCTACACTGCCAGGAGGAGCGCCCAGCCTCCCACCTCACTCTTCCCTTTTCAATCCGTGTTGGCCTGGGTTCCTGTTTCTGCAGCCTCTGGCCATTCTCTTATATTGGGGAGGGTGCAGGAAGTACCAGGGGCTCCTCTCAGGTCTCAGGGCTTCATCAGTCTGCTCCCTGAGTCTCTGGGTGACCAAGGGCTGTCTATTCCGGGCCAAGTCAGCTGTTCAGAGAATGGAAGGGAAAAGTCAAAGGTCTTGATGGGGCCATGTTGGAGGGATCTGAGATGAGAGGCAGAAAGAGGCAATGCCCCCCATCCAGGCTGCCACATTCAGATGATGCATTGCACAGCGTGGAGGCCCCATTCATGTCTTACACATTGCAGATGTGTAAGAGAATGATGACAGATTCCTGGAGATCAGGTATCTTATACTAACAAAATCAATACATGACAACACTTTTTCAACAATCGGAAGTAAAGTACGTTGTGTAAGGGGAATCTTTCTCTACTTTGCCCAAAGATGCTGTATAGGCTGGGGTGACCCTCCATTTGGGAACCCCATAAATTTTGAGGGACTTTCTGCATCTCCAAAACCGCTGTGTGACAGTACTCAGACCAGTGTCCTCATGCAGGGAAGGGCAGCAGGGGGAAGAGGCTCGTGTCCAGAGGGAGGGGTATGTCATCACATATGAAGTAAATCTCATTCTACCAGTTTTGCCTCCCTGCCCCAAATGGACAGCTAAACTGATTTCCAAAGCTTCATTCAGGGTAGGGAGAATAGGAGCCATAGACTGGGCACCTGGGTGCTCTTGAAACAGTCATGTGACTGCTCAAATCTCAGCTGCTCATCTGTAGACTGTGGTGGCTGTTATACCCATTGACCTTACCTCCTGGGGACATTAGGAGGTGCAGGCAGAGAAATGATGCCCACGTGCTTTGGAATCTAAGAAGTGGAGTTGTTTAAAACCTCTGACACCATAAGATACACAGGGCTGCAGCAGGGGTCAGCTCACTCCTCGCCCCAGCAAACAGCAAGTTCCATTTCATCCTAGACATTCCAAAGGTGCTGGAATAACAGGCTGCTCTTCAGAAGGGTCATTCGATAGCTGTGGCCCTGCTTGGCCCTGCTGGCTCTTCCCAGAAGAAAACAAACAGGAAGGCAAGTTGGCAGTAAACAGAAGGGGACCAGGGGCCAACAGGCAGACTCAGAGGGTGCTGTTGAGCCAGATGTGGAAGTGTTACTCTAGGCAACAGATAACCCAGCTGAGCAGCCCAGTCAACGAGTCCCCTAGAGAGGTCACTGGGAGGCCAGGAGCTGTGGCTTTGCCTCGCAGTGGGCTCAGAGAGCATTTCCTCCTCTCTGCCAGATGTCAGGTGACAGCATGGCTCACGTGTGGGTTTGTGTCTACCTTGGCCTTGTCCCTGGAGCCTGGAGCTCTCAGGTCAATCCCAGGCAGCTTGGTTAAACAACTTCTTTTCCAGCTGGGAGCGGGGCATGCCCCAGCCTGGCCCCGTGGTCCCAGCTCCCAGACAGCTGGTCTTCCAGCTGGAGCATGCAAAGGTGCCAGAGCGGCAGAACCACTCAAGAAATTGATTTTAAAGGGAGGCTTGGAGGTTATGTGTATCTCATTTGTACCCCCACCCCCACCCCACAAGCTGTTCCCTGTAGCCAAACATCTCAGCTCAGGGGAGTGCAAAGCCGATAAAAATAGATTTTAGCCAGAGTGGCAGAAAAGGGAGGAGAGGACAGAGACTCAGCGCACCCCTCCTTCCTGAGAAATCAGCACAGGCCATGTGCTCTACCCTGGGTGAGGGGCAGGTGCTCCTTACCATCTTCCATCTCCAAAACCGCTGTGTGACAGTACTCAGACCAGTGTCCTCATGCAGGGAAGGGCAGCAGGGGGAAGAGGCTCATGTCTGGAGGGAGGGGTATGTCATCACTTAATAGAGGATGAGAGCTTGGTTGTCGGGAATAATAATAGTGATCATGGTAATAATAGTAGTAATAGCTAACATTTAGTGAGCGCTGGCTATAATGTTAGGTACTGCTATATTTACTGTTTAATTTACTCCTCCTAGCACAAGTATAACAGTTATGGTGTCATAGTCTGTTTGGGTTACCATAAAAAGATACCGTAGACTGTGGGATGGGGGTTGAGGGCTTATACACTTAATTCTCGAGTTTGGAGGGTGCCAGCATAGTCAGGTTCTGGTGAGTATCCTCCTCTGGATTGTGGACTGCTGACTTCTCATTGTGTCCTCACATGGTGGAAAGAGTGAGACAGCTCTCTGGGGTCCCTTAGAGAAAGACATTTTTCTCATTCACAAGGGCTCCACCCTCATAACAAAATCACGTCCCAAAGTCCCCACCTCCTAATACCTTCACATTGGGGGTTAGAATTTCAACAGATGAATTTGAGGGGAAACAAACATTCAGTCTATTGCATTTTGTCAGCTCCATTTCCCAGATGAGAAACCAAAGCTGAAAGAGAGTGAGTTTTGGCCTGAAGCTGCCCAGCTGGTCTGTAGCAATTGCCAGGATCCAAACGCAGGTCCGTCCAACAGTAAAGCTCACAGGCCTAGCCATGGGGCTATGTGGGAAGTGGACCTGCCTGTGGGGCTTGTGGATCCAAGCCATGCAGAAGAGAAGTTGACCAGCCAGGGACTCTGGGGAACGAGGGCACAGGGATAGACAGGTGCTGGTGGCTCAGACAGATGTTCAGTACCTGAGAGGGTGCCCTTGAGAAATAGCCTGGGATATGGTCCTAGCAGATGTGCCTCATGCCCTGGGAGTCTGGGGAAGGCTAGGCAGTGGGTGCCTGTTGGGAGGGTGAAATGGGTGATCCAGCAAGCAGGTGGCCAGCCCGGGGAAAGGTTCCAAAAGTTCCAATGCAGTGACTCCCAGCCGTCCATTCAAGGGCTCTTCTGAAGGCTTCAGGGGCTTCTACAGATTTAGAACCCAGGTCTGCCCAGTGAGCCTTTCTGGGGAGGGGGCTTGGGAGTTGGTTTTACACAAGCTCCTTGGATGATCCTGACTCAGATGCTCCAGGGACCACATTGCCAGAAGCTCTAGCCAGGAGAAGTGATGAGAGCAGGGCAGGCCCCAGGGTCAGAGACAATGGGGCTGCAGGAGAGGTAGTCAAGCCTGAGCTCAGGCAGCAGGAGGTGAGGTGGGGGCTGGCCACCAGGGCAGACACTGGCTGCCAAGAGGAGACTCTAGCTGAGTGGAGTGAAGGCTTCAGGTTCTTCCATGTAGGGCAGGTGGGGCAGAAGTTAGGATTCAGGCTTAAAGCAGTGGGAATGGGAGGAATCTTCTCATTTCCCTGCTTACAACTTTATAGGGACTTCCCGCACCCTTACAATAAGTGCAAACTCCTTCCGTGGCTATCAAGGCTGCATGGTGGAGCCCTTGGCCATTTGACCTCAGCCCTCCAGCTTCCCCGTCCTTATTAGGCTCTATCCACATTGCTCTTCTTACCTCTGAGCCTCCGAACATTCTGGTCCTTTTGCCCTGATGAGTTTCCTCCCTAGTGTGATAGTGTTTTCTAGGGGAGCTTCCTCAGACTTTGGACCCCTCTCTGAGATGGACACCCTCCCCCTCTGCCTCCACAATTATTTTCTGTCTCAGCCACTTGCTGCTTTCTTGCAGGGTTCTCACCAATATTTGTAATGTTTTGCCCCCACTGCTCCCAATAGAGTACGCACTCTGTGAGGCTGGGAACATGTCAGTCTCGTTTACCTGTGTATCCAAGTACCTGCCATTTGGTTGGCACCTGATTGGTGGGAGGATGTGGGGAAACTGCAAGGCTTCAGGAAACTCTCTTTGGAAACTTTCTGAAACATTTTCTTTTACACCAACAGTGATAGGAAAGTCGGGAAAATCCACATCACCTCTGGTTTTGTTGTCCAGGTCTGAAAAAGATGATGGGGTGGGGAAGAGGGGGTAAGTTCTCTGTCTTGCTGAAAAGGTAAAATAAATAAATACAACAATTGACAGGTTATCCTTCCTTAAGGCTCTGCTTCAAATGCCACCTCCTCCAGGAATGCCTTCCTGATCACCACCTGCATTAGCCAGTTGGGCATGGTGGCTCCCTCCTCTGAATTTGTGCTCCCCCTTTGATGCGTCTTCTGTGGTGCTTCTCACACACTGCCTGGATTGTGCCGGTTGTGCGTGCATGTCTTATGTGTTATATATGTGTCTTGATTCATCAGGATGCTTTTGATTGCAAATGACAGAAACTTGACTCAACTAGCTTAACCCATGAGAAATTTATCAACTCATGTAGCTAGGAAGAAAGAGGTGGTATTAGCATCAGAGGAGCTGGATGGGTCTGGGGAAACTCTGATGAGAGCCTCTCTCTCTCTTTTTCTTCCTCTTCTTTTCCCCATTCCCCATCACTTCACCTCCTGGCTTTTCTCATTGTCTTCCATCCAACAGTTCTCTATGTGGTAGGGAATATGACCACTGCCCAGCTCCAGGCTTATCACATCACTGGTCACTATCCATGGCAGATGAGCGTCTCCCAGTCCTCATAGCAGATCTCATGGAAGTGTCCTAAGTGGCCCTACTGGCTCATATGCCCAGTCTTTTGACCAATCACTCTGAATGGGAAGGGGGATTAACGAGGCCTTGTTACGGGTCCGTCCTCTTAGTCAGGGCACAGACCACTGTGATTGGCCACCTCACTAGAATCATAATTAGAGAGAGGGAGGAGTAGTTGCCAAAAGAAAGGAACATGAGAAAGGGGTGCTGGGCAGATAAACATCGTAGAAATTTACTCACTTATCTTATAACGGCTTCTATTTTTAAAGTGTCTGCGTGTTAGACTTGGTGTAAGACCTTTTCCATAAGCTGTTTCTAATCCCTTTAGTTGCCAGTGAAAGTGGGTGTGTTAGGCTGTTCTTCTGTTGCTATAAAGCAAGCTTGTCCAACCCATGGCCCATGGATGGCTTTGAATGCAGCCTGGCACAAATTCGTAAACGTTCTGGGCAGTTGTATTTTTTATTTCTTTAGCTCATCAGCTATTGTTAGTGTTTGTGTGCTTTACGTGTGGCCCAAGACAATTCTTCTTCCAATGTGGCCCAGGGAAGCCAAAAGACTAGACACCCCTGTTATAAAGAAATGTCTGAGACTGGGTAATTTATAAAGGGAAGAGGGCCAGATACAGTGGCTCAGGCCTGTAATGCCAGCACTTTGGGAGGCCAAGGCAGGAGGATTGAGTCCAGAGGTTCACCACCAGCCTGGCTAACATGGCAAGACTTATATCTACAAAAAATACAAAAAGTAGCCAGGCATGGCGGTGCTCGCCTGTAGTCCCAGCTACTTGGGAGGCTAGGGTGGGAGGATGGCTTGAGCCCAGGAGATCAATTTGCAGGGAGCTATGATTGTGCGACTGCACTGCAGCCTGGGTGACAGGGTGAGACCCTATCTCAAATAAATAAATAAATAAATAAATAAGTAAATAAAAGAGGTTTAATTGGCTCACGGTTCCGCAGGCTTTATAGGAAGTGTGGCGCCAGCATCTGCTCAGCCTGCGGGGAGGTCTCAAGAAGCTTTTACTTATGGTGGGAGGGGAAGTCAGAGCAGGTCCATCATATGGCAGGAGCAGGAGCAAGAGTTGGAGGAGGTGCCACACACACACACACACACACACCAGATCTTGAGAACTCAATCACTATCATGAGGACAGCATGAAAGGGATGGTGCCAAACCATTCATGAGCAATCTACCCCCTATCCAGATACCTCCCACCAGTTCTTACCTCCAACAATGGGGACTGCATTTCGACATGAGATTTCACAGGCACATATACTCAAACTAAACGAGTGGGTATTATACATCATATTTGTAAAGGTGAGGAAAACAAGTTCAGAGAGGCTAACCTGCCCAAGCCACATAGCTAGTAAGTGGCTAGTCCAGGATTCAAACATGGGTGTGTTTATCTCCAAGGCCCAAGCTTGGGTGTGTTTATCTCTAAGGCTCAAGCTTGTCCCACCACACTGTCATTCCTGGGGACAGAGATGATCTATTACTAGAAGTAAACAGATGGATAATCTCACATATTCTTACCTGGGAATTGTATCAGTCAGGATAGGCTTGGTTAAGATACAGTAACAAACAGCCCCCAATCTCAGTGGGTTAAAAACCATGGTTTTCTTTCTTACTTAGTCGACATGTCCATGATAAGTCAATAAGAGTGCTGTGCTCATCATAGCAGCTCAGGGTGCTGGGCTGCAGGAAGAGCCATGATTTTTAATGTTGCCAGTCACTGTGCCAGAGGGAAGAGGAGCTCTGGAGGGCCCAGAACCTTCTGCTCACAACTCACTGGACATAAGTAGCCACACAAACTTAATCCACCACAGGGGCTCCAAAAGTGCAAATCTGCCACGAACCCAGAAGGAGGAAAACCAGAAAATTTAGAGAACACCACCAATAAATTTTAAAACCCATTTTGTATTTTTTTTGTGGTATATAATAGAGTGATTTTTAAATGTAATAATTTCATTTTAGATCAGTATATTATGATCAATTATATTTTAAGGTATATTTTAATCACTCTTTAATTATAACCATAATGTATACAGATGAATTTGAGCATTTTCCTCACTGAGGAGGTGATATAAGTGCTATTTAATTTAATCACGCAAAAAAGTGATTTGCTGACAAATTTTAATTTGATATATTATATGTTTCATTTGAGGACTAAATGTATTTTAAAATGCATGTTGTAATTATAAGTTGCAGCATAACAATGTTTTAGGACCTCATATTTGAACTTAATGGAAATTTTGTATTTCAAAAAATAAAGTTGTTTTTTTAAATGTAAAGGATTTTCTCCCATTGGATATTGAGATTAAGGGTATGAAACCGCTATTTTTTGGTTTTGTTTTGTTTTGTTTTGAGACAGAGTCTTACTGTGTCCCAGGCTGGAGTGCAGTGGCATGATCTTGGCTCACTGCAACCTCTGCCTCCTGGGTTCAAGTGATTCTTGCGCCTCAGTTTCCTGAGTAGCTGGGATTACAGGCATGTGCCACCACACCCAACTAATGTTTGTATTTTTAGTAGAGATGGGGTTTCACCATGTTGGCCAGGCTGGTCTTGAACTCCTGACCTCAGGCGATCTGCCCATTGTGGCCTCCCTAAGTGTTGGGATTACAGGCATGAGCCACCTTGCCAGGTCAGAAACTGCTATTTGTTAGCACTTCTCAAAAATACACTACAGGAATGGATCATCTTTATTCTTAATAAATAAAAATGTCAACTTGGCCATAATTGCCAGTGTGTTTTCTCTTTTTAGCATTGGTTTATGGAGTACTAGAACAATTTTTAGAATTATTCTATTTTTTATGTTCCTCATTAACTTGATAGTGTATTTCCATCTCAGTGTTCCTTATGCTTCTTGTCTTAAACCAATGGTCCATCCATCCTGGGTGTAAATTAAACTGAGTATGACTAAACATAAAAAGAATTTAATGCTGCATGATAGTGAAACCCACCAGGATGGTTAGTGGTGTTCGGCTGAGTGCTGAGCCAACGGGCTGGAGACTGAGTCACAGCCAAACCGATCTCTACTTCCAGGGAAGGTGTGCTCTCCGGGCATGCCTTCGGAGCACTCATGCCCTTCCATTTAGAAAAATAACTACTGTATTATTGATTTAGAAAATAAATGGAAACATACTATCATTGCCTTGAAGCACGCTTGCAATATCTTCAGGAGTCCTTGAGGATCACAAATAGCACACTGGGAAATGTTTCACAACGCCAGCTTCCACCGACTGTAGGCGCCTGGGGGCACATCTGAACTCAGCCATCTCTGCAGGTGACAGCCTCGTGGTGCCCAGCCCAGTGGGTTTTGCATAGGCTTAGATACTTGCTATTTGTAGATTGTAGCTGATATTGCTTGATATTTGAAAGGGCAAAGAAAAAAAGGAGGGAAAGACCGACTACCTCCTCTTGAGTACATTCGCTTCCCAGTTTACAAGGGGGTTGACTGCACTGCCCAGGTCTGGATCATGTCTACACAGCCCGAGGAATGAGAGATGGTGGTTGGCAGGATGCAGCCAGGGCTGGAAAGAGATGCAGAGATTCCCCAGGAATCAGTGTGTGAACTCGCCGGCCATGTCCTCCCCCTGCCATGAAGAGCCGAGATAATGAAGACAGAACAAGTTCAGAGCAGGGCAGAGAAGCGATCCAGGAGACATGACTTACGGGAGGAGAGTTTAATTGGTTTAGCCTAAAAAGCCCATTACGCTCTCTGGTGGACACGGTAATGCTATAAATATCCACAAGGTGACAACAAGGGAGAGAGGATGGAATCCGTCTCGCTGATAGACTGTTAAGACCGGCGGCGCAGGGGGAGGCAGGACCTGCTGGGGGCTTGAGCCCATTTCAGGGGCTTGGAGATGTTTTTACAGTCAGAATCCTTTGTTCTAATGAAAGCATACATGGAACTCTGTTACATGAAACAGATGGATAACTAAGCTTCTCTAGCGGAAGTGAAGGTCATTCTCTGCCCCAACTCCTGCAGATACCTCACCTCACCCTCCCCGCCCCCCAAGTCCCCAGCATCTCCTCTAGGCTTAGTTGGAAAACCTCTAGGTGAGCTACTCAGAGGCCCCCAGCTCTGACAGTCCTTGCTGGGGAGTGATCGTGTCTAAGCAGGAGATGAGGGTGGGGCACCCAAAAAGACAGGCTGTGGGGATGCAGCTTAAAGCAGGGCCCCTGGATGGAAAGTGGTTTTGGCTGGGATGAGATCCTGGGAGTGGTGAGACAGTACCCATCAAGCCTCGGGAAGGACCGAGCTCATTAGATCACAAGTCGTATCTCACTTGCAGCTGCAGTCTTGGGAGCAGGCATTGGCGATGGATTGTGAGCAAGCGCATGCCTGTGGGGTGTTTCACATGGTCGGGAGGGGAGCTCAGCTTTCAGGGAGCATCCCAGAGTGTGCAGACAAGAGGGTGTTAGGGAGAAGGAAGCAGGGTGACGAGCACGCGAGTCCCGGACCCAGAGTGTGGAAGCTGAGCTCCGATCCCTGCTCTCTGTAAATCTGCCATGTGACCTTGGGTTGTTTGGCTCTCAATTTCCTGATCTGAAACACAAGGTTGGATAAGAAGAGGGAGTGGGATGGAGGCGTAAACTGCAGCCGCCCATTCCCAGCCCTCTTCCGCCCTCTTATGGCCACCCCTGAACCAGCCTTTGCTAGGAGGCTTCCCAGAGACTCCAGGGCCTGCGAGCCCAGCCTGGGAAAACTCGGCTTGGCAGTGACCCTAGCAAGGGCATCCCAGGCCCTGGTTCCTGGATGAGACAGACAGAATCAAATCTGCCCTGGCGGGAGGGGAACTGGGAGAGCTCCTTTTCCAAGGGACCACACTTGGGGGCCACCCTTGAACCTCTTTCTAACAAGGAACAAAGACAGCTCCACGAATGACTCCCCTGCTCAGAAACACAGCTCTCTGCTGCCTGGAAATCACAAAAAGGCACCGAGTGATGGGGTGCCCTTCTGTGCTCTGGTTCTCTCCCAGTTTCTTTCCTCCCAATTTCCCTCCTCCTCTTCTACGCTTCTATTTAGCCCTCAGGACGTGACAGTTCCTAGATCTCTGCTGGATGCCTCCCTTTATCCGAAATGCTGGTTCCAGCCTCCAGCACTCCCCCTAACAGGGAACAGGTACTCACTCTCTGCTCCCTATGAGACACAATTAACACTAACATGCAATTTTTTAATGTGAATATCAACCACAAAGCAGGCCAGGCACAGTGGCTCATGCCTGTAATCCCAGTATTTTGGGAGGCTGAGGTGGGAGGATTGCTTGAGCCCAGGGGTTCAAGACCAGCCTGGGCAAAATAGCGAGACCATGTCTCAGAAAAAATAGAAAACCAGCCACAGAGCCTACTACTCACATGTGTAATTCCTCAGTAGGAGCCATGGTGCACCTGGCCTTTTGTTCTTGGTTTTTCATCACTGTACAATGTTTTTTTCCTGCTGCTCCATAATCCTGATGATAGTAATTTAGCAGCTGCATGATTCATCATTGTACAGACTGGTGGCTGTCAGTCTGTGTCTAGGGGCTGTCCAGGTAATGGCATCCAACTGCTGCATTGACCCCAGGAACTCTGCATTTACCTTTCTCCCAGCATCATTGTCTTGTTATAACACACTGGGGGTTTCAGGAAAGATTTTATTTGGAAAAAAAAATCTGTGATTTAAAACACTTAAAAATCATGGAGCTAGATTAACAAATCTGCACATAACCAAATGCATAACAAATACGCACATAACCAAATGCATCATTTCAAAGAATGGTTGTGCACATGCAGACTTTCCCTCTTTCAAAAGTGTCTTGTTGGCATTTTTTTTCTCCCCTGCCTGGCATTGTCCTTCTCTGGAGAATGTGTTTGCCTCGTCCCTTCAATTAGAACAGAACTCCTGAGAGTCAGGGGCTGGGTCTTGTTCATCTCAAGGCCTGGCAAGGTGCCTCACACACAGTACATCCTCCCTTGTGGAACTGAATATGAAGGTGGCTCCACAGGGGAACTGGGACATGCCTATGTTGGATGGACAAGACGTTCCTGTTCAGAATTTCTCAGCACACCAGGGAATGGCAGAGGTTCTCCAAGAAAGTTTTTGTTGTCAGGGTAGGGCCAAGACCACCTCCCTTGCCAGGCTCCGGGGAGACTCAGAGAGTCGTTTCCCTGGCAGGGGTTTTGTCAGGAGCACCAGGTGAAATAGACCATTCTGGGCTCCCTCCGGGGCTCAGGACAGGCCTCGGCCTCGGCATTCATCACTGGAGCCTTTCCCACATCCTCCACTGCACCTTGCTGGTCTGCGTCCATCACTCATCTGAATGTCCTGCTGGTGAGGCACCTAGCTGGGAGAGAAGTGTCCCTGGGCTCTGCTTGGAGGAATAGCCCTTGGCCCATCTCCTGTGCTGTGACCCTCCATGCCTGCCCTCAAGTCATGTCTCCAGAAGGAAACTGCCAGTCAGTCCCCAGCAAGGGAGTGAATCAGAACACAAAGAGGCTTTTGGCTGGGTACGGTGGCTCATGTCTTCCCAGCACTTTTGAAGGCTAAGGCAGGCGGATCACTTGAGGTCAAGAGTGCGAGATCAGCATGGCCAGCATGGTGAAACCCTGCCTCTACTAAAAATACAGAAATAGCCAGGCGTGGTGGCAGGCACCTGTAATCCCAGCTACTTGGGAGGCTGAGGCAGGAGATTCGCTTGAGCCCAGCAAGCGGAGGTTGCAGTGAGCTGAGATCGTGCCACTGCACTCCAGCCTGATAAAAAGCGGCTTTAGTGAGCCGGCCCACACCCTCTTTTATTGATAACCTAACAGGGCACAGGCTGGCTCAAGGCAGGGCCTAGGGTTCCCGGTGCCTTCATCAGCATCACAGTGTTAGGTGTGGCTCTTGACGCCTCTTCCTTGCGTCTCTCACTGGACAGGAAACAGGAGAAAAACACCACGGCCTAGAACTTGGGAGACTTGGTTTTTGGAGATCCCCATCTGGGTGAACTCAGGAACAGCACCTGAGCCCTCTTTCTGCCTTCGTTTATTCAACTACAAAACAAGCAAGTTGGTCTAGCAGGTCTCCAAGGGGGCACCCAGGTGTGGCATCTTGTGGTTTACACGTGGGGAGTGGGATTGGGAGGGGATTCCATTTCCTTAACTGTGGCCCCAGGAAAATGTCCTAAGTCGGGGAGTACCATGTGAGTTATTATCCAACCGGGGACACTTCTGAGTAAAAGGGAGTTTTGTTTATAAATACCTAGGGACAACAGGTGGAAACCAGACAAACTGGTATATTTGGGTGCCTGGGTGATGGGGTGTAGGTTAAGCCACAAGCACCCACACAGCTCACCTCCCAAGAACACTGTAGGTTGCTTGCTCACAGCAAGCAAGATTAGTAATGCCCAAGACCAGACCTGTTTCTCCGTCTTCCCACTTGTGGCATGGCTGATGCTGCAAGATCCATTCCAGAGAGATGAGCCTCCTCCTCCTGGGGAGTCCATGGGGCACATCGGATGCCCTGGGCACATCACTGGACTTCTTCTAAGAAATGTCTTCTATGACAGCTTCTCTCTGAATGGCAGAACTTAAAGTCTTTTCATTGCGCTCGAGCTCATTTCATCTTTATGGCATTCTCAGCAGGAAGGCATCGTGATTCCCGTTGTACAGGCGGGAAAATTGACGCTCGGAGACATTAGCTTGTCCCAGATCCCATGGCTATGAGTGGCCGAGTCGGGCCCCTGCCCAGGTGTGTGGCCTGCTCCTCTGGCCCTCCGCAGTCCGCCACACCCTGCCGGCCATGAGCTGCGGCTACACAGCGCAGGCGTAAGTGCTTAGAACGGGAAGCAGAGTTTGGTGATGGGGTTATAAATTATTTGCTAAAACCTCAGGCTAAGTACTAGGCATTCTGTAGTTTTGACTAAGTGCAAATGCCTTCCCTCAAGTAGAGGACCTCTGTAAGCTGGGCTTGCTTAGCCAGGAATTCACCTTGGGATTCTGAAGATATGTATAGCCTCGCCGTTTGTGGATTTCACATTTATGAGCCCTTCCTTGGCACTTGTAATAACTGTCTGTTAAAAGTTTGCATTTTTCCCCTCTGCAAGGGCCCCTCTCCAGCCTTTTGGGTTGAACTTGTCTCTACCTTGTTCAGGATTTTGGAACTATAACAAGGGAAGGAATTACTAGTGAGGAAGCATTTACTATTTGCAGGATCCATCACTTCTGTTCACTAGTTAAATCCTCAGCGTGAGCCTAGGAAGTAATCAAACTTATTTTCAGGTGTGAAAACAGAGTCTGTGATTTGGCTGAGTCACTCTAGGGAAGGGAGAAGCTGGTTCTTAAACCCCTGAGGAGCTTTTCCCTTCTCTGTAAGGGTGAGGGCCACCAATCCCAGGGAGTAATTCTCAGAAGCCAGTGATGTCCTAGACAGGACTTTAAGCTACATTTAATTGAGGCCAAGGTGGAAGCTGTTCCAAGAACTCAGGGACACTTGGGAGCATTAAAATCTGTTTCTAGAATTCCAAGGACAAAGGCCTTGGAAAGCTGCTGACAAATGCCCATTAAAGGGCCTGTAGAATTCAATTAAATCCAATGAACATTTATGACTGCCTCCTATAAGCCAGGTGCTGTGCCAAGTGCTTTGGGGAAGCAAAGGTGAATAGGCAGGTCCCTACCTTTATGGAACTCCCTGGATGGCGACACTGGCATTTCTGGCCTCACCACACAGCAGCCCCATGCCACCGAGATGGAAGAACAGAGAGCCCTCTAGCAGGGGCCGTCAAACATGTTTGTGAAGCATTGAGTTCTGGAACCTTCTCCTGTAGCCCATCCACATTGGCATTTTCAAAGGCTTGAGAAGGAAGGACATTTGTTTAACTTTCTTTAGAGTTTCCTGAACTCATCTGACAATGGAGCCCACTCCTCCTATGTCCTCTTGCGCCTGGTGGAGTCTTTACTAACATCCTCAGAATATTCCATGGAACACACTTTGGGATACAGCAACCTGGGGGCAGCTCCATGGTGGGCCTGGGAGGCTAATGGACGTGTTCTCTTCTTTTAGAATAAATCGTTTGGGGATGTCACTACTTCTCGCTCTTTGCTCTCTTGGACAGAAGATGCATCTGCGGAGGCTGGGGTTTAGCTTTGGCAGCTTACTTAAAAGGGCGTCTTTCAAAATTGGAGATTACTCAGGCTTTTCAGCCTTTCCGCCAAAGAGATCCCTTGGGTCAGCATATGAGTGTTTGGGGCACACGAACATGGCCACAGCTTTCATAACATATGCAACAGCACAATTTCCAGCAGGGGATTGATGCAGCCTAAATTTTAACGGAGAAAACACACTGGAAAACAACACGGGGAGGGGCCATTTGGCCTCTAGCTTGTGGGCTTTGGTCAACAGGGCTCCACTTTGGTCCCCACTGAGGTTGCCCGGCCCCACTGGCTGGACTCCAGGCATTTATTTGCAGGATGAAAATGGATGGGCAGCTGTTGACAGCATCACAACATCCAAGCCTTGGCCTCGTATGTCTGGGGCCTCTTCTTGGAGGTGACACGTTGACAAAGCTGTTTACCCAGCACAGCCAATGCAAGGAAGTAACTTAGATCCCCAAGGCTGTGGCAAAATTAAATGCCTTCATGGGTGTGGTGACATTTTTCCTTGGTTGAGAAATAGCCTGGCACCATGACTAGGGCACGTTCTCCAGTGTCATGCAGGCTTGGCCCTGCCTTGGGCCCGTTGTGTAATCTTTCTGAGCTTTGGGCTTTTCTGTTAAATAAGAATAATTCCTACCTTGGAATGTCCAGTTCTGGATTAATTTAGAGGCCCCCTGGGGTCTACCTTTAGGATTAGGTTGTCAAGTCAATGTGAAAATGCTTTATAAACTGTAAAGCTCTGTACAAATGGAGAAGATTGCAGTCAAACTTTACTGAGTACTCACTGTTTGCTGGGTCTGTTGTCATATAATGAGTTACACACATTATCTCACCGAAGACTCACAACAACCCTATGAGGTCGGATACTGTGATTCTCCTCCTCAAGTGATGGACGAGAAAACTGAGACTCAGAGGTTGAGTAACTTGTCTAAGGTTACACGTGATGGAACCGGATTTCCTCCCAGGTCTGTTTCCTTGCAGAGCCCCAGACCTCAGTTCCGTAATCTTTGCTGGAGAAGAAGTATTCTCCTATTGGGGGCTGGCTAGGAGACAGGGGAGTCTGAACATTCTGAGGGAGGCGCAGGATTCTAGAGGCTCCGAGTCTTTCCTGGAATCTTTTATGTGAGGTACCCCCAGAGAGAGGAGCAGCCTTCTCACCCTGGCCTCTGCAGGTAAGAGTCCTTCCCTTCCTCCTAGTGATGAGGTGGGAGCATGATGAAGGCACTGCTTCTGCTGTTGCTGTGATGTTACTGGTAATATGGACAGTTATGGAACCTTTTATCTTGCTTCATCCTCACAACAATTGTCAGGGAGTGACGCACAACACCCCACTTCATAGTTGGGGAGACTGAGGCATAGAGAAAACTTGTGCCTGGTAAGCTCCAAAGCTGAGACCCAAACCCCAATGCTGGCTCTCAAGCCTGAACTTCACATCCTCGGAATGTTGGGGTTTCAGATCCTCTGGAAGGCCCCAAGGGGAAGCATCTCCTGTGGTCCAGTTCCCAGGCCAGGCCTGGAGAGAAAGAGATGGGCACTCCACATATTTCCATCTCACCAAACTTTACAACTGAGGTATGTCCGACTGTACTGATTTCACAGATGAGCAAAGGCTTAGAGAGCTTGCAGAGATGTGTCCAAGGCCACCCAGCTAGGGAGGAGTACCAGTCTGCTGGGCTCCAAAGCCCACCTTTGTCCCTCTACCTCTCAGACACCCTTAGGAACCCTTCTGCTCTCTGAGACTCTCACCCAAGCACACTGTGTGCTTCTCAGTTGGGCACCCATGGGACCAGGACTCTCAGCATATTTACTTTAGGCCTCTTTCTCAGCAGCTCAGACCCAAAGGCAGGTGGTAAGAAGAGAGGATGAAACATGGTAATGAGGGGAACCAAATCACCCATCTTACCCCTGTGATGGCCATGCCCCTAAGAGTCTCTGCAGATAACTTTGGCCACTGGATGGACATTTCCCTGTTCAGAAACTATCACCTGCTCTTCTCCTCCCAGAATCACATGCTCCTCATACATTGTAGCAGCACAGAAGGCACCAGGACCAGGAACTTATAGGAAAACGAGATCTGAGGCACGGTTGCAAGATCCAGCCACAGAGTCACTGTACTGGGAAGTGCTGATGGCAGGAGGGGTGTCTGCACAGGTTGAGCTGTGGGAAGCAGGGATAAGGCATTCATTTATTTACTTCTTCCTTTCACTATGCTTTATTAAACACCTACTGTGTGCCAGGCACCATGGTGAGTGCTGGGATTAAGAACAGAGGTTTTGGAGCTCATTGGACTGAATTCAAATTCTAGCTCCATCCCTGGGCAAGTCACTTAACCTCACTGTTTGTCAGTATCCTCAGCTCCAAAATGGACACAGTGGAAGCACCCCACTCACTGAGCTGCGGTGAGGATTAGATGAGGTTATGTATTTTAAGTACTTAGAGCAGTGCCTGGCACATAGTAAGAGCTGAATAAATGGTGGCTATTAGTGCTATTATTATCTCTGTCCTTGGGAGTTCACAGTCTGGTGAGGCACAGGCATTAAAAGAAACAGATAATTTCCTAATGACTTGGGCCAGGAAGTGAGTTACACTGAGTAATGAGTGTCAGAAAATCCTGCCTGAGGATGCACTGAGGTCACATTCTGTGCTTTGTTTCAGGATGGGGTCTGACTGGAGTACTCCCTCTGCCATGGGTGCTAGGGGGCTGGGGTCCAGAAAAGGGGTCCTTGCCATCTTCCCTCGTTTGGTTTCACCTTCTGAAAGGAGAGAAAAACTGCTGGGATTGGAAAGAGTAACCAAGGCTCCTTACACTCTCTTGTCTCTGCACTGCAGACAAGAGACAATGAGATGGAAAATCCAAATGGCCAAATGAATATATAAGAGCAGGAAGTTTAACAGTTTTGATGACAAGCAGCACATGAAATGATAATCCCCTGGCAGGTGACAAGCATTTTGGAAGCAACAGAGCAGAAAGGGATTAGTGGGGTGAAGTTAGGGACCCTTGCTCCCTGGTCTGGTGGAATGCCTCTAGGGGAAGGGGGGCCACGTCCACTTTCTAGACTTTGCGGTGAGTTTTGTCACCTGAAAGGATCACCCAGGAAGGCGACTATTCTCAATCGTCACTGCTTTTATTACACTCATGATCTTAAGGACAATATTTGCCCAGGGGCAGAGGGAACTAGACTTTCCAGGGGCCCCAGAAAGACTCAATTTTAATCAAAATGGCAATCACCTTCCTCTCACATCCTAACTGTAGAACACACACATTTTATTTTGTTCTTTTGTATTGTCAACTTTGTACCCAAAAGATCATCTCCGAGGAGCTATCTTTAAAGAGATTTTGTTGTTTTAATTGATGTCTCAACTTAGAGTCAATCACAGTCTGGATGGAAAATTCTCCTTCCAGGAGGTCAGGTGTGCTGATCTTAGGATGAGACAGTACTGAAGCTAAATGTGCCTCTGAGGTTTGCCTGCTGCTGGGGCCAATCCCTGGGGTGGCTACTGACAGAGTTCAGGCAGGTTCTAGGCCTCACCATTATATTAAGCCAAGACTCTGGGCAAGAGCCAGACTGAGGAAAAGGGACCTGCAGAGGAGGGATAGACGGGTGAACCAGCGTCATCCCAGGTAATGAGACTTCCCATTCGGAGTGATCTTGTCTTGGTGGGTATAATAGTGGCCCCCAAAAGATATGTCCACGCCTTAACCCCTGGCACCTGTGAATGTGATCTTATTTGAAAAATGGTTTCTGCAGATGTGATCAAATTAAGTATCCTGAGATGAGATAATCCTGGATTATCTGGGTGGGCTCTAAATCCTTACAAGAGATAGAAGAGAAGGGGCCATGTGAAGACATAGGCAGAGCTGGAGGGAGGCAGCCACGAGCCAACAGGTGCTTGGAGCCATGAGGAGCTGGAGGAGGCAAGGAAGGAGTCTTCCCTAGAGCCTTTGGAGGAGGGCAGCCTTGCTGACGCCTTGATTTGGACCGTGTGTTACTGATTTTGGACTTATGGCCCCCACAATTGTGATAGAATAAATTCTGCTATTTTCAGACCCCACGTCTGTGGTCATTTGTTGTGGCAGCTGTCGGAAATGGATCCAGTGGAGACAGAACTAAGTGATGAAAACGTTCATTGAAGAGCTGAGCCCATGAAGACCGTGGCTCACAAACAGGCAGGAGGCCCGGGTTGGGTTGTTGAATAAAGAGACGAAGAGGGGTCCAGAGCCTCTCATCCTCATCCTCAGCCAGCATAAGCTCAGGTCAAAGATGAGCTCAACCTGAAGTACCTGGGCGAGCACCATCCAGGGTGACGTGGGCAGTCGTGGCGCCTCTCTCTTTGATTCTTGCTTTTCCATCCTTCCCATTATGCCCACTGGCTTGCCGTGGTTACAAGGGAAGAGATCTGCTCAGGTGATTTAAGAATGCGTGAGCACCTGGGGCCCAGGCATATCATCTCAGCAGCAGCCCAAGTCACACTGGAATCTGGTACTTCAACCAGATGCAGGTGACTGCTGGGCTCAGGACAGTGCTGGTGACTGCCCTTAGCCCTGGCGCACTTCTCACACCAGAGTCCTACATCTGGGGAGCTGGAAGGGGCTTTCTGAACTCTCACGGACTGGATTCCTACACACAATGGCTCAGTCTTCTCACAAGACCCCATCCTTAGTTTTTGATACATGCTGCTCCTCCACCGCTGGGCAGACTTAGGAGCCCACAGCATGAATGAACAAGCAGCAAGCAGATGCTAAGAGAGCCTTTGCACGCAGCCAATCTCAGCTTGGCAGCTTATTATTTTTTTTTTCTAGAACATGTGTGTTTGTGGTTGTGATATTATATTGCACACATTAATACAGTCATATTTTCTGCTAGTAAAATTGTTCCTGGCTCATATAATGGGATTAAATATATCAGTATTTCATGGTGTTCCGCAAAAAGCCCCATAACTTCCAGGTGCTCAGCCACATGGGCAAGTTTGAGAACCACTGATCTATAATAAAGGGCAAAATCATTTAACACATAAGTAAGCAGGAGGTCTGAAAGAAATCATTTGTCACCAATCCATCAGCATTCTGGGAGGTGGTAATTGTCCATGTGTACAGGCAAACTGATAAATGAAAGTTATTTTAAATTTTCAAGAAGTATTTGATTATACTTTGCATCTAATAGAACTGATATGAAACACTGAAGACCTCTTTTAGCTCTCAGGGCCAAGCCAGAAAATCAGCCTCAGGACTTCATGAAATAAGCGGAGCCTCGTGACTTCCTGGCCACACTTTGATTTGTCCATCTCATTCTGTCCACGCAATGGAGGCTGCATATATAAACACCACATCACAGATGCTGGCCCCGGCCCCAGGGTTCATAGGGTCTGCCGCTCAATCAGTTGACTTGCGAAGTGTCCTCAGGAGACAGGAATATCCTGGCATCAGGGTCATTGTCTCCCTAATCTGAACTGAATCCTACTGAGCTGTCAAATGAAACCTATAAAGGGTCCTCGAGTCCCTGCAAACTATTCTCAGCAGTTATTTGCAGGAAGACATTCTTTAAAGGCCAGGAAGCCTGGATGTTGGCCGCCTGCTAGAAGACATTGTTCTGCCTCTGCAGAACCCAGCGGTGGACTGGCTCCGGCTGGAGCGTGGAATGCATGTTAGTCACTGGGCATCCTTGAACTGGAGACGGTTTAGAGAAATCTGCTGAAGACCAAGGGGGTAATGATTTGGGATAAGAAGACAGAGAAATAACAAAGAATAATCATGCAGTAATAATAAAAATAAAATAAGCCTCTCTTATTTTAGGGTGGCCATCCCGGTGTCTCTGCTAGAGAAGAAACCTGGCTTACTGAGCCTTGGACAGTGTCTCTTACGCTAGGACACATCATGGTCCCTGGAGAGCAGCTACCAGGAGCACAGATTGTTGTGAAAGCATTTTAATGACTGGGTCCATTCATAATGCAGCTGCTGCAGCCCCAGAAACTCAGACAACGGGCAATACGATGGAGTCTATACTATTATAAATATTTGATCTCCTAAGACAATATTACCGTAAATATTATTTGCTACCCTGAAAAGCTTCAAGCTCATAGTTTAAATTTCCCCCATTAGGAGCCTAATGAAGAGGATTTCAAAGTGCACTCTCTGCGGGCAGGGCTTCCTGGTAGGCTCCATGCTGGGGAGGGAGGGTAAATGCAGGCCGGGTGGTGCTGGCTCTGGGCGAGGGAGACAGGCAGGCCCAGAGGGAGGAGTACCACAGATGTCAGTGGAGAAGCCTGCACTGGGGTCCCTGGGGATCTGGGGGACCCGAGGGGGAGGCTGCACTTTACCCAGCGTCCCAGAGAGGAGTATGGGACTGTGGCTGTCTCTGCTTCAGATTCACTGGGTGGCCTCAGGCTCGGTACAAAGTCACCTCATCTGCAAAATATAGACAATATCTGGCCCTACCTTGTAGGATGAACATGTGGGAGAATGTGGGGACCTAGCACAGGGCTCTGCACGTATTAAGTGTGTAGGAAATACCAGCTGTTAGCACTGCAGCGAGCACGGCTCCTGCATTCTGCGGCTGCTGCTGCTAATGGACAGCCCACACCCTTCAGGTTACAACCCAGCCCTTCAGCACGGCCCACAAGCCGCTCCTCCATCTTAACCTTCTCTCTGCTGAGACAGGCCCCAGGTCCTGGCAGACACTTGCTGTTGCCCCTCATGGCACTCGCGCTCCTTGTGCTTCCCCTGCTGCTTGCTCTCTGTGGCTGGAACACTCACATTTCTCTCTGCCTGGCCAGCTCCTTTGGGTCCATGATGCTTTAACTGCTGGGGCCCCCTCCATGGAGCCTCCCTGACCCTCGGGCACCTGGGAGACCTCTCTTGTGGGTTCCCTGAGGGCCCTGACTCTCTGTGATAGGTGCTTGCTGGCCAGTTCCCTCTCCATGCAGCCATGAGCCTTTGGCAAGCAAGGATGGAGCCTCACTCATCTTTCTACCTCGAGAGCCCAGCAGAGCGCTTGGTGATTGGAGCTCAGTAGTTGCTTGTTGAATGAATGAATGTATTATACAGACATTTACAGTCTCCAAAGGATTTTCATACCTGGTGTGCATTTGCTCCATGGATGTCCTGGAAGCATTGTGGTGCTTCTCAGAGGCTCAGGGAGGCTAAGTGAATTGTCCAGAGGTACTCAGCAAGTTAGGAACATGATAGTAATCCAGGTGCTTCTATACCCTGAGCCCAAGGGATGCTGAGTGATTACAGTGTACTCTGGGGCCTGGATTGTGTGAGTGGACTCAGGGCATCTTTTTCTGACTGTGACTGTTTTAAGAGGTGAGGACTCCTACAGAACTATTACTCCTGGCTCTCCTGCAGTTCCAGGTTATTGGCGGTAAGGTGGGAGTGGAGGGGTTCTCCTGGAGCTAGAAGCCATCAAAGCTCTCAGAGTCATCAGATCCTATGACAGGGTCTTGGAAGAGGAGACTGAGGCACAGAGAAGTTGGTTCACCTGCTCAAGGTCACACAGCGAGTCAGTGGTAGAACTTGGCAAGGAGCTCAAGCTCTTATCCACTGTTCATTTGCCTGGGTCTTTGACACAGAGATCACGCCAGGGTCTAAAACAAATCTAGCCCCCAGGATAGCTGGTGCTGATGATTTAAAGGGCCTGGCAGTGCTTAATCTTTCTGCCCGGCTCCCTCATTTTAGAAAATGTTGAGATTTAAGAGCTCATAAAACTGAGCTATAACAGCACCCTGCCAAGAACTCAGCATAGGGCTTTCTATCCTGGGCTGCCCGGCCCAGTGGTTTCAGTCTTGTCCCCAGTCACCCTGGGAGAGTTTTGCAGTCGATTACAGCTGCTGGGCTCCTTGGGCCCTCAGGAGGCCCATCAGGTCATCTATGTCCTTGCCAGGGCTAGAATGACGTGTGGCATGGCAATGTGCGCAGTGACTGGCTAAGTTCATAAATTGTTCAGGACTCTGGCAGCAGTGGCAGCAAGGCTGGGCATCAGGATTCATTCAGCCTGTCACCAAAACAAGTGAGCATTGACAAGCATTTGCACAGGGACCACCTTTCTGTGACCACAGCAAAGCAGAGGTGACAGATGCCCATGGAGCCAGCTGTGTGGTCGCTTGCAGCCCTCTTAATCCATTTTGATGGTGGTTTTCTTCTGGTTGAAATCCCCTTCGAAAGTTTAGGGCTCATGTCACTAATATATACTTTCTCCAGTCAGGTCTCCAGCACCTAGCAGGGTCTTGTCCAATAGCAGATATCCAATCAATGTGTACTGGGTAGAAGGATGGATGGATAGGAGGAAGAGAGGGAGAGACAAAGGGAAGGATGGTAAATTGATTATGAAAACGACCCCATTTCTTCATGTCTCTCTGTATCCGCACCGCTTACGATGTGACTTTTCAGCTTCCTGCATGAAGAAGTGGAGGGCTTTCCCCCCATCCCTTAAGTCTAAGTTGCATTTGTGACTCGCTGCGGCCAATGGAATGCAGTGGAAGTGACAATGTACCAGCTCCAAGCCAAGGCCTCAGGACCCCTTGTGTACTTCTGCTTTTTCCCTTGGCACCTGGCCAAGCCACTAAGTGACTAAGCATGAGCTGGCCAAATGCATGATGACAGACACACGGCCCAGCTACCCCTCCACTCCGGCCTGTGGCCAGCCATCCCCCAGGCACATGTGTGAAGGGCCTCAGGCTGCCCCAGCAGCTGACCTGCAGATGCAAGAGCCCAGCTGAAGTCAAACAAGCCTGGATTAGATCTTCCCTGTGGAATGATCATCTCATGAGTGATAATAAATGCTTGTTGCTTTCAGGCTACTGAGCTACAGGGTGGTTAGTTATGTAGTGACAGTTAACCGATACAGTATAGAAACCATGGGAAACTATGCTCTCCAGGTTCCGCAGAGCCCCGGTGTCTCCTTTTCAGAGGCCTCTTCCTTGTCCCCTTTTGTCCTGTGCCATCCTCTCCTGCTACTCCAGCCAGAGTCTTCCATTCACGTTTGGACTTTCTTTTACTAAGTCCATATCTAAGATGTTGTGCAAGCTTTTCAATTCAATTCAGCCAACATTTATGGAGCACCTGCATGCCAGGTGCTATGGAGATGGACAAAAATAACACATGACTCTTGCTTTCAGTACATTTAGTGGCCGTAATAGCAGCAGCATTAACGATAACTGATATTTGCACAGTACTTGACACTAAAAGCGCTTTCACACATTATCATATATTTGAACTTATGATTTAGGGGGTGGCACAGCAGGTCAGACGCAGGTTCAGCTATTACTGAGTATCTACTGTGTATGCAGCACCACGACAGATGCTAGTGAAAATAAATGTCACAGGGTCATTGTAAAGATTCGCGCTTCACTCAGTGCTGGAGTGGTTACGTCCACTCCCTTTTAAGCTGTATCCCTCCTCGTAGAGGAAAATTGAGATGCCAAACCAAAGACTACAAGGAACACATGTAAATTTCCACCTTGAGGTTCAAAAAATCAATTTTGCAAGTGCAAGTGCAGTCAGGGATCCATGGCTTAGCATCAGTCCTTGTGGAAAAGATCTGAGAGAGATTTTAGTTGTCATAGCAACTGAAAAGCCAATTCTGTTTTAGATTACGGAATGAACATGGTAATCATGTTACAGGACTATGTGAGGGTGCTGGGCTTCTCATGCTACATCCAGGCCCAGCTCTACATTCTTGTTTTTTGGAGACGGAGTCTCCCTCTGTCGCCCAGGCTGGAGTGCAATGGCACGATCTCAGCTCACTGCAACCTCTGCCTCCCGGATTCAAGCAATTCTCCTGCCTCAGCTTCCCGAGTAGCTGGGACTACAGACACATGCCACCACGCCCAGCTAATTTTTTTGTATTTTGGTAGAGACAGGGTTTCACTGTGTTGCCCAGACTGTTCTCAAACTGCTGAGCTCAGGCAATCCGCCCGCCTTGGCCTCCCGAAGTGCTAGGGTTACAGGTGTGAGCCACCGTGCCTGGCCCAGCTCTACATTCTAAGGAGCCTATTAATTAACCAGAGTGTGGTCAGAGGGAAGACTGGGATGAAGAAGTGTTAGGAAACTGGGTCTGGATGTTTGAGGAAATTTGGGATATTTATCCTAGAGAAGAGAGGGCCCAAGAAAGATGGCAGGGCAACTTTAATTGTTTGAAAAGCCTGCTGTGTTTAAGAAGGCTAGACCTCAGACTGCTGCCAGTGGAGAGAAAAAAAAAAAAGGCTAGACTTCTCCACTGTTGGCCATGAGAAAAGAATGAACAGGGTGAGAGAGAAATAAATTTCAGTTCAACTTAAGCAATAACTTTCTAGTATCTGGAACCATCCATCAAGGGAACAGGCTCTTCCTCTGTGGAGAAGATCTTCAGTATCCATTGACTAAAGGTTGTTTGGCTTGGTAAGAGTTTGAGTTCAATGACTTCTAAGGTATCTTCCACCTCTGAGTCCCTGTGAAGAGCTCTGCAAAAGTGGCTCCTGAGACCCCAGGGGCGGCCACATCCTTTTGTAAAGACAGCTAAAAAGAAGGTTAATTGGAAGAACGCTTCCATCAGCACATTGGACTCTGGTGGCTGCTGAGAACATTTGAGAAATTGGTCTATGCCAGGAGAATGTACATTAGCCATCCTATAGGAACCCATATAAAGATTTTATCTATATCACAGTTCATACGTATATGTTATGAAAATGTGGCCTATAATTATATAACTACATGGCATCTATGTAAATGTGATGTTTAATTCTTCTCTGAAGAGGTGGGATTGAAAGCCTGGCTGGGCCCCTCTTTTCGTTATGATGAGGGGCTCCTCTCTCCCAATTAAAGGGTTCAAGAATATGAAGCCACAGTGTTAAGCAGAGGGAGTAGGAGAGGAAGGCAGACAAGGGAGGGGAGTGACAAGGAACCAAGCCAAACGGGTGGTCAGATTAACGGTGCTGCAGCAGGGAGACACGTCAGCTGGGTGAGGGGTTGAGGTGGGGGTTGTGTTCACTTGCTTCCGGCATGCAGCTTTGGGATGTTGTTACTGTTGTTGTTGTTGTTGTTTGAGACAGAGTCTCACTCTGTTGCCCAGGCTGAAGAGCAGTGGTGCAGTCTCCGCTCACGGCAACCTCTGGCTCCTGGGCTCAAGTGATTCTTGTGCCTCAGCCTCCCTAGTAGTTGGATTACAGGCACCTGCCACCATGCCTGGCTAATTTTTGTATTTTTAGTAGAGACAGGGTTTCACTATGTTGGCCAGCTGATCTCAAACTCCCAACCTCAGGTGATCCACCCACCTTGGCCTCTCAAAGTGCTGGGATTACTGGTGTGGGTCCCCCAGCCCGGCAGAAGATTTTGTTGATGATAATAGTGCTAATAGTTGACGTTTACCAAGCACTTACTGTATGCCAGGGACTATGCTTTACATGTTATCTCATTTAAACTTCACAACAAGCCAGTGCTGTAGGTGCTCTTGTTACCTCTACTTTAGAGAAGAGCAATTAAGGCACAGAGAGTTTAAGTAACTTAGCCAAGGTCACACAGCCAGGAAGTGGCAGAGCTTGCATCTGAACCTAGATTGCCTGACTAAAGCCTGCACCTTTAACCTCTTCCCAGTCACATCTTGTCTGTCTCTGTAGTGCTAGTGGAAGGTTGTCCATCTGTCCTTCAGGCATCTGCAGTCCCTAGGGTGTGAATAGGGCAGCGTCAAAAAACAGTTCAAGAGTGCCGAGCAATCCCACCACCTCAATATATTGATTCCTCCCCTGGAAAGAGACAGGAGAGAAAGATGAGTTCTGTCTGGTAGCATAAATTAGCTCTGTGCCCTTGGGGCTTTGTCTCACCATGCTGCTGCCTTGCCATTCAGGTGGCAGGCCTGCCTGCAGCAGAGCTGTTGCTAGAGCGATTCGTGGCCGGCACATTGCAAGTGCCGGGACAGCAGCTTCCACATTGAGCCTGGACAAATGGCAGAACAGAGCAGAGGGCAACGCAATTTACAAGGAATCTTAGCAACCAGGCAAGGGGCAATAAACCAGAAAATCGCTGAGGAAACTCAGTGGAGCATGAGCTAAACGAATTGCAGGATTTGTGAACCAATTTACACCCATCAGTGGAGGGGTGAGAGGGGTACCGGGCGGCTCCGAAAGCCATGGCTGGAGAACTGCCAGGTTGTCACCCATGGCAGACTTGTTGAAGGGCAGTGAGGACACACAATCCTTGCCAAGGGACCACTGGGCAGTGGTCTCTGGGGACATGATGAGAGGACCTTCGGCTGCCCTCTCTGCAAGGGACCTGGGTACCTCATCGCGCTGTGGAGGGATAGGTGTCAGGGAAGGGGAAAAGTATGGATGGAGGGCCTCTCTTCCTTGTTCCCAGGGAACTGGTAAAAGACAGATGAAGTGTTCTTGACCAGAAATGAAGCCCACCTTTGGTTTCCATTCCAAGGAGTAAATCCCCTGGGAAGTGAACACCATTTCTCACATGAGGCGCCCCAATGGGAAGTGGGAAGAGGCTGGTGAGGATGTGGAAAACAAGCAAAGCAGTGAGCAGCACCTTCTCCTGTGGGTGACGGTGGCACATGTCTGTGCAGAAGCACACTCCCATCCTGGGAGCTCTGGGAGGGACAGATTCAGCTGTCCGTGGACCTGTGCAGTGGGGAGGGCACAGGAGGGGCCAGGTTTTCCCATATAAGCATTCCCAGCTAGTTAAAACAGAGCTCCAAGACAGCATGTGAGGCAGACGTGTCCCTTTCGGCCACACAGGGTCTAGGACAGCGTCTGGCCCCACGGTGGCCTGGCATGTTCGAGGCTCAGGTGAATGATCAAGCTCTCTAATAGTAATAAATGTGCAAGGTCCTGAACTGGTATTAAGGGCTAGAATCTCAGGTTAAGTTAAAAACAACAGTGTATAGATATTTTAGTAAGGAGACTAAAGCATTGCCCTAACAGCGTGACTCTCGCTGGGAATACTCCTGGGAATGGGAGTGAGACTACATTGCAAAGAAGTGGGCCTCAGTCTTCCCATCCGTAAAGCAAGGTGGGAGGTTGAAACCAAACTTCTCTAGGGCCATCTCCAGCTCTGTCTTGCTGTGGTTTTGCGATTCTCAGCAGCACCAGGGCGGCTTGGACTTTCCCCTGGAGGAGCAGTATGATCCAGTCTTCCCACAAGCCGCATGGTGCTTCCCCCAAAAGCTTCTGGAAAGCCTGTCTGCTCACCCCACTGCTCCCTTTCCTCTGAGTTCTAAGCTCTGCTGGCCACAGAATGGCTCCCCAAGGCTTCGCTGCTGCTCAGCAGGATGCAGCACAGGGGATCGGTCCTTTTCAGGTTCCTGCCACAGTTCCTGTCTGGGAATCCACCTGCAGTGCAGGGTCTGGACTGGGAGGAGGGAGCAATGGCAAAAGTGACAGCGACCACCGACCCAGGGCCTAGCTCTCTGGCCCTGAGCACAGATGGGGAGAGAGCTCAGCTGTGATTGAAATGGCCTTGCCTGCCACCCTAGTGTACAGGGCACAGAGTGAGTCACACAATTTAGGTCAACACAGGGCGGTGGCATGGTGTGGGCTCTGGAGCTGGACACAGCTGGGTTTGAGCTCTCTCTCCACATGTCCGTGAGGCTCAGGAAACTCCTCGGAGTGCATTAGTCTTTTTGTGTGTACTAGAAGGCTCAGGAGTACCCGAAATAACACATATGGCTCCTTAGTGCGGGGCCTGGCACATTGTTAGTGTATGCTCGGTGTTAGCTATTTTTGGTGCCTGTAACCCAAATCCTAGTGACTAAGATGCACGTGTTCTTTCCTGCTTGTTGTTAGGCCATCCTAGAGATTCTAATCCTATGGGACAAGCTGGAGGCCCAGGACTCTCACCTGAGCTGAGATCCTTGGCACAGGCTGGGACTGCACATGAGAGTGGAGTCTAATGTCCACATGACTTAGGAGCTAGCTGAATGGTCCAAAGAATCAAGGCCAAATGGATAAGAACAAGAAGAAGAATCAGATCTTCCAGGAAGGGTCTGTTACAAAGTGTATCAGTCAGCTTTTGCTGCATAACAAACAGCTGCAACATCTCGGTAGCACATAACCCCAAGCATTCATTTTACTCATGAATCTGTAACTTGTCTGGGGAAGCTCTGCTTCATATGGTCCCCAGGCTGAAGGAGCAGCAGCTACCCAGGAAAAGCTGTGCTCACAGCTGTGGCAGAAGCACCAAGGAGCAGGCGAAAGGTTGCCAGGCCACTTAAGGTTTAGGCTTGGAGCTGGCACACTCATTTCTGTTTCATTGTATTAACCAAAGCAAGTTACTGAGCCAAGCTTAAAATTAAAGAGCAGGAAAGTGGCTGGGTGTGGTGGTTCATGCCTGTAATCCCAGCACTTTGGGAGGCCAAGGCGAGTGGATCACTTGAGGTCAGGAGTTGGAGACCAGGCTGGCCAACATGGCAAAACCCCATCTCTACTAAAAATACAAAAAATTAGCCAGGCGTGGTGGCGCATGCCTGTAGTCCCAGCTGCTTGGCAGGCTGAGGCACAAGAATCACTTGAACCCAGGGAGGTGGAGGTTGCAGTGAGCCGTGATTGTACCATTGCACTCCAGCCTGGGTGACAGAGTGGGACTCCACGTCCCCTGCCCCGCAGATAAAAGGAAAGTATACTCTGCCCGGGTGGAGGCTGCAGCAAGGATGTAGTTACAGGGAGGGGTGAAGAATTGCGGTCTCCAATTTGATCTTTCACTTAAAGAGGGAACCCTGGTGGATAGGAATAGATGTAGGAGGCAGAGAGATCCCCAAAGAAACAGAGACCAAAGAAGGTCTGCGGTGGGGCTGAGGGAGATGTGAAGTGAGCAGAACTGCTTCAGGTAGAAATAACAGTGTCCACTTCCCTGGGTCCCAGGGCACCACCATGAAGCCCCACTGGCCAGGACCTCTCCATTTGACTTTATCACTGCCAAATGGGCTGGCATAAAAGTGGAATGGCTCGCATCCTTGTAGGGAAATTGCCCAGCGTTATATCAGAAAGAGGCTGTATTTGATCAGAGACTTACCAGGACTTCCGTTATACCAGAAAATGACTAAGTGATATCTCTGTGTAACAGTTCATTCCTTAAAAATTCCATTCCTCTCAGGCCGGCCGAATGTACCCAACTGCATCTTAAAATGGCTCTTAAGGTGCACTTGCCTGAAAATGCCAGGAGGGAACCTGGTATTGGTGAAGGGAATTATTAATTACTAAGGCAGGCATGGCTTTAAAGAGATGGCCTAGGGGTCATGATTATTGTTTTTTTTATTTGTGATTTGTATTCCTCTTAACTTCCAAACAAATTTGAGATGACTGACAATTAAAAATATGGGCCCCAGGACAGCATGATTAAAGATAAAATATCCAAAGTCATAGGGATGAAGGGAAGAAATGATTAAACCAGAAACCTAGCAGAAGATAGTTACTGCAATTGCACATTAAATTGAGCTAAAGCGAAAGGGAAAATATGATGAGTTATTGGATAAAGGGAAGTATAGCTATTTGTCAGGAGAGCCAAACTTTTCCCTGACACTCAATGTGAGCACAAATTTATCATGAGAATCTCAACAGAGGGGGACAGTGAGGCCCATAACAGGCGCTCTCCTCCAAGACTCCTGCAGAAGATGCAGAAACATTCTTCAGATGGTCGTTTATTATATCGACCCTGGATAAAAGCTGAGGTCTTCGAGATGAACCCTTCTAGATTTAATATAGCCCCGGCTAATGGCTTATAGATTGTTGAAGAGACAGGCCCAGTTAGAGTGTTAGAAGGTCAGCCCTAGAGCAGAGGGCAAACACTGGGAGCGATGTGTGGCTTTCCTCCTGGAGTCAGACCGAGAAAGGACTCCTAGATGGGCACTGCATGGCCCACATCCTCCTGGAAGCACGATCGCTAAGCAAGGCAGAGTCCTGAGTAGGTGAAGAGCAAGAAAGCCCTTAGTATAGGAAGAAACGTGAACAATCAGGCCACAAAGTGGACTACAACCATCTCATTTCATTTATGTGAACAAAACATATACACAAAGAGAAAAGACTCAAAGGAAATTCACCAGTGTGTGAATAGTGGTAAGCCCTGGGTTGTAGGAACTTGGAGGATTCTTTCTCCTTATAATTGTCTTTACTTTTCAAATCTTCTAAGATTCAGCTGGCATAATTTTATAAACAGAAAAAAAAAGAGAGAAAGAAAATGTCTTTCCTAAATCCTGTTTCTGAGGTATTTAAATTGTGGAGAGGAATCACTAGCAATGGTCCATGTCTTCCTGGATAGACATCCTTCCAAGCAGGTGGGAATAAGACGTTCAGAGCCATGGAAGTCTTCATTCCTGTTTCTGCTTCTCTCACAAGCTACTAAACCTAACCCTTCCTCTCTGCATCGTGTGGTTTCACAGAGGGTAAGGAAGACATGGAGGAGCTTGGCAGCTGTGACCCCTGATCATAAGAACATTTCGCTTTGTTGGCACAACTTCTCTGGCAGGAAAACTGGCAATATGTGGCAAAACCTTAAAAGCGTGCCTACCCTCGCTACATTGATTTTACATATGGAAACTTATTCTAAGGAAATAATCATGGCCACATGGGAAGGTTGAGCTGTAAAGACATTCTTTACCGCATTATCTGTACAGCAAAATATGGGGAAACTCACTCCACATTTAGCAAAATTAAATATTCACCATTAGGGATGCAGTTAAATCAATGGTGGTCCTAAGGAACACAGTACAACCTTCACAGAGGACAGTTTGGCGGGATGTCTAGTGGCAAGGGGCTGTTTTATGGGTCTCTGTTAAAAAGTGCAGGTTTCAGAAGCTCATGTACAAGACCGTTCTATTCTTGGAAAAAGGAAAAAGGTATACATCAGTAGGATTATAGATGATTTTCCTTTCTCCTCCCTATTCCTATTTCTGGTTTATCTACATTTACTAAAGTTTCTATTATGACTATTTTTTTGGTAATTAAAAAAATGAAAGAAAATGCATTTTTTTCTCAAAGTAGTACTATTTCATAGTTCTGTTTTCTGGAGGAAGATTAGAGGAACACGCGCAATGTTGGGATGATCTTTAAGGACCCCACTGGGAACAGGCTTGCCCTGGTTTCAGGATAGGAAGTTGGAGCTGAACAGGATGAGGCATCTCTGGGCCATTTGTCTCTTCCGTCCTTTCCTTTGTGTCCCTCCCTGGGTTTGAAGCAATTTGCATGACACTGCAGCACGTCCGCCTTCCCTCCTCTCTCTCCTGCTCCTCTGGTAGGAGATGATTATGGGTGATGCCCCCTACTGGAGGTGGAAAATGCCAGGAAGCAAGAACAAGAACAATTGCTAACCCTGATGTCAGGCTGGCTTTTGAAAGATGACATGTTCTTCTCAGGAAAGACTCGCTTTAAGAGACAGGGACCCAAAGCAGTGCCCCTGCCTCTTGTGTGTACCCTCCATGAGATTTGTTTGGCTTTTTGCTATTAAGTTCAGCCCTTTGAAAATTCATCCCGGTTCAGTTTCTTCCCATGTTGCTCCTCTTTGCAGACAAGCTAAAACAGACGAACATTTTTCTTCTTGGTCTCCCTAGGTTATAAGCCACAAAAGTGAAGGGATATGTCTTCAAGAGAAAATAATACATTGGGCATGTCACAAATATTACCGGGCCTTTGTGCCATGAGATTAAGGGATGTCTGGTTGAAATAAAGACAGGCAGGAAAAAATGTCATAAGAGTGAAGGAAAGAAATCACAGACGACAGGAGTCCTGGATTTGAAGAGACCCAAATGAAGCTGGTGACATGTCTCCTTGTTAGAATGGTTCTTACAGTGTGGTCCGGGGATGTGGGTGGGACACAGGGGTTCTCCATGAGTTTTATAGAAAGGAAGGGAACAGGTCTATATGGAGGTCTCCTGAATGCAGGATGCTGTGCATGTGCTATCTCACCAGGCTTCCTACAGCCATGGGAAATAGCTGCTGTCCTCCACACCCCACAGGAGAAGAGACCAAGGTTTAGAAATGCTGAGTAACTTGCCTGCAGCCACGCAGCTAGAAAGTGGAGAAGTCTGAATTTGAACCCATCGCTGTCTGACTCCGGAGACTGAACTCTTTTTGCAGTACTAGGCTCATCTCCCTTGTTGTCAATATTGATAACATGACTAAAGCAGATGAAAATGCTTAGCCTGGTGCTTTTGGCCTTGGCATGAAACAAACAGCTCCAACTGTTTGCCAGAGGCACTTAATTCTAAAGTTTTAAATGCTTTCTGTTTCCGGCATGAATCAGTTGTTCGCTTTTAAGATTGTAAACAAAGGGTTACTTTACAGTGTCTTACCAAAGCAGTATCAGTGTTCATTTATTCTCGTGAGAGATTTTAAAATTTATTTTATTTTGCTTTGGTGTTTTGCAGCAGTCAGCAGAAGAGGGGGATGTGCTTGGTTCACTGAAGTGGATAATGGCTAGAACTTTTTAGGAGGCTCTGCTCAAACAGAGGAGAAGAGCTCCCTGCTCTTTATCAAGAGTCTGGTGGGCATGGATAGCAATTCCAGTATTTTGTGGCTTTATAAACACATTTTAAATATTTATATTGAAGCACTTTCAAACTTACAGAAACATTGCAAGAAGAGTACAAAGAACTCCCATATCCATTTATTCAGATTCCTCAGTTGTTAACATTTTACCACCCCAATTGTTCCATCATCTTCCCTCTCTCTATAGACATCAACCCATCAGCATTAGTCTCTTTCTGAACTTTTGAGAACAAGTTGTGGATCTGATACCCCATACCTTTAAATACTTCACCACATCAAAGACATTCTCCTACATAACAATCACAGCCTTCCAAATTCAGAAAAGATGCTGATACAACATCACCATCCAATTCACAGACCTCATTCAGAATTTGCCAACTTTTCCCATCAATGAATTTCCAATCAATGTTTCTTTTTTCCTCCCTCCCTCTCCCCTTCCCTTCCCTTCCCTTCCCTTCCCTTCTCCTTCCTTCCTTCCTTCCTTCCTTCCTTCCTTCCTTCCTTCTTTCCTCCTTCCATCTCTCTCTTTCTCTTCTTCTTTCTTTTCACATGGTTCCAATCCAGGATCACATGTTACTTTGATTGTCATGTTTATTTCCTTTCAATATGGAACAGTTTCTCAATCTCTCCTTATCTTTCTTGACCTTGACATTTTATGAAGAGTACAGATTTCTCGTTGTTTTTTTTCCCCAGTGCCTCATGCTCAGGCTGTGCATTTTGATGGAACATCACAGAAATTAGGGCTCTTCTCAGTGCATCTCATCAGGACACGTGATACTGACCCTTCACACCACTGGGATGTGATCCTTGAATGTCTATCTGGTCACGGTGTCTGTCAGACTTCTCTACTGTAAACTCACCATTTCCCCCTTTGTGATTGACAAGTATTTGGTGGAGAGATGTTCCAAGGCTACACCAATATCAGGGGCTGGGTAGAGGATCAATGAACATGATATTGGCAGAGCCTCTGAGTATCTCCCCACCAATTACTATGCCTGTTAATGCCTTTATTTATAACTTCGATGATTGTTGCCAAATGGTGATAATTGATTTCCACCATTCCTTCTGCATTTATTTGTTGACATTTCATGGTAAAGAAGAGCCATCTCTTCTGATTTACTTATCTGCCTACCTACTTACCTATCTACCTATTCATGTCAATATAGACCAAGCTTGTCCAATCCACGGCTCACCAGCTGCATGCGGCCCAGGATGGCTTTGAATGCGGCCCAACAAAAATTTGTAAACTTTCTTAAAGCATTATGAGATTTTTTTTTTTTTTGGCAATATATTTGTTTAGCTCATCAGCTATCATTAGTGTTAGTGTATTTTATGTGTGGCCCAAGACAATTCTTCTTCCAGTGTGGCCCAGAGAACCCAAAAGATTGGGCAACCCTGGTATAGAAAATGAATTGTAATCCATGAATATCATTATTTATTTCGGTGCTCAGTTGTCACAGATTTGACTAATGAGGCCATTCAAGCTGCCTTCTGTGTCCTTTTGACAGGTCTACATTGTTCTATCTTTGACATAAAGAATATCAAAGAACTTTCTGGAATAAGATGCTCTTGTACAAGTACAAGAAAGTCTTGTACTTTCCTTGCCTCAGCCCTGGAATCAGCCATTTCTCCAAGAAGCTCTGGTTCCTTTTAGTGGAGGGTCGTGTTTAGAAACCAAACACCGGATGCTCCCTCCTCCTGGAGTGAGATTGTTTTCTAGGCCCTCTTGGCAGGCAGAGCTAGGAATTATATGTGTGTACATATGTGCACACACACACACTCACTGTGTAGTATATGTTTATATATACTATGAATACACATAAACACATCTATCTATCTATCATCTATCTGTCTGATCACAAGATTACACTGACACTTCCAATTACAATCTATCACCTCAGGATTCTTTCTATTTCCCCCCTTTCCATATCTGTCAATCCCTTCTCCAACGGTGAAAAACCTAGCTCCAATTAACCTCAATTTATTTACTCCTTCAGTCAGTCCCCCTAATGTAACCCATGTCTTGATGATGCCAACTGACTCTGAGTCCCTGGCCCTGCCACCGCCATCCAGCCCACAGCCACTTCTGGGGCCCTGGCCCTGTGCCACCTCTAAGGAAAGAAAAGAGAAAGGAAGAGGCAGAGGAGGAGGAAGAGCAGCTTGAAACCTTGATCATTTTCTTTGGGATCTTTCTGTCTTGTTTTCTTCTATAGTTAACACAATCTGGAGTCACTATTGTTTGGAACAACCCTTACTCCCAGGCTATGCAGAGGACAGACTTTTTTTTTTTTTAGTAGACAGGATCTTGCTCTGTTGCCCAGGATGGAGTGCAGTGGTAGGATCATGGCTCACTGTAGCCTCGACTTCCCAGGCTCAAGTGTTCCTCCCAGCTCAACCTCTCAGGTAGCTGGGACTACAGGCACATGCCATGCCAGCTAATTAAAACTTTTTTTTTTTTTTTTTGGTTTAGAGACTGGATGTCTCTATATTGCCTAGGCTGGTCTTGAACTCCTGGGCTCAAGCGATTATGCCTTGGCCTCCTAGAGTGCTGGGATTACAGCTGTGAGCCACCATGCCTTGCCTGGACCTATTTTTATACCAAAAGATTCCTGTTCCCTCTACTCTTCCAGGTCATTGGATGGGGGGGCAGTCAAGGTATTGGTAGATAAGCAACTGGCTTGATCCTTTCCATCAAGGATTGGAGCTGAGGGTGGTAGAGACTCTGGGCCACGAGGTCAGGCTTGAGTGAACGGCACATAGTCTGGCCTGAGGCAGCCGCTTCCGCCGCGGCACACTAGAGGAGGGACCCCTTGCAGAGAGCACAGAGGCATGGCACACAGAATGCCGCCAGCTTTTGTGGACCCTGAAGCTTGTACAACTTGCGGATCCTCTTTAAGGAAAACAATGTGAACATGAATACATGAGCCTGTGGCGTGGCCTTTAAATGCTTCTTGCTCTTTCCATAACTGTTTTATGGAAATTAACTCAAGTGGATATCTACTACTTGGCCAAGAAGCTAAGGCACCAACAACAAAGCAAACGCTAGCTATTTTTTCCCCTCTCAATTGTGAAGGTGAAGTCAGTTCAACGTTTTGTCCCTGAAAATGCTCCTCTTAACTAGACTACTGAATTGCCAGATAAGATTTGGGATTTTGCAGCAGTAAATAAAGAAAAATCAGAAGTTATAGTTTTGGCATTGCCATCCCAGGGTTTTAGTGTGGTTCACAAAGATGCCTTCTAAATCAAATGTCTGGGTGTCCTTCAGGATTGCTGTTGATTCAACATTCCTGGGCATGCTTTACATCCAGTGCCAAAGAACTTCAGAGTTCATATCAGAAAAAGTTTGCAAATCCACTAGCTGCAACTTTTGGAAGTGAAAGTTAACCCCTTTTCTAGGAAGTAGTGGACCACAGATGAGCAGAAGACTGCTAACTAGAGAGGCCGCTCAGGGTTGGGGGTCTTGCCAATAAGGGGCACTGTGCCCCTGGGAGTGCCTCCTGCTCACCCCTCCCCACATTCTTGCCCACTCCCTTCCTCCTTCACCCCTCCCTGTAAATCCAAGAGTTGAAAGGGATTTGGACAACCTTTTATGAAGGAGATTACAAAGTTATCATCACTGATGTCAGGAAGAAGAAAGACTACAGAGTGCTGGATCAAGAGGACACTTGATCATTATCTAGTCAATTCCTGGCTCAAGGTCTAGCTCTGTACTCTTTAAGCAAGTTACTTACACTTTCCCAAACATTAGGTCCCTCTTCTGTAAAATGGAGGTAAAACTAACACCTAAGGACCTTGTGAATGGCAAAATACAACAACTCCCCACAGCTAACAAATCTGTTTGATGCACCAGGCTCTGTTCTGAGCACTTCGCTTACATTGTTTCATTTAGTTCTTACTACAACCATGTGAGTTAGTTGCTATCACATTTTACAGACCAGGAAAATTAGGCACGGGAAGTTAGGTGATTTGCCCAATGTCATTTAACTAATTAATTGTTATTTTTATTAGATCTGAAGAAACTGGATGACTGAAGCTGAAGTTAATGCCCTTAGTCTGATGAAAGGATCCTTTGCTCATTTCAGAGGGGACTTCGCAGCAGGTCCTTTTGCCACTACATGGGGAAAGCAGAGGGTGGGAGAATAGTTGAAGACTTACCACCGGGTGTGCGCCAAACTAGCCTGTGGTTCAGTAAGAGAGAAAGAAAACCTACTCCTCCTCCAGGTCGGGTGAGAGCACCGGGATGTGGAGAAGATGTGAAGGGCTCTAAGATCCTGAAACTTTCTCCCCTGGTGGGAAAGGAGCAGCCCTTGTGTCTGTGGGGCCCAGAGGGCCAGTATCTGTGGCACCGACCTCGTAAGGTAGCTCATTACCTTGGCTGACCCAGGTAGGGGGCCATCAGGGAGTCTTGCTGAGAGGGGCCAGGCACTGAGGGGCTGGCTGCCCAGACGCAGGCAACCCACCCATCCCTTAAAAGTATACAGTTGAGGCCAGATGTGGTGGCTCACGCCTGTAATCCCAGCACTTTGGGAGCCTGAGGTGGGCGGATCACAAGATCAGGAGTTTAAGACCAACCTGGCCAACATGATGAAACCCCGTCTCTACTTAAAATACAAAAATTAACTGGGCATGGTGGTGGGTGCCTGTGATCCCAGCTACTCCAGAGGCTGAGGCAGGAGAATCGCTTAAACCTGGGAGGTGGAGGTTGCAGTGAACCGAGATCACGCCACTGCACTCCAGCCAGGACGACAGAGCAAGACTCCATCTCAGAAACAAAAAAAAAGTATACAGCTGAAAGCCCAAGGCACCTTTCAAACCTCCAGTGACTCCTAAATTCAAAATGATACATTGTAATTATGGGACATTAGCTGGCTTTCTATTTAAGACTTACAAGCTTTGACTAATTTGGGATTGGTGACTTTTCCCCAAAGAAAGTCTTATAAAGAGATATTGCTTGGGGATTATCTAGGTTCCCAAAAGGACATTTGCCTAAGGACCCTCCCAGCTCAGTCATATGGCCATTTAGTGGTACAGCCAGAACAAAATGCTTCCTTGGATCTCAGAGCTTGGGCTGTGGCGTCATTTTGTCGTGGATCCAACTCCAGCTCCACTGACCCACTGAGGGAATCTGAGCAAACTACTCCTTGTCTCTACACCTCCCTTTCCTCCTAGGGTTGCATCAGGATTAAATGAGATAATGCGTGTAAAGGCATAGCACAGTCCTGGCATAGTGCTGAAGGTGAACTATTCTTACAGTCTAGTGACCTTCCTATGACTCAGGAATAGCACCGCCTAGCGAACTCACTTTTGGAGTAGCCTTTCTTTGTTCCAGCTTTGTTGTGATATAACAGAAATACAGTAAACTACACACATTTAAGTGTACAATCGGATGAGTTTTGACATAGGTACATACCTGTGAAACATCATCACAAACAGGATAATGAACTGGATCCGTCACCCTAAAAAGTGTCCTTTGTCCTTTTGCAATCCATCCCTCCCTTCCCCTTGTCCCCCAGCAAACATGGATCCGCTCTCTGTCACTATCGATTAGCTTGCATTTTCTCACATTTTTATAAATGGAAGCATACCATATGATTCGTTTTTTGTCTGGCTTCTTTTACTCAGCATAATTATTTTGAAATTCATCCATCTTGGGATGAATCTCAACTTAGTTTCAGTTTTTATTTTTTTTTCTTTCTGCACATGGTGGATAAAGTATTTCCAAATGAGAGATGTAGGCCAGTGGGGTGCTTCTCCAAGGTCCTGGCTGGGGTTTCTAGTATATTCTTGCAGCTGCCTGGGGTTTCTAACACTTGTCTTTTGAGCACTCTGATGCTCCCTGTGTCCCAGTATGTGCAAGTGTAGCTGGTTCAAAAGCCACAGGACTTACCAGGGTGCACACCAGAATCTTGGACACATCTTTTTCACATTGCGTGTGCCTAGACTTCATCCCCAGGGCTTCAAAGTTCTGAAGTATGGCCTCATTGTGAAACTCTGTTTTGAAGTAATGCCACTAATTTCCAAAACTCACCTGGGCAGTGAACACATAAGCAAAAGGAAGGGAGTTCAGGTTGGGCATGGTGGCTCACGCCTATAATCCCAGCACTTTGGGAAGCCAAAGTCGGCAGATCACTTGAGGTCAGGAGTTCAAGACCAGCCTGGCCAACACCGGGAAACCCCATCTCTACTAAAAATACAGAAATTAGTCGGGCACGGTGGCAGGTGCCTGTAATCCCTGCTACTCAGGAGGCTGAGGCAGGAGAATTGCTTGAACTAGGGAGGCAGAGGTTGCAGTGAGCTGAGATTGTGCCACTGCACTCCAGCCTGGGTGACAGAGTGAGACCCTCTCTCAAAGAAAAAAAAGGAAGGGAGCTCAGGTAGCACCTGATGGTAGGAATCACATTCATAGAAGATGTGCTATGGGCTGCTCTGTGCGGCCTGAATACCTTGTAAGATATCTGTGGGCCAAGGTGAGTGCGGTACCCACAGTTTTAATGACACATATGAAAATAAGTCTGCTCCCTGGGTTTATTTCAGTATTTAAGCACACATGACCAG
Source organism: Rhinopithecus bieti (assembly GCF_001698545.2). Lineage (NCBI taxonomy): Eukaryota > Metazoa > Chordata > Mammalia > Primates > Cercopithecidae > Rhinopithecus > Rhinopithecus bieti. Next base: position 2,366,587 of record NW_016803361.1, read on the forward strand.
AGGGCCACTGCGTGTTGTGTGCATCAGGAAATAAACAGGGTGGTGCCATCACCTGCCTGCCCATGCAGTTCCAGAAAACCACACTCAAGAGGGCACGGAAATCAATATTGAAAATGAGACACTCAAGTTACCACAAAGAGTTATTTTTGCTTATTCCAAATTGCTCTGTTTCTTTAAGCAGCTATTTTCAGTCAGCCTCTTCTCTGGCTATGTATAGGAACGGCTCAGGCCATCTAAAAAAGAAAGATGAAAAAGAAAAGAAATCTGCAAATAGGTTCACACCCCAGGGATAAATCTGGGGCACTTGTGAAGGTGGTACCAGCCAGTTATTTTCCCAAATACCCAGCCTCTCCAAATTCTACTCATGGGCTGGAAACCATCAAGAAATAAATACCCAGGTACATTAGCGGGTCACTTTCTAGTAAGTGCTCAGAATTTAAAAATAGAGATTTAAAAGGAAATGTCTCCTTTGCCTCTAGCAGGGGGCAGCTCTCTGCTCTGTCTTTTGCTCTGCTATCCTGAGACCGCGTTTTGGTGGCAGGTGAGGGGAAGCTCGGGTCTATTTTTAAAACCTTCTGCTTCTCTGACTGTTGCCAGGGAGAACTTGGACAAAAGAACAGTGCAGAGAAGGGAAGGAAGATCACCGTGAATGCTGGCCCAGTGAGTCACTCAGCGGTTGTGTTCTGGTTCCTCTGCCCCCAAAGACATCGGATCTCCCCCCTCAGCTCTATCTCCTTTGCTGCCACCTTGTCTGGGTCACTGTTATTTTTCACCTTGGCCACGTGGACTTCCTGTTCTTACCCCGGCTCTTCCAGTCTGTCCTCCACCCTGGAGCCAGAGAGAGCTTTTTAAAAGTGCAAATTGGACTGAATCACAGCTCGCATTAATATAAATGCATAATAAAAAGTCCGGAAGCTGTTAATAGTGAGTGTCTCTGGGGTAGGGGCGAAGGGAGACTAGAATGTTTTTACTATGCCTGCTTCTGTGTGGTTTGAATTTTATACCATGAGCTTGTATTTCTTTCATAATTTTAAAAGAATCTCGAACGTTTAATTTGGTCCCTGCACTCCAGGAGCTCTTAATCTTCCATTAGGGTCCCCAACACTAAAAAGTCTAGGAATTATGCTTGTTCATTATGGCCTTAAGGAGCAGAAGCTGCCATCAACGAGTGGAAGTGATCCAACTGAATATTAAGAGTGTGCTGATAAGCAGAGCTGCCCGAAGGTGGGCTGGCGGGCCAGCACAGGCAGTGTGCCAGGGCCAGGACAGATGTCCCGGCTGAGGCTGGTGCCCATTGCTGTGAAGTGGTCACTTGCCCTTGGGGTCCCTGCAGTTCTGTGACTCCATGGGATGCCCTGGCAGATACTTTTTTTAGCCTGATGGCTTTCTTTCATTTCTACCTCTAGTTTCTTTTTTCTTTTTTTTAATTGTTATTTTTATAGATTCAGGGACTACAAGTGTAGTTTCATAATATTGATATATTGAGTGGTGGTGGAGTCTGGGCTTGTAGTGTAACCATTACCCTAATAGTGTACACTGTACCTATTAGGTAATTTCTCATCCTTCATTCCCCTCCCACCATCCCACCCTCTGAGTCCCCAGTGTCTTTCTACTATGTCCGTGTAGCCCACTTATAATTGAGAACATGCAGCCATCTGCAATTTCTGTTTTTTTTTTTTTTTTTTTTTGAGACAGAGTCTTGCTCTGTCCCCCAGGCTGGAGTGTAGTGGTGCGATCTCAGCTTACTGCAAGCTCTGCCTCCCGGGTTCACCCCATTCTCCTGTCTCACCCTCCCGAGTAGCTGGGACTACAGGCGCCCACCATCACACCTGGCTAATTTTTTGAATTTTTAGTAGAGATAGGGTTTCACCATGTTAGCCAGGATGGTCTTGATCGCCTGACCTTGTGATCCACCCACCTCGGCCTCCTGAAGTGCTGGGATTACAGGCGTGAGCCACCGCGCCCGGCCGCACTTTTTTTTTTTTTTTTTTTTTTTTTTTTGAGACAGAGTCTCACTCTCTCACCGGGCTGGAGTGCAGTGGCATAATTTTGACTCACTGCAACCTCTGCCTCCTGAGTTCAAGTGATTCTCCCACCTCAGCCTCCTGAATAAGCTGGGATTACAGGTGCCCAGCACCATGCCCAACTAATTTTTGTATTTTTAGTAGAGATGAGGTTTCACCATGTTGGCCAAGATGGTCTCAATCTCTTGACCTCATGATCTGCCTGCCTTGGCCTCCCAAAGTACTGGGATTATAGGCGTTAGCCACTGCGCCCAGCCAGCCACCTGCAATTTCCATCAGACAAATACAGTCCTGCAAGTCATCACTTAATCTTGTAGTTTCATGTGCCCTGAATGTATGGACAGCAGTTCTTCTGCAAGGAAAAAGAACACACAATATCTATAAGGAGTCAAATTGGACACGAGTTGGAGGAAGACGACTCCAGGAACAGTGGCCAAGGAGGAACCATCAGCACAAACATTCCCAGCTAACCTCCCCTGCAGCTTCAACTCTAGAAGTCACTTCACCTAGAAGTCAAGTCCCATGGGTGCCTGCCCGTGCCTGCCTCCCCTGCCTGCTTTCTGGTCCCCCCACTCACTCCCTCGGGCATAGTGACACCTCTGGATGCAGCTCATTGTTTGGCTTCTGGAAGAGAAGTCATACTCCTGTCCAAAGGGATGACATATCCTTCCAGCTGTCATTATTCTTATTGTGGAATAAATAGAGATATTAGTTTGATTGGACAAGCGCTTTATGGAGCCTACCTTGTTCCCTGGAGTCTCTCAGACGTTTACAAATTGGTTGAACCATGTTTTTATTTTCTCCACCACCTCAAGGCCATACCATTTCTCTTTTTAATATACAGACTACGCCTTGCACAGAGTAAGTGCCAATAAATATTTGTTGAATTGATTTTCCTGTTCAGAGATGTGGCAGAAAGACCCTCTTGCTTTCTGTGCATAATTCTTCTGTGCGGCGATTGTTGAAATCCTTTCTTGTGGATACTGGTCACATCGGCCAGCACCAGGCCAAGTCTCAGGGTCTGAGCTGAGTATTACCTGGGTCAACAACCAAAGGTGACCTAAGGCTGAGCACAGACTGTGGTGGGGTGGGGGAAGGGAGACTACAGAGGGTAAAAGGAGAACAATTCCAGTCCCTCACAGACAGGGATGAATATATGCTGCAGGCAGGAGTCAAGGTAAGAGGCTGAGAGCCCATGAGATGAGGAGCGGGTGAAGGAGTAGAGAACAAAGGGGGATGATATGATGGGTTCAAGGTCAAGGTGGTGGCCAAGGGTGGCCAAGCCGGTCATCCTGGGTTTGCATCCTCGCTCATGTTAGATGCCACTTTGGACAATTCTCTTTACTCCATGGAGCCACATCAGCTCCGTCTCTATGAGACCAGGGGCTCATAGTCACTGGGGATTTAACGAGGGAACTAGTATTTGTGAAAACACTGTAAACTGGGAAATGTAAATGCAAGCAGAAGGCAAATTTGCAACATTTGGAAACATCTCCTATCCTTGAATAATTTTTTGCAAGTCTTCCTCTGCTTTCTCATTCCTCTTGAAGGTTTATCCCCAGGAACCTGGGGTCTTCAAGCTTGAGGGACCCTGGAGTTCACTTCGCTCATCCCTGTCATGTCACAGACAAGGAAATAGGCTCGGAGGGCTAATGAAAGTCACCCAGGGCTAATTAAAGAGCACATCAGGCTGGGCGTGGTGGCTCACACCTATAATCCCAGCACTGTGGGAGGCTGAGGCGGGAGGATCACCTGAAGTCAGGAGTTCAAGACCAGCCTGGCCAACATGGTGATACCCTGTCTCTACTTAAAATATAAAAAGTAGACGGGCATGGTGGTGCATGCCTATAATCCCAGCTACTTGGGAGGCTGAAGTAGGAGAATTGTTTGAACATGGGGAGGCAGAGGATGCAGTAAGCTGAGATCACACCACTGTACTCCAGCCTGGGTGACCGAGTAAGATTCCATCTCAAAAAAAAAAAAAAAAAAAGGAAAAAAGAAAAGAAAAGAAAGAACACATCAAAGGCCATCCCCACCAATCACAAGTTCTCTGGCTTGGATCTCTAGTTCACATTTTTACTTTGCTTTTTACTCCCTGGTTTTCATTTTACTTTCACCCCACATGTCACTTTAAGGACAACTCATGCTGCTCACTATAGACCAATATGGTCTAACTATTGAGTGCATGGTGAGGATGCTCATTCGGTTGGCCCCAGGCCCTAATAATAATAATTACCACAGCTGAGCCTTGAATCTGCTACTAGGACCAGGCTATTTGGAAAGGATGACCTTCTGCAGGGTCCAGATCCAGCTGGTGAAGGTGGGAGGGAAGAAGCTGAAAAGCCTCTGCTCCCCTCTGTCATGCTGCTTCATCTTACCTTCCCTTGCAAAGTTAAAGTCTCCTTCGAGTCTACTTAGTTCCTTGTAGAGAGCCTGCTTCCCACTTCACCTCTGTCTTACCTGGTGTCTTTGGCAGAGCCCCAAACCATCTCAGTGTCAAATCCTGGGGCTCCCCTATTTGGCCCTGGTCTAGGTAACTGAACAGTCCCTGCAAACATGAGGGATTGATGTATGTCCAATGCAGGTATGTCATGAACAGGCTCCACAGCAGAGTGACTAAGGAACCAATTAGGAGATGAATAAAACATGTCCTATATAGGTTATTCAAGAAAAGACTAATAATGAGAAACCCGAAGAAAGACGGGTGCATTATTTTTGGGATCGTCCCTTCTTAAGCAAGTGGAAGAAGGAAGGCCTGAGAGTCCTTCAAAGGCACAGCAGCCAGGGGAGGTGCTAAGTGATGGAGGCAGAAGCATTTTTTGCTCCTCATTTAGCAGACTTCCAAACACTGCCTCCTCCTCCATGGTTGGGGGATGCCACCTTTTGCTTGACCCAAAGGCCCAGGACCTGCTGACCCAGCATTTTTGTTTCCTTCAACTGTTGCTATGACCCAACTCCAAGTCCTGGCTATTGACTGAGGGACGGCTTGACTTCCCCAGATGTCTCACTCTGCACTCCTGATGTGGAAAGGTACCCCCATCCAGAGTAGGGCCTCTGGGTGCTGGCCAGCCTTTTCCTGGCTCCCTGCATCAACGTCCTCCCTACAAACTCTGAGATGCAAGATCTGTTTTCCAAACCACCAAAGTCATCACATAAATGTGTGAATGCATACATTTGCCAGAAAAACCGGCAGACAATACTACTAATGACTAAACCAGAGCTGGCTTGGGAAATGAGGGTAAGTCATCAGCAAACTCGTCAGTGTGTGGCTGTGAGACGCTGTGGAGAGCGGCTGGTGTCAGAGGCTGTGAGTTCCTGCACACTCACTGGCTGCATTGCTGCTAAATAAGTCTCAGTTTCCTCATTTGCAAAGTGGGCTTAATAATCAAAATAGTGCTTATCCTATTTACTTTACAAGGTTCTTGCTAGGATCAGAGAACACAAGCCCTGTGAACTTTTTTTTTTTAGAAAGCTATACTTGCATACAAGACTATTCATTTCATAATCAGCAAAGTGCCTTGCTGAAAATAAGTGCTCACTAGGCATTAGAACTGTAGTCTATTGTGAAAGGAAACATTATTATTTAACGACATTTCCTACCTGACTTTCTTCTTTGTTTGCCTGTCTTCCTTGCCTCCCCCATTAGACTGTAAACCCTCTGAAATCAGGAAGTCTGTCCATCCTGCTCAGAGCTATGTTCCTTGTGCCTTGGGGGCTATTGGAACAAAGAAAATGTCATTAAGTGGTTTGTGAGGGGATGAATGGCAGCCTTATGGCTCAGAAGGAAGCAATGTAGGGAACAGTTAAAATGGGCTTAATTCTGGGGAATGCAAGCTTTCTTTTTTCTTTTCTTTTCTTTTCTTTTTTTTTTTTTTTAAGATGGAGTTTCGCGCTTGTCACCCAGGCTGGAGTGCAATGGCATAATCTTGGTTCACCGCAATCTCCGCCTCCCAGGTTCAAGTGATTCTCCTACCTCAGCCTCCCGAGTAGCTGGGACTACAGGCGTGCTCCACCACGCCCAGCTAATTTTTGTATTTTTGGTAGAGACGGGGTTTCACCCTGTTGGCCAGGATGGTCTCAATCTCTTGACCTCGTGATCCACCCGCCTTGGCCTCCCAAAGTGCTGAGATGACAGGCGTGAGCCACTGCACACAGCCTGCAAGCTTTTTAAACAAGAATTTGCTGCTGGTGTAGAATTGAAATATATCTTAGAAAGTAACCAGGTAATCTTGGAGATCGAAATGTGGAAGGAAACACTGAGTGTGAAGATCAGATAAGAGATCCGTGGATATTGCCGGGTGCAGTGGCTTGAACCCAGGAGGAGGAGGTTGCAGTGAGCCGAGACTGCATTACTTCACTCCAGCCTGGGTGACAGAGTGAGACTCTGTCTCAAAACAAACAAACAAACAAACAAACAAACAAACAATCTGTAAATATTGAGCAGGAAGAGATTTGTTCTGTCTTCTAAAAAGCTGACTCCATTTGTACTGCCCCAGAAAGTAGAACCAGGACCTACAGAGAGATGGGGTTTGTTTCAGTTAAATACACTTGAAAATAGAATGGGCTGACTCAGGAGGTGGTTTTCTAGACAGAGGAGAAATTCAAGAAGAGGCTGGATGAATTTGTGGCACTAATGTTGCAGGTAAACTGAGGAACTATGTTATTAAATGAGATGTAATAGGGCCTCCATGGCCCCAATTTATTCTAATCTACAGGGTTCCAGAGGCAAAGTCCAAAATAAGTTAATGAATTAACTAATTAATTAATTAAAGGGAAAGAAGGAGGAGAGGGAAGAGGGAAGGGAAAAGAGAGGAATGATCTGGGATCTCTGCCATTTCCCTTCCTTGAGAATCTTTTTCATCCTCAACCTAAGCCCCTTGATAAAGAACGTCAGACACCACCCACCCCCATTTCAGAACAACTCATGACTTGCATTCTCTTTCTCCAGCCAGACTTACCTCTCACCAGGACACATGGCCTCGGCTCCCATTGCCCCATCCTCCACCAGGCATTCTCTCTTGGTGTAAGGAAAACCAGTTTACTCCACGCTGAACTGACCCTGAAGGTTCTTTGTTCTTGACCTCCACATACCATGTGGAACAGGAACTGGCAGCCCCCTGTTACAGGCTGAATGTTTGTGTCCCCCAACACCCCCAAAATCACATTGTTGGAAATAAGATCTTAGAGTTGCAAAGAAAATGAGCACTCAAATAAAGGATATCTCAGCAAGGCAAATTTACTTCTGCAGAAGGGTGCTGCTTGTTCTTCTGATCACTGCAAAAACACACCAAACAAAGGAGGGAAGGGGTTTTTATCCCTCATGCAGTCAGTCCCTGCTACTGTGTCCAGTCCCCATTGGCTGGGGTTGGACTACATAATCTAAGCTGATCCCGACTGGCTACTTCAAAATTGAGCAGGGGTGGGGGCTACAGCGGCGGGAAGAGAAGTTTCAGAACTAAGGATGCCAAATAAGGATCCTTATTGGATCCCAGATATGGGTTGTTGCAGATTGGGAATGGATGTGGGTTACAGATTGGGAATGGATGTGGGTTACAGATCGGGAATGGATGTGGGTTACAGATTGGGAATGGATGTGGGTTAGAGACTGGGAACGGATGTGGGTTACAGACTGGGAATGGGTGTGGGCGTTACAGATTGGGAACAGGATGGGCCGTTACCCGATTCGGGAACGGATGTGGGTGTTACAGAACTGGGACATGGGCTGTGCAGGTTACAGACTGGCGAACAGAATGTGAGGTACAGACTGTGGAACAAGATGGTGGCCGCTTACAGATTGGGATGATGGTGTGAGTTACAGAGTGGAACGCGATGTGGGTTCAGACTGGCGGAACGGAATGTGGGTACAGATTGGGGAATGGGTGTGTTTTACAGACTGGGAGACGGCATGTGGGTTACAGATTGGAACGGATGGGTGGGTTACAGATTGGGAACGGATTACAGACTGGGAACGGATGTGGGTTACAGACTGGGAACAGATGTGGGTTACAGACTGGGAATGGGTGTGGGTTACAGATTGGGAATGGACGTGGGTTACAGATTGGGAATGGCTGGAAGGTTGTTTACTGTAACTAGTGGCAAGGAGGCAAGGAAGTTAGTTAGGCTTTGAAAATAGAGGACAAGCAGAACCTTTGAAGAGGAACTCACGGTTTCCAACAATATGTTGAAGCCCTAACCTCATTGTGGCTGTACTTTGAGATAGGCCTAGCCCCTAAGGAAGTAATTAAGGTTAAACAAGGTCACAAGGGTGCAGGCCTGACTTGATAGGATTAGTGTCCTTGCAAGAAGAGACACCAGGATACACTTCTGTTGTCTCTCTCCTCTCTCTGCCACAGAGAAAAGGCCATGTGAGGGCATGGCAAGATAGGCGACTGTCCACAAGCCAGGGAGAGAGCCCTCCTTAAAAACCAAATGGATCAACACCTAAATCTTGGACTTCAAGCTCCCAGAACTGTGAGAAAATTAATTTTGTCATTTGAGCTGCCTGGTCTGTGGCATTTTATTATAACAGCCTGAGCTGACTAAGACATCTTCTTGGTAAAGAACTTTCAAGGAGGAAGCATGATTTGGATGCTCATTCTGCCACTTACAAGCTGAGGGGCCTTGGGTGAGTTATTTTTCTCTATGAGCCTCATTGTGGTCATTGGTAAAATGTGGATCATAACACCTATTGCAAAAGGCTATTATGAGGATCAAGTGAAAAATCTGCATGTTGGTATCTGGGGCACAGTAAAACACTTAGAAAAAGTTAGATCTAAAGGAAGATACCTACATCTTGAGATTGGAACATTTATCGGTGTGATCACTTGATAAAACAACAGCAACCTGCCCCCTTTGAGGCTGCCTCCTCTGGACAGTGGCCTTGAAGTCCCCATTTACTTAACAGTTAACTTTTGGGTTCGTCTCTCAGCAATACCAGCCTCTCCCGGGTCTCTAGGGTTCACATCCCAGAGCTCCTTGTGCTTTTCTCCGCAGAATTTTGGGATCACAGCTAAAAGAATCAACCAGTCTGTTGGAACATTTAAGTTCTTCCACCCTCCTGATATCTGCAGACATAGGTAACAATTCCATGTGCAAAACTTTCAAGTAATGATGAGTCCCCTGGGGCCATAACTCATACCCTGAGGCCACCCCCGAAGGATGGCTGGAGGTACCCCACCGAGGAGTCATCCCGCCCACTAGTCCCATGAGTCATGCCCTCTCATTAGATCAAATCAGAGGCAGGGAGAGATTTATAGCTTATCTCAAAACATCTGGACCGGCAATGTCGATTCCAGATGAACAGCAGGAGAAGGTACTTGGGGCCACATTACAAGCCTTGCTCCTGAAGAGCAGCTGCCCTGAATGTTCACCTCGAACACTTCTCAGCATGCTGCCTCCTCAGAGTGTGCACATCTGGACTTGAAACTGAGAGCAAGGACTATACATTTTTCTTGCTGTTGAAATATGGCTCCCCGGGGACCCAGCAGGTTGGACCAACACAGACACTTCCCGCATCCTGACCTCAGACAAGCCCACATTCTCTAGGATAACCGAAGGGAATGCTTCCAAGTCTGCAAGCTGCCATCACTAAGAACTCAGGCATCCTCACTTCGTGCTGAGAGGAGGCTCTTAAACATCACTGCCTGGGCTGAGCTTAGGGGAGAAGGAAGTAGAAAATGTGATGAACATGTAACCATAAAATGTTGCAGCCATAAAAAAAAGAGAAAAGTTATGCATAAGTTATGACTGCATGAATGGCCACATCAAGCCATTTCCAAAAGCCCATCTCACTAAACAGCAGTTATCTTGCTCGTCAAGTGGAAACCGCTTTGAGACATTTCAAAATTAGTGATTTTCTGCCAGCAGCTACACTGACTGCACCAGAGATCCTGACCACAGTCCTTGCTAGAGTCTCAAACAGACTTGCATTTGACTTTTTTTATTTTTTATTTTTTTTTTGAGACAGAGTCTCACTCTGTCACCGAGGCTGAAATGCAGTGGTGTGATCTCGGTTCACTGAATCCTCTACCTCCTGGGTTCAAGCGATTCTCCTACCTCAGCCTCCCAAGTAGCTGGGACTACAGGCACCTGTCACCACACCCAGGTAATTTTAATATTTTTAATAGAGGCTGGGTTTCACCATGTTGGCCAGGCTGGTCTCAAACTCCTGACCTCAAATGACCCACCCACCTGGGCTTCCCAAAGTGCTGGGATTACAAGTGTGAGCCACTGCACCCGGCCAAACAGACTTGCATTTGACTTTCAAAAAATATGTTACAGCTGGGCACGGTGGCTCACGCCTGTAATCCTAGCACTTTGGGAGGCCGAGGTGGGAGGATCACAAGGTCAAGAGATTGAGACCATCCTGGTCAACATGGTGAAACCCCGTCTCTACTAAAAACACAAAAATTAGCCAGACATGGAGGCAGGCATCTGTAATCCCAGGTTACTGGTGAGGCTGAGGCAGGAGAATCGCTTGAACCCGGGAGGCAGAAGTTGCAGTGAGCCGAGAACGTGCCACTGCACTCCAGCCTGACTACAGAGCGAGACTCTGTCTACAAAGTATGTATGTTGCATCCTGCAGAAAAAAACAATGAGGGCTGATTCTCAGGGTCATGATCAGGTGTGATGTGTTATAACTAATTTGTTTTTAAGGTAAAGTAAAGAAATCATTCTGTGAAGAAGAGAAAGGAGGAAAACATATTGGAGATGATCATGGTTATAAATGCCATCCTCTCACATGTATTCTGAAGAGAGTTCCTGATTCAGGGAGAAAGAAATTGTTAAAGGAAAGACCAAGACCACAACAGTGACCAACAGAGAGCTGAGACCATCTGCTTGCCTTCCGAAAGAACCCACACAAAGGAACATTCACAGAGGAGCTCTAGGACCACAAAGAATCCAGGGGATCTCATGTTCTAGAAAGGGAAGTTTTGGCTGAACAGAGGCTCACACCTGTAATCCCAGCACTTTGGGAGGCCAAGGCCAGAGGATCGCTTGAGCCCAGGAGTTTGAGACAAGCTGGGGCAATATGGTGAAACCCCATTTCTATGAAAAAATTTTAAAAATTAGCCAGGTGTGTGTGGTGGCACATGCCTGTGGTCCCAGCTACTTGGGAGGCTGAGGGGGGAGGATTGCTAGAGCCCAGGAGGTCAAGGCTGCAGTGAGCTATGATAGTACTACTGAAACCTGGTCAAAGAAAGAAAGAGAGAGACAAAAAGAGAGAGAGGAAGGAAGGAAGGAGAGAGAGAGAGGAAGGAAGGAGGGAGAGAGAGAAAGAGAAAGAGGAAGGAAGGAAGGAAGGAAGGAAGGAAGGAAGGAAGGAAGGAAGGAAGGAAGGAAGGAAGGAAGGGAGGGAGGGGCAGGCGTTTTCTTATGGTTATGCTAATTAAAGATTGAGCATAGAGCCTGGGTAGGGTAGAATGGAATCCTTAGGTTCATACTTTGAATCTTAAGCCTATACTTAAGTGCCCATAATGCATAATGACAAGTCCCCCTTTTCACTCTGCAGGAGAGTCTTTCTTTAGGTCAGCATGCGGGGGTGGCTTATAGTTCTTTGTCCCTTTCAGTTTGGGCTGGTTAGAACTAGCAGGTATGAAACACAGCCTCCAGTTTTAATATCTTGGAAACTCAGTGCCACTGCAAGTGGAAAGTTCTTCTTCAGAATGAAGTAGTGGGGTTGGGAATTGAGGCAGGTACCCCAAGGGTGTGCTCTGAACAGCATCACTGCTGCGGTGGTGGGAAGGGGATGGAGGCTTGCAGGAGCTAGGAGTATCTGCAGCCCCTTCCAGAGCACACCTGCTGAGTGCTTGGGTTCCCTTCCAACTCTCATGCTATATGGCTCTTACACTCACCCATCTGCTGTTTCAGCCCGTGACTCACAACTCTGATTAAGCCTGCCCTTTTTTGCTATCCTGGAGAAAACATTCCTCTTGCTTGATCTTATTCCTTACAAATTAATTCTCTTGTTTAGGGTCAATGCTCCTGAATGATGCTGTTGTTCTATTGTCTACCACAAACCCCTTTCCACTCTAAAGGTTTGTTAACATGAACCAGTTTGTTGATGAAATCAGACAAGACAGATGTGAGGATGATATTCTTCTTGAGGTGTCCAGTCCTGCTTGGTACCTGACAGATCTAGACTAAAAGCATCCTCCTGACCCATGTGCAGAGCAGGTACATGGTGCTTGGCTGTGTGATGGAGACACCAAGACACAGCTTGAGTCCTCTGCTCTTACTACCCGTGAGAATGTGGTGAGAAATGTGACCACCCTGAGCCTCAGTCTTCTGATGTGTGAAATGAAGATAATTGGAGACCCTATTTTCTAGGGTGTTTTAGGAAGAAACAAAATCATGCTTAGCATGGTACCTGGAATACCTTTAGGATCCAATAAAAAGAATAACTATATTCCTTGTAGTGATGAGATAGTTCTGTATCTTGAGTGCAGTGATGATTACACAAACGTACGCATGTGAGGAAATGGCATAGAGCTACGCACACACTGACCTGGTGTCAAATCCCTGGCTCAGATTTTGTGTGATAGTTATTCCCGTAACCACTGGGCAACTTCCTATGAACCTATCATTATTTCAAGATTTAAAAAAAGAAGAAAGAAAAAATAGACCAGGAAGGTAAAAAAGGAGATGGGGTGAATAGCTGTGGTGGGGTTAGTATTGTTTGGAGACTTCATTTCCTTCCCTGCTCTGCGGTATGACTGCAGAGCGCTGGCTGCAGACCCTGCTGCACTTTCACAGCTGCCCTGGTCTCCAGGTTCATTATTGTCTCACAGACTCACAGCATCAGCCTTCACCCTGGCTCTGCTGGAGACTGCCTCAGAGCTACAGTCCTCCGGTAACGTCCTCGTGCATCATCGCCCCAGGCAGCTCCACCACCCCTGCCCCACCCCCAGCAAGACACATGCAGGCTATGCCGGGAGAATCTCTTGCTGAAGGGAGACCTCGCTGTGTGAGCAAGGCTCTCCATGGGCGCATATGCCTAGCCCCGGAGGGAAGCCGAGGATAATGGGTTTTGCTGGTGGCTGTAGGGTGTGGATTGTGGGGATGTGCCAAACCTGTGAGTATGAGCTCAGGCGAAAGTCCTGTCGTGAAAGATACGATGGCTCGAGCTATGGAATTCTGTTCCAGCAAGGATGAGAAAACATTCTGTGTCTTTCCAAACCAAGAAGGAAAGCATCAAGTATGGAGGGTTTTAAACTTTGACGAGTTCCAGAGGCTCAGTGATAAGAACCAGGGAGAGATTCCAGGGGGTGGTGGCAATCAAGGGAAATGTCTGAGCCCAGGAAGGGGAGGCGAGGTGAGCGGCAGGCCCCGGTTACCAAAGTCGTTCATGTGTGAATCAGACCATGTAAGAGACCTCCGTGTGAACCTGATAGGGAGTATTTTAAGATATTCATAAAGGAAAAGTAGATCCTATCTGTGGCAGATGGTAAAATGCAGGGGCTGCTGCAGTCTGCAGAGAAGACACCTCAGGATTTTGATCAGGTTGGAGGATTAGGGGAGCATCATTTAAACCAGCTGCCAGAGGACCTCTGATCCGAGAGGGGAACGTTTGTGCAGACAAGCATATGGAGAGGCTCTAACTCCTTTCTTTCCTCGTTTATTTGTCTTCCATAAAGAAGAGAAGACCTAAAGCCCAGGATCCTAGGAATAAGAAGAGCAGATACCATCTTTCCTTAGCAGGAATAACTAACAGTCAGCCCAAATCCTACCCTTCCAATTTTGGTGAGCATGTGGAGAAACAGACACATCTCCAGACATGATGGTAAGGGTGTGCATGGGCAATGTTTCTGGGGAATTCAGTTTGGAAGATCCACACATGTCTACAACTGGGTCTTTGTGGAAAAGATTGTGTCTTGCATATCTCAGGCTTTTGCTGGTAAAGACCAATGAAATGAAAGGAGTGGGTGCTTCTGAATTGCAGGCACCTGCTGTGTGCTCTTCCCAATGCCTCTCACCAGTGGGAAATCTCGGGAGCCTGTCTCTGAACTTGTTTCCCTTGCTGTGAAATAGGGATGGCAAGAATAAAATCTCTTTCTGGGGTGGCTGGAAGGATCACTTAGAACAGTGAACAGGCTTTGAACATTGAACTATACCTCTGGAATGTTACTGAATGTTGCTATTATGACATGTGAAGAGGCAGAGATTTTGGTGTCTGGGAGTATTTTCCTGGGAAAGGGAAGGGGTAAGGAGGCTAGGGAGGTGGGTCATCTACAATCATCCCTTTACCCAGGTGGCTGGAATTGTTGTATAGGAATTAAAATCAACAAAGGAAGTCACTGTGAAAATACGCATAAACATGAGCTCTGGACAGAACAGGTTCAGGAAGTGGAGGAGACCCCCAGAAGTCTTCCAAGCACAAAGAGGAAGAAATGGAAAGTATGAAAGTACGGATGCAGGAACCTGTGATTACAGGAGAAATGAAAGAATGAATAAAGGAACTATAGTTCTGCAAACAAGAAAGCGAGGAGACAGGAGTAAGTCCAGCTCTCTCTGCAAGTCCTTCCTTCATCAAGCCATAGGAAGGAGGGAGCAGATGGCACAGAAGCTCTGAAGAACAAAACAGGGCAAGTCAAAACTAAATCACTAGTGAGATAATGAGAGGTTAATAAGAGCAATTTCCAGATCTGTTGGCAAACATGGGTGTGACTAAGACTGGTACACAATTTGGGGGTCCCCCGTGAGATGCTACTGATGGAAGGGGAAATGGGGATTTTAAAGCAGAAACATTGCCCAGGGACACAGAAGCCCTGGAAGCGGACTACTACTTCCAGAATGGGTGAGTTCATCGAAGAATTTTCCACTAGCAATCGACTTGTCATTCGTAGAGGGAGAGAGCCGGAGACAGAGCAAAGGCTGGCCACACTGGCAGTGGTAGGTATGATCCCACACTCACCTGCTGGGGTCAGCTTCCCTGTCTGCATCCCTTACAGCTGGGAAATCCAGTTGCCCTGTCCATACCATCTTATATCTGCAAGGACTCTTATTTGACACCAGGGCTGGTGTTTGAACGACATTACTGTTAGTGGAGGGAGCTGACAGAATGACTCAAGGCACAAGTATATCATCTGAAGAAGACTAGAGCCTCATTGCCTTAAAAGAATCAGCAACAAGTGAAAAGTGATGGTGGCTGACCACGTGTCCTTGGACAAGGTACTTACCTGCTCTGAGTGTACTTGCTGAGTCTGTTTCAACTATACAATGGGAATGACATGATCTCCTACAGAGAATGATAAAGACCACCTTAGAGAACAGGTGGAGTGGCCAGGGTTACACCCTAGTACTGCCCTCAAGAAACAGTTTCCTTTCTCTTGCAGTGAGGGAAGCCAAGGTGCCTGGATGGGCAGATAGAATCTTTGTTTGTGGTTGCCCAGGCTGTCCCTACCATCGTCATTTAGATGTCGATGCCAGCTCAAAGAAAGTATGTCTGAGCTTTATCTCTTTATTCCTCTCTCATCTTGTCAAGCCCAAGGATGCCTTTTAAAAAACAGGAAAGGCCAAACCATTTAAAAGAAAGGCCAAGTGCCAGGCAAGAGCTTTGGTGAGTGGTGGGGTGTGGGGAGGGCTTCGCAGACCCTAGGACTCGCCTTCAGGCCTTGCACTGACCCTGTCTGTTCCTGACAAGACCTGTGCACGCTCCTCTGGCTCCTGGTGGCTTCTTTCCTGGTTCCAGCCACTCTGTTTGTCCTGGACTTCATCTTGACCCATCTGTTCTGGTTGGGCCTTCCCTTTCTGAATTCTTATCCCTGTTTTTGCAGTCCCAGAAGCCTTGGCTGCCTCCTGGATGTCCAAAGCCTTCCATCTTGCCTCAGGCTAGTAGACTGCACTAATTTACACTGAGGGGTGAATGAGGCTCAGTTAGGGAATGTTTGCAGCCCAGGAGTACAGAAGGGGTGAAGGAAGGAGAGGTCACGGGTGGGGTGAGGTGAGGGGATATGGGCAGCACTTGTTTTCAGTGTGATTTGCCGAAGAGCATCCCCTAACCCCACCCCAGACGTTCTCCAGTGCTGTCAAGGGAGAGAATAAAAAACACCAAATGCAGAAGTCAAATGTCCCTCCACCTTCGGCAGCCTCTGCCTTTTAGATGAGGTCAAGGATAGAGTCCCCACATGTGTCAGTCACCAACCAAGAGACTCCACTTCCACCTTCACCACTTCCAGGGCACAGACTCCTCATCTGACAAATATGACCAAAGACCTAACTGTGGTGAGCTCAGCATTTTGTTCCCCTGCTCTGACATATCAGTAATATTGGCATTTGAGCTGTGAGATCCCATTAGCTCTCCTCGGACCCTGAGGCTTTAAATTTCCTGTTGAATTCATTTTAACCCACAGTTATTGGCTGTGTACCAAGCTTTGGGCTCAGCACAGTAAAGAAAATGGTGAATTGGCCCCACAGGGAGATGTGATGTAACAGAAGCCAACCTGTGAGCTCTGGCTTTCACTAGAGGGTGGGATACATGGGGCTAGAGGGCAAGAGGGCAGGGATAACTTATTCCTGGGTTGGAGTCAGGGCAGTGGGTGTGTGGCTGGCTGGAAGGAAAGTGAGATTTGGCATGGGCCTTAGCAAAGCATCTTCAGACCGAGGGAACCTCATGAGTAGAGGCGTGGAGGAGCAGGTGTGGGCAGAGCCTATGATGGGGAGGTGGGGAGAGCCTGGAGAGGTCAGCCCAGGCCACAGAGGAAATTGGTTAACACTTGAACCCGAAGGTCAGAAGTCTAAGAGACATCAGGGTCCGTGACTGCTCAAATAATATGCAAATATCTGAGTGCAAATGTAGTTTTTAAGAGGAGAGTCTATATATTTCTTCAGGGTCACAATGAGACCCAGAGCCATCAATGCCGATATAGGCTATGGGGGACCTATTAGAATATTGTTTTTCATTTAAAAAGTTATTTATTATAAAGATTTTCAACCATACCAAAATAGAGGTAATAATGTAATGAACTCAGTGTCCCACCTTCAACAATGATCAATTTGTGACTGGTCTTGTTTCAGTTGCACCTTCACCTCTTCCCACCACCTCAGGCTTGATTTGATGCTAATCTCAAAGAAAATATTCAGTATGTTTCTGAATTAAAATATAAGGATTTTTTTTAAAAAAAACACACAACCACAATACCATTGAGTCATCTAAAATGCTTAATAATATTTCCTTAATAGCATCAAATATTCATCAGGTGTTCACATCTCCCTAATTGTTGCTTGATTTTTGTTTTAAACAGTTTGTTAATTTGATTTAGGATCTGTATAGAGTTCATACCTTGCTTTCTTTAAGTCTCCTTTAACCCATAGAGTCCCTTTCCATCTATTTTTTCTGTCATTTGTCCTGTAGAGTTTCCTGCAGTCTGGAATTTGTGAGCTGCAGCTTATGGTGTCATTTAACATGTGCCTTTATCTGTGTGCTTCCTATAAACTGGGAGTTTGAACTACAGACGTCATTATATTCAGGTTTGATTTTTTTTCAATACAACTTCAAGAAGTTCATAATGCCTGGTTATCCCTCTTCTTTCCATCACAGTGACTTTTTTTTGTTTTTTTTTTTTTTTTTGAGATGGAGTCTCGCTCTGTCACCCAGGCTGGAGTGCAGTGGCACGATCTCGGCTCACTGCAACCTCTGCCTCCTGGGTTCAAGCAATTCTCCTGCCTTAGCCTCCCAAGTAGCTGGGACTACAGGCACGTGCCACCATGCCCAGCTAATTTTTTGTATTTTTAGTACAGATGGGTTTCACTGTTTTAGCCAGGATGGTCTCAATCTCCTGACCTCATGATCTGCCCGCCTTGGCCTCCCAAAGTGCTGGGATTACAGGTGTGAGCCACCACACCTGGCCGCCATCACAGTGACTTTAAGCTTGAGAGATGTATTAGTCCATTCTTATGCTGCTATGAAGAAGTACCCGAGACTGGGCAATTTATAAAGAAAAGAGGTTTAATTGACTCACAGTTCCACATGGCTGGGGACGCCTCAGGCAACTTACAATCATGGGGAAAAGCACCTCTTCACTGGGCAGCAGGAGAGAGATAAGTACAAACAGGGGAAATGCTAGATGCTTATAAAACCATCACATCCTGTGAGGCTCACTCAGTAGAATGAGAACAGCATGGGGGAAACTGCCCCCATGATTCAATTATCTTCCCTGGTCCCACCCTTGACATGTGAGGATTATTACAATTCAGGGTGAGATTTGGGTGGGGACACAGAGCCAAACCATATCAGGAGAGAAGCGTAGGCATTTCAGAAAGGTCAGTAAATGGTGTGGGGTCTGAGCAGAGACAGGGTCCAGAGGCAGGAAGGCCAGCCCGGAAGCTGCTGCAGGGGTCTAGGTGAGCTGCCACCTTCCAGCCGCACGAATGAGCCTGTATAATTGAGGGGTGCCTGTGTGCTTGTATGTGTAGAACGCACCCTGGAGCTGCAGGCAGCACTCTGGCACTAGACACTTGTTTCTATGACCTGGGGGAACTTAACAGCCACTTGAGGACCCTCAAATAAATGAGGCACTTTTACGAACATATTTGCTTTTCCTGTATCTGCCTGAAGCTTTGCTAGGTGAATTAGGTTTCCAATGTGTTGCCCCTCCCTAGAAACATGAAATCCCCAGGGGATAGGAAGTGAATGGAAATGACTGAAGCACAGGGCGAACCCCTGGCCTGTGTGGTTCCGTCTGTGTGTTGTAAAGGAGAAAAATAACAGCTGTATTTTAATGGGAAATGCTTAAACAGTGAAAAAGCCCCAGACTGCAAAATCTTACCCTCCCCAAGAGGAACAAGAAATTTAATGTTTGAAAATGGTTTTACATTTCTTTGAGGACCAAAACTATTCCTCTTGTTTCTAATGCCCATAAGCTAGTCTCCGACTCTCCTTGAAATCTGAGAGGGGTGGGCAGTGGGGTGAAAGAGAGAGATGTATTATATTTCCTTTTAGAGTGGGTACACATAAAAGTGTCCAGTAATGTAATTTTTGAATGTGTAACTAGGCTTATTTTCTGATAGTCTTGAGTCATAAAATTATACCTTAATTTTAGAAAGCATTCTGATTCTAAGATGTAATAAAATCACATTTAATGCTGTGAAACATTTTAAAGTGTGTTTTTAAAGGAAAATAATATTTTGGGTAACCATTAAGTAACTCAGCTATTCAAAATAAACTATAAAATGCAAATAAAAATGTACTTGGGTTGTATTTTGAAGTTTGATACAATACCTTAGAAATCTGTTGAAGCTACAAGAATGGTAACTGAATGAAACGGATCCCACTGGACCTATCTGCCGTCATGGCATCACTGCTCAAATCCTGCAGCTTGATCTAGTGCATCTCACAGCTTGATGGCTCCGTGGTCTATGTTTCTGAGTGTTTTGAGGAAGCTGATTTTAAGAACAGCCAGCTTTGTGTGGCATGGAGAGGACAGAGAAGCAGGCAAGGCTCAGCCCCAACCTACTTGTTTAGGAGACTGTTGGGTAGCAGTCGATGGGGGAAAAGTAGACTCTAAAGTCTGATGAACCAATTTAATGTTTTATAATGTGACTACCACTTCCTGGCTGAGTGATGTTGGATATGTCATTTAACCTCTTCTGTGGTTTCTTTATTAATAAATGGAAGATTTAAAACTCCTTGTTTTAATACCCAGTAAGTGGGGCTTAAAAAGAACATACAGGAAAATTGGCTGTGTGTTAGGAACTAAGCTGTTGCTTAAGAAATGATAGATCTTGTTATTATCAGGACACATAAGAAAGTAAATCAATAATAGAGGAATAAATTAGCTAGCCCTTATAGCTGAGGGAATATTTTAATCTCATTTTGTTATTCAGTAAAGGTAATATCATCAATTTTCCCTGATTAATGAATATTGAAAGTCTGTGGTATGGTAACTAGCTTCAAAAATGGTGCCCAATTATCCTCTTGGTCTTCATGACCAGAAAGAGACATGTGGTTCTCATCCTCATTGTAACAGACTTGGCCTATGTGGCCAATGGAATATGGCAGAAATAATGATAAGTGCCTTTTGAGATTCGGTTATAAAATACATTGTGTTCCCCCCCCCAAAAAAAATACATTGTGTTCCCCCCCGCCCCAAAAAAATACATTGTGTTCCCATGGAAAAGAATAAAGTTGGATCCTTATCTCACACCATATACAAGAATTAACTCAAAGTGTATCAAAGACCTATTTTAAGAGCTAAAGCTGTAAACTCTTAGAAGACAGCAGAGAAAATCTTCACGATTCTGGATTAGTCAATAGTTTCTTAGATATGACACCAAAAGTACAAAGAACAAAAGACAAGCAAACTATACATCACCAAAATTAAAACTTTTGTGCTTCAACGCAAAAGTCTTGGTCAAGAAGATGAAAAGAAAATCTAAAGAATGGGAGAAAAAGTCAGCAAATTATATCTAATAAGGATCTCATATCCAGAGTATATAAAGATCTCTAACAACTCAGTAATAAAAAGCCAATAACTAAAAAGCAAGCAGAGGATCTGAATAGACATTTCTCCAAAGAAAATATACACATAGCCAATACACAAAAAGTTGTTTAACATTATTGACCATCAGTGAAATGCAAATCACTTCATACCCATACAGATGGCTATACTAGAAAAGACAGATAATAACAAGTGCTGACAAGTATGTAGAAAAATTGAAACCCTTATACATTGCTGATGGGACTGTGAAATGGTGCAGCCACTTTGAGAAATAGCCTGACAGTTCCTGAAAATGTTAAACATAGAGTTATCATATGACTGTGGAATTCCACTCCCAGATAAATACCCAAAGAAGTAAAAACACATGTCCACACAAAAAGTTGTACATAAATGTTCATAGCAGCATCATTTGTAATAGCCAAAAAGAGGAAACAACTCAAATGTCTATTAATCAATGAATGGGTAAATAAATTGTGGTATATCCATACAATGGAATATGACTCAGCAATAAGAAGGAATGAAGCACTGATACATACTACAAGGATGACCTTTGAAAACATTATGCTAAATGAAAGAATTATAAAACACCACATATTTTGTATGATTCTATTTGTATTAAATGTCCGGAATAGGCAAATCCATGTAGAGAGAAAATGGCTTACTGGTTAGTGAGGGCTGGGAGGCTTAGGGAGAAATGAGGAGTGATTGCTAATGGTTATGGGGTTTCTTTTTGGGGTGATGAAAATGTTCTAAAATTAATCATAGTGATGGTGCACAACTCTGTGAATATACTAAAAACTGAATTGTATACTTTAAATGGGTGAATCATATGGTACATAAATGACATACCAATTAAGCTGCTATTTTTATTTTTATTTTTTTATTTATTTATTTTGGAGACAGAGATTCTCTCTGTTGCCCAGGCTGGAGTGCGGTGGAGTGATCTTGGCTCACTGCAACATCTACCTCCCAAGTTCAAGCGATTCTCATGCCTCAGCCTCCTGAGTAGCTGGGACCACAGGCATTTGCCACCACACCTGGCTAATTTTTTGCATTTTTAGTAGAGACAGAGTTTCACCACATTGGCCAGGCTGGTCTCGAACTCCTGAACTCAGGTAATCCACCTGCCTCAGCCTCCCAAATTGCTAGGATTATAAGTGGGAGCTATCATGCCTGGCAGGAAGCTGTTATTTTTTAAAATCACATTGCAAAATTTTTTTTTAATTAAAAATTATAAATAAATAAATTAACAAAAATCACATTGGAAAGTATAGCAGATCTCTGTGATCTGGTTTGAACTCTAATGTCAAACATTAAAATTGAGTTTGTCAGTATTACTACGTATGGTTTTTTAAATACCAAATAAAAGATAATGAGGAATCTGAAAATATTTAAAAAGACATCATGGCTTTGGCGTTGCTCGTGCTCTCAGATCACTCCCTCTGGGAAGCAAGCTGCCATGTCATAGCAGGATGCCCACAGGGTGAGGAGCTGAGGCCTCCAGCCAATAGCCGGCAAGGAAAAAGAGGCTTCTGTTAAGAGCCCCTGGAGTGAGCTTGCAGACAGATCCTTTAGCCCCAGGCAAGTTTCTTGATGATGTGGTCCTGGCTGACAACCAGACTGCAACCTCACGAGACACCCTGAGCCAGAACCACCAGCTAAGCCACTTCTCAAGTCCTGACTCACAGCGCTGTGAGATAACAAACGTTTTGGAGTCATTCGTAACACAGCAAGGGATAACAAAGATATGTGGGTTGAGTGGGGCTTTGCCTAATATGCCCTAGTGCCTCCTGAAAGTGAATGAGGCCAGCTGGGATGGCCAGGCAGTGCTCAGAGAGCTGGGGTAAGGTCACCATGTGCTTTCCTAAGGGGAGTGAAAGTAGAGAGAGCCTGAGATTAGCATTTTCTGGAGGGAGGGACTGTGTCACCTGGGAGAGTCACAGGCACCTGGTTTCTAGGGCTCTGGGCCTCAGGGGCAGGTGTCATCTAGGGATAAAGGACTAGAGGCAATGTCCAGAGGAGGAGGTCCCTTCTCTGACAGCCTGGGGTTGCAGGAGGCAAAGCTTTTGTTGAGAGGCAGTTAGTTCCCTGGCTTGATCAGAAGAGGAATGTCAGCCAGCTTCAGAGGACTGCAATACCAGAGCCTCTGAGGCAAACTGGGACATAGGAAGATTGAAGAAGGCTCCAGAAGCACAGAGACACATTACTGGAGCCTTGGAGATGGTGGTCATGGAAGCCATTAATAAAACATGGAACTTTCTGAAACATTGGTATTCATCATCATCATCTCTTACCCTCATGTCAACACTATTTATCTATTTATTTATTTATTTATTTATTTATTTATTTATTTATTTATGATAGGGCCTCTATTGCTCAGGATGGAGTGCAGTGGCACAGTCACAGCTCACTGCAGCCTTGACCTCTTGGGCTCAAGTGATTCTGCCACCTCAACCTCCACAGTAGCTAGGGCCACAGGCATGCACCACTATGACCAGCTAATTGTTGTATTTTCTATAGAGACGGGGTTTTGCCATGTTGCCCAGGCTGGTCCCAAACTCCTAGGCTCAAGTGATCTGCCTGCCTCGGCCCCCCAAAGTGCTGAAATTACAAGCGTGAACCACAGCACCCAGCCCTGTCAACACTTTAATGCAGGCAATTGCTGTCCTCATTTTACTGAGGAGAATGTGATATCATGGCAGGCCAAGTCTCACTAACACAGGCCCCCATAACAACTGCTTCAGTGCTGACTGAGTGGTTAGGTTAAATACTAAAAGCCAGGGTCTTTATACAAATGCTGGGATGTAACAAAAGCCCACCAAGAGTTTTGTCTAGGCCTTTCCTGGGCCTTAAAGCATGACAGAATAGTGAAGGAATTCTTAACAGGACCCGTTTAGGATTAAACAAGTTTATTGGGGGTCTGGAGGAACTCCCCAAACCTGTGATTTAGCAGGAGACAAGACAAGGGTAATCACCCCAGCAACTGGACCCATTAAGCCTAAGTAAGCTGTCTGGGCGCGGTGACTCACACCTGTAATCCCAGCACTTTGGGAGGCCAAGATGGGCGGATCACGAGGTCAGGAGATCGAGACCATCCTGGCTAACACGGTGAAAGCCCGTCTCTACTAAAATACAAAAAAAAAAAAAAAAAAAAAGTTAGCCAGGCATGGTCGTGGGCGCCTGTAGTCCCAGCTACTCAGGAGGCTGAGGCAGGAGAATGGCATGAACCCAGGAGGCAGAGCTTGCAGTGAGCCAAGATCATAGCACTGCACTCCAGCCTGGGTGACAAATCGAGACTCCGTCTCAAAAAAAAAAAGCAAGAGTAAGTAAGCTTACTGAGCCTCCAGAGGAAGGTCTTCAAGACTCAGACCTTAGTTATAGATTAAAAGAAGTTAATCATTTATGTCTTTAGATGAACGCACACCTACACATAGACACGTAGCTTAGAACATATAGATGCTCTGGAAAACTTTGTAATTTTGAGTTGGTTTGGCGATAATTTCCAGGCCTTCTCCCTGTAACAGATTGCAGAAATAAAAATCCTCTTCCTCCCCAG
Organism: Rhinopithecus bieti; assembly: GCF_001698545.2. Classification (NCBI taxonomy): domain Eukaryota; kingdom Metazoa; phylum Chordata; class Mammalia; order Primates; family Cercopithecidae; genus Rhinopithecus; species Rhinopithecus bieti. Next base: position 2,390,604 of record NW_016803361.1, read on the forward strand.
TTCATCTGCATCTCGTTATTGGGCCATGAGAAATAGCAGCCCGAACCTCAGTTTGGTCCAGGAACAGTAACATCAACAAAAGTAAAATGTGGACAGCTAATAAGTGGCAGAACAGGTCTTCCAACTCCAGGTCCTGGGTCGCTACTGCCACACAGCACTGGCAGTCGTGAATGGCACCTTCAACTCGTAACCAGATAGGAGGCGGCTCTGGAGGAAAACGCCCAGCTGAGACAACGCTGATGTCAGACATTGTGCCCAGTCTGTTATTTCTCTTACTTGACCTAAGCATGTGACTGTGTGTTTATATGTATATGCAAAATATATTTTAAAAAGTGTATATGAAATCCATACAAATCATAATAAATACCCAAGCGCTTACCAGAAAGCTCAGAAAACACAATTATCACCAGTAACAGGTACTCTTGTAAGCCTTCCCTAGTGGAATTCTCCTTCCTCTTCCCAAAAGTAAGTCTGAATTTTATGTTAATTTTGTTATTTCCATCTATTGTTCTCTAAGGTTTCCGGTTGTTCATTTGTGTGCCCGTGGTGGCCAGCGTGTTTGCAGTTGGGAGGATTCTTCACCAGTCTAACACATGCCTCAGTTTTCGGGGTGAGAAACCCAGAAAAGTATAATACCTGCCTCTCCCCTCCCTTTATCACTCCAGGTCACATGGACTGTGGGTGCCGTGGCCGTATCTAAAGTCAGGGACTGTTAAGATCAAAGGGACTTTGCCATCCAGGTCAGAGAGGGCACACAGAGGGCCTGCTGCTGTCATCCATGTGTGCAGACGCTGTCCATCCTGGATGGCCTCCTTTTGTGCCAACCTGTCTTGATCCTAAGCCAAAAGCTTTTTTCTGTTATTAAATTCTAATCACTTCTCCTGGTCTGACTCAAGGCTTTCTCCTCCAGGCGTGTGTACCGAACTATTCGGGTCCCACTTATTTCTCCATGTATTGCCCTGAACTCATGTTTCTGGATCTGGTTGGCATGGTTTCCAGAAGGTAGTGTGTAAGCCACTTGAGGCAGGGTTCTCAGCCTGCTCTTTAACCCCTAGCCCAGCCAGAGGTGCCCAACTGGGCACTCCCCATCGGTTGACTAATCACTGGAGGAGTCTCTAGTGATTGTAAAGCCAAGGATCCATTGCCCCAGGACCAAGCAGTGATGCCACATAGAGAGAAGCCTCCGATGCACTCCCAAAAGCTACAGCTCTTGTCCTAAAATAATTTACTGCGCTCTGCTGGGCTCTCCACTTCCCACGTGTTCCTGATTTTCCCTTTCGCTACTGTCCCACTGGCCAAAACATCAGTGTGGGAGGCCAAGCCCAAAACACCAGTGTGGGAGGCATCACCAAAGGGTGTGGGGAGAGGGAGCAAACTGTGGCCTTTCCTATCATCAGTCAACCACGGTAAGGGAACTGATATTTATTAAGCACCTGCTGTGTGCCAAATGCTTTACTTCTCATCTTATTTAAGCTTCACAACAATTCTCTTCAGTGCTGGCATCCCTGCCCCCGGATGAAGAAGCATCACTCAGAGATGTGGGTCACTTGCCCATGTGGTTAGCAAGTGCTGGAGCGGGGATTGTTACCTGCTGAGTTGGGGCGTGGGATGGAGCCTGCCCCTCTGAGAGTGACTCTGAGTGTGACATAAGTGAGTCACAGTGAGAACTGCAGGAGATCAAACAGAAGCCTGTGAATGAAGCTACCAGGTGGATCCTGCTCCTTACTTAGGAGGACATGGCCTTTCTCCAGGCCGACGTGTGTCACCAGCAATGACATCCTCTGGTACACCAGGTTCTCCACTCCTCACCACCGGTGATGCAGATAAAAAGGAGGGAGAAGGGGAAGCAATGTGACGCTTGGGACTAGAGTCCCAGATGCTGATGGTCTCAGTGATGGGGGTGTGTGAAAAGACCTTTTCCTTTTTCCCTTTCCAGTGTCAGGCTTTGCCCTCTGAGGGCTCACAGGCCACCCAAACCCTTTCCACACTTTCAGACACAGTTGTGGTTTTTTATGTTTGTTTGTTTCGTTTCTTTTTTTCTTTTTTTTTTTTTTTTTTTAACAATTTTGAAAGTGCTTAGGTAGAGACACAGTTTTAGATGGGCCACATGAAAGGCCCCATTCAGACAGCTCTCATCTGATACAAAGCCTCAGAATGCCCATTGATGAGGCCCAAACGGTGGTGCTCACTTGGGCAGGTGCATCTGAGTATTCACATGGTCCCCTGATGGAGGCATCATCTGAGCTGAATTCTGGCTCAGAACAAAGGATGTGCAAGTCAGGCCCCTGTCAGAACTTCCAACCGCCTTTCTGCATAAAAGGATCATGCCTCCTGGGTTGTTGGTGGCTGCGTGGGGCCAAGTCAATCGCTAACTGTCATTTAAGACCAAAAAAAAAAAAATGCAGTTTTCAAGTTCAATGGACAGGAACTCAGAGGAAAGCAGGTGGGAGAGAGGAGCAGGAGCTGCTCACAGCAGCTGAAACAGCAGGATGGGATCTGCGCAGCCCAGGCCTCCAGTGCCAGGCAGCCCTGGTGTCTCAGTGGCCGGCCCACCTCCTGAGGCCTGGCTACAGCCAGGAGCCCACACACCCTGCTGGGAAACGCGCAGAGGCCTGCGCACAGCCTCGGTGACCCCTCATCTTACACGCAGCCTGAAATAGAAGCTCAGCCACACACACCGTCTGACCCGGAGCCAGCCTGACGAAGCCGGAACTTCCCACTTCACCTGAACCCACCCGCCACCCACCTGGCCACAGACTCACGGCCCTCTTTATCCCCAAATGAAAAGGGGTAGTTGTCTCGCTTGGTGCCCAGGGTGCCAGCTTGTTTACCCTTCTTCATAGGGCATATTTCTGGGCCTGTCCTTTTTCTCCCAAAGTGCCTAAGACAATGGTCCCTTTATAGGTCAGGGAAGGGGTATAGATCCTGCTCTCATTCTGTGCTCTTCCCCCAGGGCAAACAGCTTCACCCTCAGCTTTATGAATTCCTTCCTATTCTTACTTTTCTCAGAAGCTGTTTCTCATTGACCTGATGTCTCCTGACCTGTTGACGAACGCACCATTCCACACGTCCTGTGTGTGTGTAGCTCACTGTGAACTTGCTGTTAAGCTGAGGCCTTGCCCCATATGTCACCAGCTTGCTGGTTGCTTACTGAGACAGGAGATGAAGACGCTACAAGAGAGAGGGAGATGAAAGAGGAGAGGAGAGAGGTAGAGAGATGGAAATGACCAGGAGGGGGAGGACGAGGAGCAGAGCTGAAAAGTAGGAAGGAAGGAAGGTGTGACTACGAGCTGGGTGCTACCCTGGCGCCTGTATATATTACCTCATGTAACCCTTACAACACACAGGTGACATTCACATCAGCACTCACATTTTTCGTGAGAAGACTGAGTTTTCAGAAAGGTTAGTTTGTCTGAGATCACTCAGCTATGAGGTGGCAGGGACTAAATTCAAACTCAGATTTCTGGCTTTGATTTCAGTACTTTTTCCTTTCTAATCTTCTGCTCCCACTAAGAGGGGACTAGAGAACAGAGGAAATGAAGGGAAATAGAAGGGAAGTGGAGACCGCCAATTGTCCTCTGGCTGCAAGCAACAGAAACTGATTCTAGCTATCTTAGATGGGAAAGGGTTTGGCTGGAGGGAGGCCAGGTGGCTTTCAGAATTTAGTTGACTGTAGGAGAGCAGGGTCAAGAACCAGAGTGTTCTGGGGTCTGGGCAGGAGACAGCTTACTTAGGATTCTGCCCCTGAAATAAATACACTCCAACCATTTCCCCCTCTCTCTATGCAGAAGAGAATCCCAGGAGTCTGATTTGTTGTATTGGGGTTACTTGCCTACCCTTAAGTCAAGGGAGCTGAGAACACCAAGATGTCACATAATGGAGGAGAGAGCTCCAACTCCCAGTGATGTTATCAAACGAAGGGGACACGGACACAGAGCACCCAAACCACAGATAACAACCACGCCAGAATTTTTAGGTGCTGCCTGCAGGTATCAGGGGCTGATTCTATCTGCCCCAAACTGCATTAGGGCTGAGCCCAGCAGGTTGAGTCTTTCTCATGACATCATGGCCACCATTGTCACCACTAATCCCATCTGGCAGAGATGGGATGCGCCCCCACCTCTTCCAAGCCTGGCTTCTGGGAGGAAGTGTTTCTCCTCCTCTCAGGAATTAGTCCTCGTTCAAAAACTCCATGCAGTAAGGTTGCAGAACAATGAGCAGCTTGCAATCAACCCTTTGGACACACTGCTTTATAAAGATTCCTCCTAGTGAGTGGTCTTCAGAGTGAAACTTCCTGAGTTGGAGCTCTCACACCATTGCCAGCTGTGAGAGAGAAAGCGCCCACCTACTCTCTGAGCCTCAGTCTGTTCTGCTGCACAGTAGGGAGATAATGTGTACTCCGTCCCCCATCTGTATGTGGTTCTGTCAAATGAAATAAAAACTGTCATCAGCTTGTAAACGGTGAGATCCATACAGATACGAAGAGGCATTGGTGTCCTTTTCGCTATTACCAAGTGAGATCGGGCTGCTCTGGGAGTGTGACTGGAGGCTGAAGGCGGCTGCACACTGCGGTAACAAGAGCAGAGGTTGGAGGAGTTGAAGGAGAAAGTCTGGAGAATGGGGTCCTCTGTGCTTACAGCTTGCTCTCTACTTCAAGCACGAAGCTCCACCATGTCCCAAATGGCCTGAGGGCAGAGTTATACATTCAACTGGTAATTTTAAAACCCTGATTAGCTTCATCTAAGCTCTGTCTTCTTTACTGAGAACCCAACTGCTAAGCCTTTCCTGGCAAGTGGGCTTCTTGAGGCTGAGCCTTCACAAAGCTGGGTTGCCTCCAAGTTTCCCTTTTTTTCCTCCCATAGGTTGGCACTGCACAGAGTTGGAACCTGATGAAACGGCCCCATTTGAGTGCCTGCTGTATCGTGTTGGCTCTGCTTCCTGCAGCTGTGCTCCGAAATGAGCCTTTCAGTCATTGCTCCCTAATAGCCCCATCTCCCCGAATCCGGGAGGATGCACATTCCTCTCCTTGCTCACATGCCCCACTTCAAGCCATCTGCACACTCTACAGGGAACTTGCCACCTAACGTCCTGATGTGCAACCCCATCCAAATCCTCTGCTGGAATCTCACTGTTCACACCACTGATGCCCCTGGCAGAAAGGCCAGTCTTCTTGTCTTTTTATTCTAAATGTTTAATACAGATTCCATGGACTTGGTCCATAATAATATGAGCGTGGTCTTACATCAATCCTTTTACTAATTTCTCATCATCTCCCTCATCCTTGTCCTTTAGTGATTGTTCCAGACCTTCTCTTCTTATCCTCGTACTCTCCTCTTTGGTATAGTGATGAGTAAAAGAAACAAAAAAAGGTCCTAATGTGGCTCATATCATCATGGTTTATTTACTACCTGGAGGATTTTTGAGGCTATGAACATTGTTTTATTTTCTGCTGTATCCCCAGCACCTAGCACAGATGTGTGTGTACCAGGGCCTGCACGTATATGCTCTATGATGCTGCTATAACATGTAGTTCCCCCCTTCAAAACTAAGCATTATTAAAGTAGCATTTTGAACAGGGTTGAAATTACCTGGCCCGTGACTTTGGGAATTGGAATTTTGTCTACTGCAGTCGCCTGGGGGACCTTCCAGTACAGATTTATGATTAAAATGATATCATCCAGTAAGACTTTTACCACAGGGCTTCTAAAAACAATAAAAAGATTGTCTGTGGCAGAATCTGCACTGTGGAATGAGAATTATATATGGTTTACTGTAAAGTAAACTCAGGCATAATTGTATGTTGTGAACTACAAACGCACAGTGGGATTCTGAGATTAATTTCCAATCACTCCTCACCACGGGTTGGTGAAAATCCCAGCCAAGTGTGGTGAAGGCAGTGTCTCTGTTTCTGCCTGGTTAGGAGGTATTGTCTGTGCGTTCGTTGCTGATCTCATATCCCACCTTCCAGCTGCTGCTGCTCCACATCGGTTACTGCAGAGATGTTCAGTTTTTCATGCCAGGATTTCTCTGTCAGGATTTGTGTTAGTAATTGCAGAGACTTCGTTAGGCTCTGTTTGCAATCATACATAACTCAGATTTTAAATTAAAAAGGTAAAAATGGAGTAATTTGGAAAAACGTTCACAGAATATCAGAGTTAAAAGGAGATATTTAACACGATCAAGTCCAGGAACAGCAAATAGTTTTCTATCCCACCTGCCAGCCCTATCAACACCATGTCTAGGCCTTGCCCGTGAGAATGCAGTGATCATCTGGTGACGTTGGCCACAAGCAAGGGAGGAGAGGCGGCGTGGCCTGAACCACATACCTGCCCTCCTTGCAGAAAGGCAGGGATGTCCCATGGATGGAGGGCAGCCTTTGGGTTGAAAGTTTTTTAGGAAAATGGAAACTTAGTGGCAGAAATAGTGTTGAATTACTATTTGAAATAGTGAGAAATTACTAGTCAGAATTACTGTTGAAATAGTCAGAAATTACTATCAACTGACATTCAAAATCACTTTCAAACCAACAAGACTAGTAGCAAACTGAAAAATAGGAATGAGAATGCCTGACCCAGACATGAATCGTGTGGGGTCAAAACGGGGGTAGATCCAAATGTCAGTGAAACAATCAACTGCGACTCAAGCTGATTTCCAGCCTGCCACTGTCAGCAGGTACAACAGTGGGGGGTTGGGGAGAAACCATCCGGCCTCCTCCTGCCTTGGACCAGGTGCGGTGAACTTTACGGACCAGACATGTTACAAGAATCTGGCTCTAAACAGATTTCCGCAAGCCCTCTCTCAACCCCAGCAGGAGGGAAGTTGCCACTCCCTGACAGCAAATCAAACTGGATCTTGGGACACAAAATGTTGGAGACGTTTAAAAAATTATAATTGAAAACATTGAAAGTTAGGCCAGCCATGGTGGCTCAGGCCTATAATCCCAGCACTTTGGGAGGCCGAAGGCGGATCACTTGAGGTCAGGAGTTTGAGACCAGCCTCACCAACATGGTGAAACGCTGTCTTTACTAAAAATACTAAATTTAGCCAGGCGTGGTGGCACACGCCTGTAGTCACAGCTACTTGGGAGCCTGAGACAGGAGAATCACTTGAACCTGGGAGGCGGAGGTTGCAGTGAGCCATGATTGGCACCACTGCACTCCAGCCTGGGCGACAGAGAAAGACTCCATCTCAAAAAATAAAATAAAATAAAAAACAAAAAAATTGAAATTTAAAGAAAAGGAGAGAACACTATTTAACCATAAATAAATACATATGTGACCACAAAGAGTTACAATGTAAATTATTGGGCATTAATCAAAATAAACCAGTGGGGTAAAAAATGATAATGCAACTTGTAAATTGCCTGACTCTCTAAGTTTTGCTGCTAGACGTAAAATATAACATTTCTAATTTAAAAATTCCAAGCTTAAAACTAAAATGTTCAATTATAAGGACTTTAAGTAAATAACATAATTATGAATGGAAAGGTTTAGAACAACATGGGGAAATGCTTGCTAAGATGTTAAGTGAAATCACAGTACTATAAACACAGGATGATCAAACTAAAGGAAAAAAGTGTTTCACTGGAAAAAGCATCTTTACCCTTTCTGGAGTAAGAAAGGGTTAATACTGTGTATTATATGCAGCTGTATCATTATGTCTCTCTCTTTTGGTGTTTTTGTTTATCTATCAGGCACTCAGAAATATGAACAAAATTTGCACTCAGGAGCCGTAACCACAGATAATTTTTGTCTTTTGGCAGTTTTTATTACATCATTCCTTCCTGTTTATAGTAGCAATATTAGAAAAGAGATAAACAGAAGTAAAGTAAAATAACATTTATAATTCTCCCCTGGATAGATAACATTTGGCGCTTTCTTTCCAGACAATTCAATAAGCAGATAGACACGTAAGTGCATTTATTTTATAAAACTGGGATCAGACTCTGCATCTGGTGAATATTTATAACCATTCGACCTGCCCTGGCTGGTGCCATCCCCGTCCCTCGGGACTTGTGCTCGCCTCTGGGTGGAAGTTGACAGGCAGGCAAATCACAGAGCTGCAGCCCAACCGAGTCTATATGTTGCCTCTATAAGATGTTAAAGGTAGAGCAAGGGAAGGTATAACCTGCTCAGTTTCTGCAGAGGCAGGCCCCTTCCCTTGTAATCTGATGAGCTCTTTGCTTTTATCCTTTTGCTGTATTTTGCTTAAAGATACAGCAAAGGTCAGGACGGCCCATTGGAGCTCTTGCCCTTGCCAAATGGTGTATGGACAGCAAAATGTCAAGTGGCTCTGCTGGAAGCACTTGACCGGGAACAGGCAATCATCCTCCCAGCACCCTCAGGGACAAGGGGTGCCAGGCGGGCTCCCCTGCCCTCCTGTTGCATGACACGGTCTCTGATACCAGGTCACCTGCTCCATGCCCAAGCTATGTCCCCTCCCAGGGGCACACTCTCTGATGCAACTATGGCAGGCATGGGGGAGACATGGCAAAGAGAAACTGGAGGATCTGCACTTTTCCCTGAGGCTTTTGCTCCCAACCAGCTGCAGAGAGAGTGTGAGGAGAGTACCCACGCCAGGCACGGGGAGCCACTCAGAGGCTCTGTATTTGTTTCCTGGGCTTTAATGACAAAGAACCACAAACTGGGTGGTTTAAATTTATTCTCCCACAGTTCTGGAGTCCAGAGGACCACAATCAAGGTTTTAGGAGAGCCACACTTCCTCTGAAACCTCTTGGGGGGTGGCAAGGGGATCATTTCTTGCCTCTTCCATAGTCACTCCAGACACCCTTGGCTTGTGGCAGCATCCTGCCCATCTCCACCTCCACTTCACACGGCTGTCTTCTCCCTGTGTCTGTGTCTTCATAAGGCACTGTGTATGTGTGTGTGTGTGCGTGTCCCAATTTCCCTCATTTTATAAGGACATGATCATATAGGATTAGGGCTCACCCTTAGGACTTCATCTTGACTCCATGTGCAAAGACCCTGTTTCCCAACAAGGTCACGTCGATTGGTACTGAGGGTTAAAACTTCAACGTGTCTTTTTGGGGGACACAATTAGACCCTAACAAGCCCTATGAGGGGCCAAGAGGACCAATGCTCTTTCACTATGTCAGATGTATGTGGAGGGAGTGACTAAGTAAGACAGACGAACTATTTTAAAATCCTACCTCTGCCCCCCTAACATACCTCTGCAGCCCTCAGAGAACCTTCCTTGGAGGATCCATGGCACCTGTAGCCTTGGAAAAGTCACTTGACTTCTTGGGACCTCTGTTTTCTCATTTATTAATTGAGCTAATGCAGTGACTCTCAAAGAGGGACCCGAGCATCATTCTGATGACTACGAAGTGACCCAAGCTTGCAAACCTTTCCTGTGGTTCCTCCAGGTGGGTCACAGAGGTGGCCCCCACACTTTACTTCTTATGTACAAGTAAAGCCTCTAACCCACAAAAATTTGGTATTCATAAGCTAAAATCAGTGTTCTTGGAGTTTACTGAGGACTCCAATTTGTTATTCTACACTATACTTTACATAGTTGGAATTTCCCCAAGTTTTGGAAGAATGCTGTTTCGTTAGCTCTTCAGTTGTTTTGAGCTGTCATGGTTTTCAGCTGCTGTTACTCATACTTTGTATTTATAAATTGCTATTGGTTTTGTGCCCTCATTATCCATCGAGTCTGGTGAGAGTTTTGGGTTGTCCTAGAATGGGTAGTAATAAGCATTTACTTTGATAATTTTTTGGCTTATAAAATTGTCCAATTTCTAGACATTACGTGTAAATGAATTGCAGTTGAATAATTCATCACTCATGTACCCCTACTGCTAAGGGAGGTATAAACATGATCCCATTATATTTTTCTTATATAGTGGTTTGCCCAGGACTGAAAGGTTTGCCAGAAGGTAGAATTTTCAATGCTAAAACTGGGAGAATCCTGAGCAAACTCGCACGGCTGGTCACCCTATTACAGAAGGGCACTTCATTGGGGGCTTCCTTGCCTGTGAATTTGTGCTATTTTCATCACTTTCGACTTGCAATCAAGGTTAGCATAATAAAATTAGTAGGGTTATTTTGAGATCGTGGGGCACTCATTTATAATATAAAATCAAGTGTACAATGGCAGATTTTTCTTTAACGTAAGTAGGAAGTGAACCTTGTATATTGCCTGCTCAGCAGGTTTACTGCAACATGTCTGGTTCCTCTGCAATCCTCTTCTCCTTCCCATAAGCCCCACCCCTATAATTACCAAACTCAGGAGAGAGGGGGAACTGGTGAGACATTGGTGTCCTTTGGCCCCACTCAAGTGAGTATAGTCAAAGAAGTTTAGGAACCCCTGGGTTAAGGACTCCTAGACTGCCCTACCCCTTACAGCTTGGGGCTGCAGATCCACCCTGACTTTGCTTAAGATTCTAAGCAAATGTAGAGTCAGAAGCAGCTCAGAAGCTTCCCTGGAGGTCCTTACTGAGAATTCCCTAACGGGCAGGCAGTTCCTCCTACCCTAGGAAGATTTTGAGTATAGCCTCCTTTGCATAGTGTCCACTGTGAATTCTCTTATCTGGCTCCATTGCATAACAGGAAGGCAGGAGGGGAGGACAGAAAGCTGCTATTTATTTTCATGCTTATCTCCAGCTGTCAGAACTCTCATTAGGGGCTTTTTGCTTTGGGCTTAATTTACCTTAGTCCTCACAGCAATGCTGTGATGTATGACTGACCCTACCTTGTAGATCTGGAACCCGGCTGCCCTGACCTGGCTCACCTCGAGCCCTGGTCTCCCCTCCACACTTCCTCAGCCCCTGAAGTCCCAAGGAAACCAGGACTCCACTTACCTGAACAAAGGTCACTTGAAAACTGGGAAAGGGACAGAAGCTTTAAAAAGCCCAAACAAACAAACAAGAGGTTGACAATTTAAAAATAAAACCAACACAAACTCAGCCTGGAATGGAAGCTCCTGATGGAGTCATCCTTAGAATTCATTGCCCCCAATTTGCCCCAAATCCTGGGTGACCCCTCCGCCACTGCTCGGACTGCTCTCAGGTATAGCTGCTTTACAGGGCACTGTGGGCCTGTAATAGATGACTAAGCCATCGGTGGGAGGCATCTCTCCCTACATACCATCTCTTTTTCCCAGCTCGGAGTATCTTTTCTAACCTAAGAATGTCCTTGCTTTACATTTTCAGGGGGTCATCCTTAACAGTGGGTAGGTAACCCTGTGGCGACCTGATTCCTGCTCAGCTGTAAGCTTTTTCTGTCCCCTGGCGGGGGACAGACACTCAGCATTCCAGACAGGGTTAGTGGTGGGACTTCTATTTATTTAACTACTAATCCCACTTATGTGAAATTAATTTGCTCTCCCATTATAACTCACCTTGCTTCCTGCCCTGACCAGCTTCTGTAATTGACACCTGGCTGCTCCATTGTGCTCCTGCTTCCTAGGCTAAGGGGCAGTGGTTGGAAGCCAAGTCTTGGAGTGACTCACATTAGGAGTCTGCTCTATACAGAAGAGAGCTTTGCTCATTATAGAGTGAGGAGGGTTACTGCAAAAACAGCAGTGGTGTTTTTTTCTCCTAATAACCAGTTCCCCTTTAGGCTAGCCCTTTCTGAGGAAGTTTGTGTACTATTATTAAACTTCTTCCCAACTCCAAATATGGGCTGCTCCAGTTTCTGCAGCGTGCAGATGAGTCTCTGGCTTCTGTAGTAGAAACCCAGGCCCAGGTCCCCAATTGCCTCGGTCCTTGATGAGGTGCAGGTCATCCACAGTCCCAAAGCAGGCGCTCATGGTAGAGGTGTCCATGCTGCCCCAGGGGACAATACCTATAAGGTGTTACAAACACCTCCGGCCAAAAACAGGGGCTGCCACTAAAGCTTCCAAGATCCAGGTTCCATGGCCAGGATCCCTCTTCTGTCTATGGCAGAGTTGAATGAGGAGCTGTTTGCATTGAGGCTGCAGGGAACACGGCACTATTATGGAGATGAGAAGGAGGCACGCTGGCCTCTGTTCGTGGCCCTCTACTGAGCACCTGGGCTGGGCAGACAGAGGGGTGGGGTAGTCTGAAGATCTGACTCTAGCCTCCAAGTGAGAAGCTCCCACCCCCAACTCATGTCTGTCTCTCAACTGCTCATTTGAGTCCTTGGGAGAGGGCGAGGGGAGGTGGGGATGTGGGGCGGAGGAAACCCAAGAGTTTGTCCCCTGGTCTCTGCCAACACTGCAAATGTGGCCACTTACACAGGCTAACAGACTGGACGTCCTCCCATGTGTGTAAAATCCCCAATACCTCCTCCAGCAAACTTCACTTTGGCTGTAGAAGGAAGGCCACCTTCTGCCCGGCATGGCGTCTGCAGCTTGACCCTCTTATCCGGCCTTATTCTTGCCTTTGCTCTTCACAATCCTCATCCCGTCCAACTGTGGCTCTGAACTCTTTGTCCATCCCTCCATCCCACCTTTGTCACATGGTGCCCAGAAGACCCTGAATGTCCAACTTATTCTTTTCACTCGTCATGTCTAGTGCATCCTTGATCCCACTCTAGCTCAGTCCCCTCTGCTGTGAGAAGTACTTCCTAACCCTTCCAATCAACAGGCAGCTTGTCTCTCCAAATTCCACTAGTGTGCTCACACAGATTCATGCAGCCCTGGGGTTGTTAATAATTCTTATATGAGTGTTCTTTGTCGTCCTCCACTAGACTGTAAATGCTTTGCAACAAGGAACCGTTCCTTAGCATTTGTGTCTAGCTCTGCACAGGTGGCCAACAATTGATGGAACTTGATGAACCTACAACCTGTTGTCCACTAGGTGTGTCCAGAGTGTTGTTTCTTGCTTACAGCATGATTTTTGCTGTCAGAAGGACCTCAGTTCAAATCTTGACTGTGTCAGCTACCAGCCCTATGACCTCAGGAAACTAACCTAACTGTGTTTGTTTCCTCATCTGTAAAAGCAGAGATGTACAGTGATGGGCCCCCGGGGTTTATTGTAGATTTAAATGAAGTAACGCATGTGAAATTCTTGCTCGGTGCAGTGCCTGGCATGAAATCAGGGCTCACTAAATAGCAGCCATTATTATTATCGGGTTAGTTTTGGGGCTGGTGCCTCTGTTACAGTGAGTCTTAACAAACATCAAATTAATGGAGATAGATCCTGGTTTTAGGGGAGGCATCCCAGAAAGAATGTTGAAGTGAGTTTTGGAAATCCAACAAGGAGAGAAATCAGAAGTTAACCCAATTGCATTTCTCCCAACTTTTCAACAGCCTTCAGGCAGACTCATTTTTAGCTGATTCTCCAGATATTACTAGAACTTTTCCCAGAGGCAGATGCACAGTGACTATGCGAATTCTGAAAAACAGTGCTCGTCACCTGACCTTGAACGTAATAAACAACCCCTGAGGAAGGTAGCTCCAATTACAGTCATGAAGTTGTAGGAGCCCTTTCAAGGTAGATTGATTTATCGGACCAGAAATACAGCTCAACATCCCACACACAGATTTCTGCCTTTGGCAAACTGCCCTGCCTGCTTCCTTCTCTCTTGCCCTGGCGTATTGATCTGTATGTGTGAGTTGGTATAGTTTATTGTATAGGGTTGTGTGTGTGCATTTGTGTGTGCCGTGGTCCCAGGATGGAAGCTCCCAGATTGGGGACCCTCTCATTGAGTGATGTCCAAAGCCTTAATTAAGGGAAACCTTGCTCCATTTCTTTTTGTGGTGCCTTTCATTTCATCCCCCTGCTTCAGGTGGGCATAGAATGTTCCAGAATGCCTCTCACTGTGTCTGATTCCTGCGCTTCTGAGTGTATGTAGTAGCATGTCATTGTATAAGGAAGGAAGGAAACTAGTTTTTTTTTGTGTGCCTTGTGCCAGACAAAAAGAAATCACCAACTCCATGAGTCACATAAAAAACTGAGACTCAGAAGCATCAGGAACATGCCTAAAATCCAATGCTGGTAGAGCCAGGATCCAAACACAGGTGTGTCTGACTTGATGCCCTCTGTCATGGTGACTCCAGGCTTGGCCCTGCTGGGAGATGGATGCCCACTATGGGAGTGAAGTCCAACTCATAGGGTCATTTTGAATGGGAATACTTTGAAATCCAGAGCATAATTTCAATTCATATCATCATATTTTGCATCCATCATGTGCTTGGCTATGTGGCCTTCTCCCTTGTATTAGTTATTGACTGCTATGTGACAAATTAGTCCAAACTTGGTGGCTTTGAACAACACACATTTATTATCTCACAGTTTCCATTGTTCAGGAATCCAGGTACAGCTGGACTCCCTGCTCAAGGTGTCACAAAGCTATACTCATAGTGCTGGCCAGGCTGTATTCTCATCTGGAAGCTCAACTGGGGAAGCATCCATTTCCTTGCTTACATGGTGTTGGCAGCATCCGTTCTCTGAGGTAGAAGGTCTGAGAGCTTCAGTCAGCTGGAGGTTACTGCAGTTACTTGCCACATGGGGTTTTCAACAGGGCTACCTGCCTACTCACAGCCAGCCAGGAACTGAGATCCCTGCATGATGATGCTATGTGTGGTATAATGACATACATCCTTTCACCTTTGTCACATTCTGTTGGTTAGAAGCAATTCACAGACCTCCCCCACCCTTGAGGGGAGGGGAGCACACAAGGGCATGGGCACCAGTAAGCAGGGGTCCTGGGTGGGGGTTCCTACAGGTCTGTCCACCACATCCTTCTTTCCCTTTCTCCTCTTCTCCTTCCTTACCCTCTTTCTTCATTTTCCCTTCCAAGCCTAGCCTCAGACATAGGGCTTTGCCAATAAATATGAGCTTTAGAGTAATAATGTTGATAAGTGACATCACCATGTTCCAGGCACTAGTTTTTTTAACTTTCTATTGAAGTATAATATGCATACAGAAAGCTACAACATCCTAAGTGTAGAAATCAATGAATTCTTCAGAAACTGAACATGCCTATGTAACCATCACACAGATCAAACAGGTGGATCTACTGCTAGCACCCTGAAGCCCTTCTCAGGCTTCCTTCTAGGCCCTAACACTCTCAAAGGTGAACTTTTTTTTTTTCAATTCAGTGTCTTATTCTGTTGCCCAGGCTGGAATGCAGTGGTATGATCATAGCTCACTGTAGCCTCCAACTCCTGGGCTCAAGTGATCCTCCCTCCTCCACCTCCCAAGTAGCTAGGACCACATGCATGCACTAGATGCCCGGCTATTTTTTTTGTTTTATTTTTGAAATGAGGTCTTGCTACATTGCCCAGGCTGGTCTTGAACTCCTTGCCTTAAGCAATCCTCCCACCTCAGCCTCCTAAAGTGCTGGGATTACAAGTGTGAGCCACTGTGCCCAGCTAAAGGTGAACTTTTAACAGTATAGGAACTATTAATTTAGCCTGATTCTGTACAATTTATAAGCAGAATCCTACAACATGTATTATTTCATGTCTGGTTTCTTTGACTCAACATAGTTTTGTTGCATGTGGTTCTACAGATTATTCATTCTCATTGCTGAATAGTAGTCTATCATATGAAGGTACCACAATTTACTTATCCATTCCTTTGTCAATGGGCATTGGGGTAGCTTTCTGGTTGGAGGTATTACAAGTAGTGTTGCCAGGAGCAGCCTAGTATGTATCTTTTGGTGAATACCAGTAAGCATTTCTGCTGAGTATACCTGGGAGTGGGTGTGCTGGGTCACACGGTGTGCATATTTTGGTGAGCTGTGTTTATGTATATACAATCCTCACATCCCTCTGTGGGAGGCATCATCATCCCCTTTATACACAACAGCCTTCTGGATCAGACCTACACTTTCTCAATGGGTCCTGAAAGATCAGACAGAAGGGAAGGCTGACAGGTGCAGTGCAGAAAGTGTAGGTTTCACCTATCTTTTCACCTATCTTTTCACTGTTGACAACCTTCTTTTTTTTTTTTTTCTTAAGAGACACATTGCCTTGAAGACTTCTGCATACCAATCAAATGGCCTTTGCTTAGTCTTATTTAATTCCTCTTGTGATTCTGTTATTTGTCAAAGACATATCTAGCCAGCTGCAAAGCCGCTGGTCTGACAACCTACATAACAGCATTGACTAGTTCCAGATAAAACCAGAGAAAGTTCAGGTTCAGGTTCACCTCGGTCACCTCCTTACAAGAACACAGGATTTCTGTTGGGCTGTGGAAACACGGAGAAGATGCCACTCTTTCCCTTTGTGATGTTGCAGGGACTTTAGGTGACTGAAGACCCCATGCCTCCACTGAGGATCTCTTAGACCCAGACCAGGTCTGAAGTGCTCTGACTTATGGCCAATCGATATCTATCAATGCATAAGCCATTCACACACCATTTGGACCAGGTCCAGGCCATCATTTTTAAACAAAAATTCAAAGTCCCATCCATTTACTTTGGGCTGGTTCTTATGCTAAGGTAAGTTCTATGAAGGTAGTGAGGAACATTTTCCAAGCTGCTGCCAAGTGGTCAGAAAGACTTGAGCCTTCTGCTAGTAGCCTGTACTTTGGGGTATACTTTGTTCTTTCCCATTTGTCTCTCTGTTTCTGTCTCTCCATCTCTCTTTCTCTCTGTCTCTGTTTTTCTCTGTGTGGGTATGTTTTATATAGTTAGTATATATAATGTATATTTACATATATATATATATGAGAGATCCATCTATCCATCTATCACCTATCAACAAAACTCAGGTCCCATTATATCTTACTTTTTATTAGCATATTTTTCCATGTGATAAAAGTAGGTTCAAAAATGTAACTTTTAAAGTTATTGTCTGATATTCTATCACGTGCAGTTACCATGATTAATTTAACTAATTCTCTATTTTGGGACATTTAGCCTGTTTCCAGTATTTTGCCATTGCAAACAATACTGCATGACTATCCTTCTACCTAAATCCTTAGGGACATTTCTGATATTTTCCTTAGGCTCAGTGATAAGATGCGGAATAACCCACAAAGCACACGGATGTTGGCTTTTGAGTCTCGTTATCAAATCCAAATGTATGCTGCTGTCAACAGCAGAGAAGAGTGTCTTTTTTGCCTACACCAGTAATTTTCTATACAAATATTTTTTCTCAATTTTATAGGTAAAGCATGATCGTTTGGTTTTCACTGCATTTAATGGATTCCTGGTGAGCTTAAATATTTTTTCAGGTTTGCTGTCCATTTGCGTTTCTCCTTGCTTTGCATTTTGCATTCCTTTTTCTCATGTCATGTGTCTCCACTCCCCCACAGAATGACATCCTGTGCTCAGCAGGTCTCTTTCCCCCTCATTCCAGACGTCAGGGTAGGAGTATTACGAAGGTCCCACAGAAGAACTTGGCGACTGTCACCTGCCTTGCAAATCGAACATACGTTAGAAAGATGCACGCTCACAAGGCCCACAGCCGGCTTGGTCAGCCACATCCGTCATTCCTCCCACAAGGAAAGCCAAATTCCTCCCGGAGCTGTAAACCTCACATCTCACTGAATCTCTGGACACCATCACCCAGGGGCTGTGAGATCAGGAGGGCCCGCTGGTAACGACTTAACCAGCTGAGGTTCCAGTGCACTTCAGGGGTTTACAGGACTGTGCCTCAAAGGAAGTGTTCCCTGCTGCTTTGGGAAAACGGGTAATTGTAAATCAGGTAACAATGAGGCCCTGACTTATTTATCCTTCTACAGGTTTTATGTACTAGGGCCAGCAAGGGACACATTTGCCCAGTTCATGGCTGATTTGCAGAGTCAACACTTTAGGTAAGACCAACCCGCCTTGCTCAGCGGGACGGCATGTGCTGGGGGCTTCGAGGAACCAGCGCACCCTGTGGTGCTGAGGCCTTATCTTGTCTCTCGGTCTGGACCAAATGCCATCTTTCAGAGACATGAGACACAGAATGAGAAGTCACCAAACAGTGGGAAATTCTTCCTCTTGGTGCTAAAAGTGCTTTTTCCCCTCTCTCCCTGGCCTCCTCCAAGTTCCTCCTCCTTTAGAGGGAACATTTGCCTGGAGAACAGCTGCACCCTCGTGATCCCAGAAATGATAGGGGACCATTAAAACAGGAACAGCGGCGATAAAAGAAGCTTTCAGGCCTTTGGCTTGTACTAATTAGCAATCAAGGCCAAAGCTGAACCCAATGTCCCATAATAAATTATGACACATCCTTACAAGAGAATATTAGGCAGCTATTAAAAATAATGTTTTCAAAGAATTTTTATGGCACCGAAAACTGCTTATGACATGAAGTGAAATGAAGGAAAGATGTAAAGCCCACATATAGAACACGGAATGCCAATGACCTGAAAGACTACCTGAAAATACTGTAAAACTGGAACTGCGATTATCTCTGCAGGAAAAATTATGTGTGCATTTTATGTTTCTCTCTTATTATATTTTAAACATTTCCTACATTAGGCATTCGTGGCTTTTGTTTATCAAAAATAAAATAAAATAAAGTTTTTTTTTGTTGTTTTGTTTTGTTTTGTTTTTTTTTTTTTGAGACAGAGTCTCTTTCTGTCACCCAGGCTGGAGTGCAGTGGTGTGATCTCGGCTCACTGCAACCTCCGCCTCCTGGGTTCAAGCAATTCTCCTGCCTCAGCCTCCAGAGCAGCTAAGATTATAGGTGTGTGCCACCACATCCAGCTAATTTTTTTTTTTTTTTTTTTTTTGTATTTTTAGTAGAGACAGGGTTTTACCATGTAACCCAGCATGGTCTCGAGCCCCTGACCTTGTGATCCGCCCACCTCAGCCTCCCAAAGTGCTAGGATTACAGATGTGAGCCACTGCACCTGGCCAAAAATCGTTATTTCTTTTAAAGACTAAGTCTGATGTGAGCTTCCCCAGGCCTTTGAAGATTTTCTATATTCATTTCTCCCTCCCTCCCTCCCTTTCTCCTTCCTTCTTCCCTCACTTTCTTTCTTCCTTCTTCTCTTTCATTTTCCTTTCTTTCTTCCTCCCTCCCTTTTTCTCTTTCATTTTTTCTCATTCTTCCTGCCTCTCTCCCTGCCTTCCTTCTTTCCTTCCAGAAAACCAGCAATATTGACCAAAAACAAATTTTCTTTTCTTTTTTTTGAGACAGAGTCTCCCTTTGTTGCCCAGGCTGGAGTGCAGTGGCGTGATCTCGGCACACTGCAAGCTCCGCCTCCCGGGTTCATGCCATTCTCCTGCCTCAGTCTCCCGAGTAGCTGGGACTACAGGTGCCCGCCACCACATCCGGCTAATTTTTTTGTATTTTTAGTAGAGATGGGGTTTCACTGTGTTAGCCAGGATGGTCTTGATCTCCTGACCTCGTGAACCACCCGCCTCGGCCTCCCAAAGTGCTGGGATTACAGGTGTGAGCCACCGCACCCGGCCAACAAATTTTCAACAAGCTCAAGAAGTTGATGGTACTGATGCTGAATAAGGGAGGGGGCTTGGCTACTTTGGAAAAAGCTTGGGGACCCAAACGTTGTTCTGCACTGTCCTGCACAATGCTTCTAGGGGCTAGTTTCAATTCTGGGTGCCAGGTTAAAAGTATATAGAAAAGACCACCTTCTGCAGAATACAAAATGACAAAATATCTTCACCAACAAAAGCCGCAGCAGCAGCTCCACCATGTACTGAATGCTTATCGTGTGCCAGATATTGGAGGGAAACATGACCTGTTGTCTGATGTGAGCTTTAAAATAACTCTTTTACAACTGAGAAATCTGAGTTTACCAACATTAAGTAATGAGGTGGATCTATTCGAATCTGTATACATTTGCCTAGGAAACGGAGGAAGAGAAGCTTTCCCAGGGAAGATCCTGCCTCATCTGCAGATGGGACGGCTTGGACTGTGGCCTTGGCTGCCGGAACTGGAGAAGCTGGCTGGGAGGGCTGCATTGCCACGGGAACTTTGGATGGATTTTCCTGGACAAGAGTGACAATTAAACTCGCTTTAGAATTATAGGGGTTTATATTGAAAGGTGTTGGTGGCACAACAGACTTAGCTCATGGCAGGCAGAGGTCTGAATGCTCTGGAATCAGGAAGAGTGGGCTCCCAGACAGCCTCAGTGGAATCCACCTTGCAGTCACCCTTGACTGCTTTTTGCCGGACTGGGAGATTCTGTGGCTTGAGATGCCAAGCACTGTTCAGGCCCATGGCCCCTGTGGGAGACTCTATGGATCATGGGGAAATTGGGTCCATTCTTATCATTTGCCAGGAATGTGACAGCAGTTGACTGGGCTCCACCTGGGCAGTCCTCCAGTTGGTGGTGGTGGGGGTCCCAGCCAAGGACAGGGGGATGCTTAGATCAGACTCTTCCACTGGTTAGATGGCCGGGTTTTTTTTGTTTTGTTTTGTTTTTGGTTTTGTGTTGAGATGGAGTCTCTGTCGCCCAGGCTGGAGTGCAGTGGCGCAATCTCGGCTCATTGCAACCTCTACCTCCTGGGTTCAAGTGATTCTCTTGCCTCAGCCTTCCAAGTAGCCGGGATTACAGGTACCTGCCACCACGCCTGGCTAATTTTTGTATTTTTAGTAGAGATGAGGTTTCACCATGTTAGCCAGGCTGGTCTTGAATTTCTGATCTCAAAGTGATTTGCCTGCCTCAACTTCCTGAAGTGCTGGGATTACAGGCACGAGTCACCATGCCTGGCCTTTAAATGGACTGCTTCTTAGCTGATGTAAGAATTATCAGTACCCCAGACAAGTCTATCCCACCAACTAACACAGAGAAAAAACACGAGCAAGTAATCTGTATGAAATATTAGTTTTAATAACACAGAATCAGTCCACGTATGGAGGCACGGGCGTAAGGTTAACTTGCACTAAATGTAATTCGTACATTTTTTCTAAAATAATAGCTTGAGCATTGAGGACTTGGTGGCCTTAAGCACTAACCCGAAGCTGAGCTTCCCGGGAAGGTGACCCAATGGAGCGCTTGGAATTACAGGGTGAAGTCTTCTTCCTGGGTCAGGGCTGGTTCAGGGTCACTTGCTCTTGAGGTCCCTAAAGGCCGCATGTGCTGCATTTCGCCCAGCAGCTCCCATCACACCTCCTCCTGGAAGGGAATCTCCTATGAACCAAAGCTCCGCTCAAAAACCCGCCAGGGTGGGGGGAGGGGGACGGGGCTTACAGAGATCCAGCAACAAAGCACAGTGGGGCTGCTTAGAGGGGTGCAGGGGCGTGGGCACTGGAATCGCCTAGGACAGACATTCAATAGATCCTGGCTCCCTCCAGGCTTCCCGCACCAAAGGTCTGGGAAGGGGCCAGGTCCACAGCCCACAGTCTCAATGGCTGAGGGTGGACCTGCTGGATGGGCAGATGCTTAGTAAGCAAAGTTAAAATTTCAGAATAAGGGGCTGGGGGGAGGGGGGAGATGTGGAAGCACAGACTCTTTCCAGGCGGACCAAGTCCACACAGCTCAGAGAAAGTGCGCATAGCAAATGACAGCCTCAGCCAGCTCCCTTAGGCTTGGAATGCGCACAAGAAAGAATTGTAAAGTTGAAGAAGTTAACTTTATCCATCCTTTCTGGTCTAAAATATGGATGGAGGCCTCTAATCCCAGCACTTTGGGAAGCTGAGTGGGGAGGATCACTTCAGCTCGGAAGTTCCAGACCAGCCTGGGCAACGTGACAAAACCCATCTCTACAAAAGAATAAAAAATTAGCCAGGCATGATGGCACACACCTGTAGTCCCAGCTACGCCAGAGGCCGAGGCAGGAGGATCACTTGAGCCCAGAAGGTTGACACTGCAGTGAGCTGTGATCATACCACTGCACTCCAGCCTGGGCAATGAGTGAAACCCCGTCTAAATATATATACGGATGGGGAATTTAGGGACATGGGTCTCTCACAACCCTGCATTGGAACGTGGTGAGATGCCTCCACCAGGACGCATCCCCAGGCCTCCTGAAGGGGAGGTGTGAGCTCAACTGTGGGCTGTGGTCAGCCTGGTGGAGGCAGCGGCTGGGTGCTCACCTGTGCATGGAGAGCTCTGAACACAAGGCAGCTTCTTATGGTGGGAGTTCCCTGCTCCCCTCCCTCTCTGCTGCCTTCATTGTTTATCTTCTTCCTCCTTCTCCAAGTCTCTGGCCTCCAGTGAGCCCTCCCAGTCCCCACAGGGTAGTGGGACTCCAGGTCACTCACCAGGATGAGCCCCACTTCCACAGAGATACAGGCCCTGGAGAGGGCAGCGGTAGCCAGAATGCAGGGGCACAGGGCGGGCAAAGTAGAGTTGGTCCAGGGACATGGCACAGTGGAATATGTTCTGCAGGGGCAGGGCCACAGTCATTAGCACAGGAGCATTACAGCCTTTCCTGTCCTGGCGGGGTTTCTTCCCCTCCCCTGTTCTCCAGCAAAAGTTCTTCTCCTTCCGGGATATTTTCTTGGGTTCTTAAAATGCAGAAAGGGAAGGAGATGAGATGGAACGGGCACATGCCCTGGCGCTGGGAGTGAAGTTTTCTAGAGGCCTTTTGAGGAAGAAAGCAGGGTGGGGAACAGGAACTGAACAGGAAAGAAAAGAGGGTTTTGCTATCTACTCTGCATCCCTCTCGCTCTGCTAGAAAAACAGAATCGTCTGACTTATTGTGGCTGCTGGCATGTGTCTCTGCGAGAACTTCCTCCTGTGGCCTAGGCGTCCACCTGAGCCCGGACCCCGGCGTCCAAGTTCCAGCAGGATCACTGTGAATGGCAGACAAGGGGCAACGGAGCCCGAGCACAGTTCTGCCCCCCTGGCTTGGGTGAGACCAGCCCCAGGCTGAGAAGGGAGGCAGCATAGGACAAGCGAAGGTCAGACTCAGGGGGCAGGTCTGGACAAGAAGCCCCACGTCTGCCGGGCATCACCACAGGAGTGTCCCCCCACTGCCCTCCTCACCTTGCCCCAAACTGAGGCCATCCTCTTCCCTCCAGTCTGCTCCTCGCCATCCTCCTGCGTCAGTGAATGACAGCACCTTCCTCCCCCTGGCCTCTGCACCTACGCTTCACATCACCTCCATCCTGACCCCCATGTGCACACTGTCACCAAGGCTTCTCAAGTCTGCCTGCCCCATGCCTGCTGTACCCAGCCATTCCCTTCCTTCCTGCTGCCTGGCCTTCTTTCCTCTACCCGGACCAGTGCTGTTCAGTGAACATGTAATGGGAGTTACATATGTACTTTTTGATTTATTAGTAGCCACATTTAAAAAGTAAAAGCAGAGCCTGCTGTGGCCTGTAATCCCAGCACTTTGGGAGGCCAAGGTGGGAGGATCACTTGAGCCCCAGAGGGGCTCAGCTACTTTGGTCCCAGCTACTCAGGAGGCTGAGGTGGGAGGATGGATGGCTTGAGCTCCAGAGGTCGAGGCTGCAGTGAGCTATGATTGCACTACTGCACTCCAGCCTGGGTGATAGAACAAGACCCTATCTCTAGAAGGAAGAGAAGGGAGGGAGGGAAGGAGGGAAGGATGGTAGGAGGAAGGGAGAGAGGGAGAGAGAAAGGAAAGAAGGGAGGAAGGAAGGAAGGAAGGTAGGAAGGGCAAGTTGATGAATTTAATGTCAATAACATATTTAGCTCAATATATCCAAAATATTACAATTTCAACATGTAATTAATATATAAATTATTGCTGAGATATTTTATATTTTTTTCTATACTGTGTACATTCTACACTTGCAGTACATCTCACTTTGGCCTCAGATTTTTCTTTTGCTTTTCTTTTTTAAATTTTCTTTTTAGAGATAGGGTCTCATTCTGTTGCCCAGGCTGAAGTGCAATGGCGCATCACAGCTCACTGCAGTCTCGAACTCCCAGGCTCAAGCGATCCTCCTGCTTCAGCTTCCTGGGTAGCTGGGACCACAGGTACACACCACCACCCCTGGCGATGTTTTTGGTTTTTTGTTTTTGTAGAGATGGGGTCTCACTATGTTCCCTAGGCTGGTCTCTGGCCTTGCAAGTGCTCAGTAGCTGCAATGAGGCAACTGAGCCTGGCCTCCTAACTGGTCTCCCTGTCTCCAATCTCTAGTTTTTGATAAACTGAAGTCTGAGGACATGCTGCTGCCTTGAGAAGGGGGTACTCTCTCTGAAGAAAGTCAGATGGCAGAGCCAGCATGGTTGTCAAGGCAGAGGGCCACAATCCTGGTGACCTTCTCAGTGGGGCTGTCCTGCCTGTGTTTCTGAGTCCTCACTAGGGATCCCCCATTCCCTCGATTTGACCACTTCTCTGCCCTCTTTCAGCCAGGGTCCCTGCCACTGTCCTCCCTTCCTGATGAAAGCTGAGTATGGAGGGACAAGATAAAGCAGAGAGGTCACAGCCAGGAAGTGAGGGCACAGAGGGAATGCTGTGGTGAGAGACCCCCTAGGCTTATACGCACCCCTCCAGGAAGCCCAAAGATTCTCTCCAAATCTGGTGGTGTGAGGATGTCTCTGCCAACCACAGAGTCCTTGAAGCCAGGGGCATAGACCTCGATGCAATCAAACACTGGGGTGCCAAAAACAGAGAAATGAGATGGTGTTAGGAAGAAGAGGAGACACTAAGGGGATACAACTTGGCAAATTTACTAACAGTCATTAAATTACACACAGACATGGGTTTATTTTATCATATGCAAATTATACCTCAACAGGTGAAAAACAAAAATCAGCCCACAAGCAAATGAATAACTCATCCCAAAGATGCATGGGCAGGCCAGTCCAGTCCCCAATTTTCCCCACTTCCCTACCCCAACCCTAAACACAAAGCTGCTTGTCTCCTCTTGCATATGCAGCTTTTTTCACCTCATCACTTTCCACAAGCTCGCCCTTTCTTTCTTTCTTTCTCTCTTTCTCTCTCTCTCTCCCTCCCTCCCTCCCTCCCTCCCTCTCTCTCTCTCTCTCTCTCTTTCTTTCTTTCTGAGACGGAGTCTCGCTCTGTCACCCAGGCTGGAGTGCAGTGCTACGATCCCGGCTCACTGCAACCTCCGCCTCCCGGGTTCCTGCCTCAGCCTCCGGAGTATCTGAGATTACAGGCATGTGCCACCACCCCCTGCTAGTTTTTTTTGTGTTTTCAGTAGTAACGGGGTTTCACCATGTTGGTCAGGCCTGTCTTGAACTCTTGACCTCAGGTGATCCACCTGCCTCGGCGTCCTGAAGTGCTGGAATTACAGGCATGAGCCCCCATGCCCGGCCTGCTCAAGCGTTTCTCTTGCTTGGAATGCCCTTTGCTGCCTGGCCAGCTCCTAGTCATCCTTGGAAACCCAGCTTGACCGTCCCTTCCTTTGAAAGCCTTCCTTGTCCCTCTGGCTCATGTTTCTCCTTTGGTTCATGCAGTCAGTTGTGCTGTAATGACAGGTTTCTTAATTTGTCTCCTCCATCCCTTGCTAGGCTGCGAGCAACTGGGGGGCAGGAACTGTGTTTTCTTGGCTTTCTTAGCCCAGTTCCTGACCCCAGCAGTCATTCACTATGCTGACTTGAGGTTCCCTCGACTATTTCCTCCCTTTGGGACGTCATCTGCAGCTGTCAATCCTGAATGGGGCAGTGAGGAGGAGCAGGCCCAGTCGGGTCGCAAGCCCGGCCGGCTCTGGAGGCAGAAGATGCAGCTGTCTTTACCTCTGTCTGCATAAGCGTCTCTCTCCCGCTCGTCCCAGGCCTTGCCTCCAGCCAGTGTGTAGGGCGTGTACTGAGTGAAGAGAGAGACTACGTGGCAGCCGGAGGGAGCCAGGGTGGGGTCCAGCGCAGAAGGGATGCAGAGCTCAATCATAGGCCTGTGCGGGCAGGGAGGAGAGACGGCAGGTCTAAAGAGCAGCAGTGTGGAGGGAAGGGCCTCTGAGATGACTTGGGGCACAGTGGAGAACCTGAGATGACACCAATCCTGGGCGACTGTCGCTGTACAGCCACAGTGGTTGTCCACTTGCACTGGCTTAGAAGCCGCCAGCGTGATCCAGAGCACCTGTGAGGAGCTGGCCTTGCCCAGACCTCCGAATGCATGGCCTGTCCTTGCCCGCCTTCATCACACGCTGTGCTCTAACCACAGCTCCCAAACGCAAATGTCTCCAAGGTCCACACAGACAGTGGGAGTGTGGAAAGAGGCCAGGCCTAAGACAGCAGGCGCCCAGGCAGCCAGATTTCAGCCAGGCTTTAGCGGCCTGACTGCCTTTTCCAGAGCAGACCAATGGAAGACAGAGTTGCTAGGGCTGCCTCAAGCTCCAGCAGAGCTGTGACCTGCTTCCCACCCCACCACCTTTGCCTGCCACACCTTTTCTACCTGGAGCACATTCTCCCTCTGATCTCCAAATATGAGTCTCCTTCAAGGCCACGGGAAACGCCTCTTCTCCCTGCGTCCCTCAGCCGCAATATTTTTGCTGAACTTGGATGTCCACCAGGGATCTCAAACGTCCCCCGTTCAAACCCCAATGCCTGATTAGCCTCTAAAATCTGCTCCACCCCCGCCGCCTCTTCCTCTCTTCAGTAAATGGAGGCACCATTTCACAGTCGCTCCTTTTTATTACCTACTTCCCACTCCCTGTCCAACAGCAAGTCCTGTTGGCTTCACCTTCAAAATACACCCAGTCTTCAGTCCCTTCTCATTACTTCCACTGCCCCCACCCTTGTCCAAGCCACTGTCCACTCTAACTTGGATTCTGCAACAGTAACCCATTGCAACAGATGCCTTAACATTTTCTCCACACCGTGTCCAGGCTGGTCTTTCTAAAGTATAAGGCAGATTCTGCACAAACTTTCCTGGAGTAAGAGCCAGGGCAGTTGACAAGATCCAGCACAATCAGATACCCTTCACTCCCAGGTGCTGTCTCTCCAGTCACTCTGGCCTCGTCCCTGTGCCTCCTACACAGCAATACGCTCCTGCCCCAGGGCCTTTGCACCTGACCTTCCCTCTGTCTGGATGTTCTTTCCCAGGTACCCACAAGATCTGTATCCTCACTTCCTTCCGGTCTCTGCTCAAGTGCCGCGTTATCAGAGAAGCCTTTCCTCCCCTTCCCTGCCTATTTTTCTCCGCAGTGCTCATCATCAGTGCTTACTTGTTGATTGTCTTCCTCTCACTCCTGGATAGAAAGTCAGCGACCTGAGACCTTGTTGGCTTTGCTTGCTGATCTGTGCCCAGTCACTGAACCAAGCCTGGCACAGAGTAGAGACCCCAGAATATTTATAAATGGATGAATGAACTTTGCCCTATACCCTTCTCTCCAGAAGCACATCTTCTTTACCACATGCTGTAAATATTTGTGTACCTGTCTTATCATAAGCTTCGTGTCGGTTTCATGCCCCTGCCCTGCTAGTTCTCCCAGCTCGTACCTAGTACAGAGCCCGGCACTGAATAGGTTTTCAACAGTGTGTGCTGGACAGCGGACAGGATGGAAAGGCTCTTGCTCCTATAGTGCCCCTGCCTTTTCTGGAAGGATGGAAATACAGCTGCAGTGGGAGGTGGGAAATGCTTTTAGAAGTTTTGCAAGAAGGCAGCTTATCAGAAAAAGAAAGGCTACGGAGCAGGGGACTGAGTGAGTGCGTGCCCCCTGACAGGCTCTGAGTGAGAGAACCTCCTTTGCTCTCCCAGAACACATTTTCTCATCTTCTTCCCCAGCCCCAGCACTTTCCCGGGCAGCGCTCTGCCTCTCTGCCCCTTCCGCTAACCTGAGCTGCTCTTCACCCTTACCTGCCCTGGTCCTCAGATTTTTCACCTGGGATGTGCTTCCTGTCCTTAGAAGTTAAGTATGGATTTTGGCAGATCCTAACTCACTATGAAGGTTGAACGCCAGCCCTGATCCCTGCTGTGTGTGGCATGGACAGCCCCGCCTCCCAGGCCCACGTGGAAGAACATCAGGGGATGTTCTGTCCAGGACTCCTACCTGTGGGAAGGCAGGCCGTCCATGGCGTCTTCAAAGGCCTGATGAAGGAAGAGGGTGTCTTCACAGTTCAGGTGGATGGAGCACTGGTGATGGGGCAGTGGGTGGCCCCTGGGAGCATTGGGGGCCGCCAGGAAGCTGGGCAGCCTGTCTACGGCCACTGAGGGATCAAAGAGGAGGGTCAGGTCTTAGCCCCCCAAGGTCCTCCCTCTACAGCCAGCACCCTGCTACCCTCAGTGGTGGATGGGAGTAGGAAAGTACGAGCAAGTGTTTCACCTTCTGACCAGGCTACAGGGGGACATGGGCTGGAGGTCAGGGAATGGAGATGATGACAGAGTTCAGCTGCCCCCCGCCTGGAGGCTTCTCACTCGGATGGGTCAAAGAAGATAGTGCTGCAATGTAGTGTGTCTCTTACCATTGATCTTGGTGACAGGCGACCGGGTGTCCAGCTGAGAGATTTTCTCCAGGAACTTCTCAGGAAGCCATTCCTGGAAGGAGAAGCCTCCATGAAAGCCCCTAGACGTCCAAGGCCCCACGGAAGCTGCCTTCTTTCTTTGCTCAGGAAGATCCCTCAGTCGCTCCCTCTGGAAATCCTCTTCATCCTTCAAAGCTCAGCCAAAACCACCTCCCCTGTGAAGCCTTTCTAGATCCCCTCCCACTCAGCTCTAACCACTTCCTCCTCTGTGCTTGGCCAGCAGTTCTGACTGTGAAATAGTCCACACCTCTCCCTGCTTGCAAAGGGGACAGTGGTTTGCAGGTCTCTTTTCACTACTGGTCTGTAAGCTCTTGGAAGCCTCGATGATCTCAGAATTGGCTTAACAAGTTTCTTTTTACTGATGTTTGCTGAATTTTATTAATGGACTCACTCAGAAAAAGTAGTGCTTTTCCCCTAAGAATTGCCCCCAAGAATGGTTGGGAGCTTCATGCACGTATACATGTTATCATATCTTTTGGGCACAGGGAAAGTCAATTGCAAAAACTGTCCCCCAAAGCTCACCCCTCCCTGTTTGCACACCCGTTTCTGTGTAACCTTGTAGTGCCCTCACACTCTGACTCTGGGCTTGGCCATGAGACTTGCTTTGGCCAATGCTAGCAAACAGGATGCAAAGAGATCAAACCACGTGATGCTTGCATACATGCTTGAGCTTGCCTGCTTTTGCCCCTTGCCAGACCCTGAGAACATGCCTGGACTACTGTGCTGCGGGAGGACAGACACACGGGGCAGAGCCGAGTCCCCCAAGTCATCCCAGCAGAAACTGTCCTGGACCAGCCACCACCGGCTAGCTTCCAAGAACATGAAGGAGTCCCGCCAAGATCAGCAGAGCCGGCAAGCTGACCGGCAGCTGACTGCAGATGCATAAGCCAGCTGTGAGCAGCTGAAATCCACCAAGATCAACTGAAGTCTCCAGTTCTGGGTGCCAGTATTTCTTATTGTATGCCCAGAAGTTTTGTGGCTCTTTTAATTAATTAATAATCATGGATAATACAACAGATAGTTGACACATACAATGGAATTAGAGCTGTTGAGAGGGGAGAAATGAGGAAAGTAGGAAAGTTGTGGAAACAACTCTAGATTGAAAGTCAGACCTGGGTTCTAGCTCTGGCTCTGCCAGTGGCCAGAATCTTGGTCACTTCACCTCTCTGGCCCCTTCTCCTCACCTGTGAGGCTTCTTCCCTGTTTGCTACCTGCCCTTACCTGCCTGTTTCCCAAATGCAGAGACTTGGCTTTTGCATCTCACACCCTGATGCAATCCTGGCTCCCTCAATCCCCACAGATTCCAACCCCTGTTTTGGCAGACATCTAAGATCCACCCTCCTGCCCGCAGTCTCACCTGTGGCGTCAGCTTCAGGAAGGTGATCTGTGGTGATGTGTTGGACAGCACCACCTTGCTTCTCACCTCTGTGCCATCTTCCAGCACAACTCCTTGAACACAGCCTTCACTGTTGACCTGCACCTTCACCACTGTCTAGCACCCATCAGAAACCCCCAGGAAGGGAAACCCAGGTTAGATCTTGTGGAATTCCCATGGTCTGTGATGGTCCTAGGCATTCGCAACTTCTTCATCCCAAACCCACCCCATCAAGTTCTGCAGCTTCTCCATGAAGCCTCGGCTTCTCCATGAAACACTCAGCCTCAGTTCAGTGACCAGTGGTTAGCCACTAACAGGCTGCTTGATCGTAGTCTCTTGATTCTGCAACCCACCCCCTCACAGCTCCTCTGTTCATCAGTAAAACAAGGGACCTTCCAAATCTGAGACTTGGTTCTGTCCTGGGATCCTTGCCAATAACTGGGGTGGGGTAGAGGGGCCGTTCACCTTTTCAGTGAAGATGCTTGCTCCATGGGTGGTGGCTGAGCTTGCGATGGCATCAGAGAGGGCACCCATGCCCCCTTGGACATAGCCCCAGGCCCCCTGCATCCCCTCCAGGCCCCCCATCACATGATGCAGCAGCACATACCTGAGGACAGACCATCCAACTCAGACCCTGGAGGTGGGATCTCATCTCCCCAGAGTTGTAGGTGCAACTATTCCTTTCCATCTTGATCTTCAGCCCCTCCCTGCCACCATCCAGCCCTTTCCCAGTAGCCTTCAATGAGCTCAAGTTCTTGTAAGAGCCCTTTGCCTTCTCTACACTGACTCCCCAGCAAGTGTGTCTATGTGCATAGCTTTATTACCAAAAAGAAGGCAACGATGCCCAAACCTGCAGCTCCAGCATTCTCCTGAGCTCCAGCTCCTGTGTCTAACTACCCACAGATATCTCCATTTGGACGCTTTCTTGGTAGGCATCTTAAACCCACCACCTTTTCCCCATTCTCCAGCTGCTTCCGCTTCAATCTTTCCCATTCCAGTGAATGACACCTTTCCATAGAAGGTTCTGTTTCCAACAGAAACCAGGTGTCAGTCTTGACCGCTACCATCCTTCCCCATCTATGTCCACACAGCAACGCCAACTCAGCCTCCAAAGGGCTTGCAAGGCCACCCCACCTCTCAGCCTCTCTTCTCTTCCTTATGCTGCTGCAGTAGTGCCCCTCATTGGAACCCCTCTCCCACACTTTCTCCCCTGCAGGTCTTTGTCCACATATATCCTGGAGCCTTATCTTAAAGCCCAGCTGTGCTCCTGCCACTCACTTATCGCCATTCCAAACCTCCCTGGCTTGGCGCTGCTCTTAGGGAATGACCAGTCTCCTAGCAGGTGCTCCAGCCTCATCCCTCATCCTGTCCCCTCTCTGTACCCTATCCTCCTAACTAACAGAACCACTAGATTCCTGGGTAGATCACACGTTCTCTAACCCCAGCATTTCCCCTGCTGTTCTGTCAGCCTGAAGCCCCTGCCTCCCTCATCTTGTATTTTGCTAACTCCTCTTTGTCCTTTGGGTCTCAGATCAAATACCTCTTCCATGTGGAGGCTTCTCTGACCCTAGATCAGGCTGTGTTCTGGCTGCTCCTCCTAGCATCACACTCACACCACTTCATCATCATCACTCGCTCTGTGTCTCTCACCCATCAGGACGTCTGCTCCACTCACTACGGTATCCCCAGCACCTAGCGAGCGCTCATCCATATTTGTTGGAAGAATTAATGAAGGAACAAATTACTTAAAGGCACATTTCACAAACTGAGCACTGGCTAAGCCTCTCAGAGATCCCAAGAGAAAAGGGCAGGAGGCCCCAGCTGGAAGATCCAGATTGGCTGGTAGATCACAGCTTGGCCAACATGTAGCAACTGCTGCCAAGCCCCCGTCTCTATGGTCCTGGGGGAATTTGGGGCTGGCTTAATATGTGTTGAAAAACCACTTCCGAGGGTGTGCTCATCCCTTGAGTCCCTTGAGAGAAAAGCCACGTCGACAGCTTCTAGCTTCTAGCTGTATCTTCTGGTGCACTGGAAACGGCCCAACCCTTGGCAGCATTCTCCATCCCAACACACACACACACACACACACACACACACACACCCCTCTATTCCTGCTTCTGTGGGGGCTCATTAAGTCAGACCACACTGCAGGCTTCACTGTGTCTGACTGCCACCTCTCGGATTGGGCTGTCAGCGCACACCCGCACTCACGAAGAGAAAGGCAGCTTACTGTCCATCCTGAGGTGTCTGTGTGAGTGTCCCGGAGCCCAGGGAAAGGACCGGTGGCAGGCAAGGGAGAATGGGTGTTTGCGGGAGTGGAGAGGTGGAAGAGGGAAGGGAAGAGGAGAGGAAAGAAGATATTAACGTTGAGATACCAAGCGGGAGGTGGGAGAGAGACTTTTCTTAGTGAAGCAGTAGGGCACAATCACTAAGAAGGAAGATTTTGGGGAGTCAGACACCTCGAGCTGAAAATCAGCCTTGCCACTTGAGTGGCTTTGGGCAAGACACTCCCTTCTCTGAACCGCAGTTCTCAGACGTTGCTCTGAGGGTTAAATGGATCATGTGTGATGTGCCTGGCTTGGTTCCTGGCTCACTGGGTGAGCTCTGTTAAGTGGCAGCTGTTGCTGCAGCCACTGCCACTGTTGTCCTCACTCCTGTTGGGGAACATGCCCCATTCCTGTGTCCCGCCTCACCCCCTCACTCACCCACTCCCTGGAGTGCGGGGACTTGTCATGGCTCCAATCACAGCATCTGTGGCCAGAGTGGCTTTTAGAGGCTCAGACTCAAACCACTGATCCAGCACCTGGACAGCACAACACCAGAGAGAAGGCCTTAGGGGCCTCGACGGGAGGAGGGTCCCCTTGCTCCGTGGTCGGGCCTGATGCTGGGGAACCGCTCACCTTGGAAATGGGAGCTGTGAGGACCTCATAATATTCGGGAAGGTGGGCTCCCAGGATGCGGCCTATAACAGAAGATCCACAAAACAGAAGTTGAAACAGGTGACAGGGAAACCCTCCAACCTGGCCTGTGGGATAAAAGATTGGAGGAGGCCGAGACTTCCTGCCGGGAGATGGTATATAGCACAGCCAATGCAGAGACAGACCCAGCTTGAGTCCCGGCCACACCTCTCACTAGCAGCGCCTGGGACACATTTTTAACATCTCTGAACCTGATTCTTTACCTGTAACACGGGAATCCTATTTTACACCCCAAGGGCTACGGTGAGCATTAAATGAGCTAGGTAAAGCATTTGCAAGTTCATAGGCATTTAATATGTTTAATCAGTTAGCATTATGTTTGGAAAATTTTAAACTTGTACCTTATTCCCTTATTGCTGATCCATTCCTACAACCCTGATTCAGACCATTTCAGAGTAACTAGGTTTTAAGACCTTCAGGATAGAAATCATGGTCTCTAGCCTTATAGCACCCAGGCCTAGCTTAGTGTCTGGCACCTAGTAGTTGCTCGATAAATGTTTTTTGCCTATTTTTCACACAGAGCTCCCTGGACTGGTTATCTGAGAGGCAGTGTCTACTTTTTGCATTTGTAATAGATTCCACTGGCTCCACACTCTTTGCAATGTATAAGTCTGCAGTGCCTCCCAACCCACCACAGCTTGGTTAACCTGCCCGGCTCCTTGGCTCTAGGCTCATCCATGTGACTTGGCCAGCCAGTGGAACGTTTGCAGATGTGACACAAAGCCAGACCTGAAACAAGCCTGTATATTGGGGCATGCCCTCTGTGCTTGTGCCACTGATGTGAAAAGTCCACGCCTAGATCAGCATGTGCTTCTACAAGGAGGACGGGAGGTACCTGGAGCAGAGCTGCCTCCACTGAGCTGCTGCAGACACAAACACATGCCCGAGACCAGACCAGATCAGCTGAGCCAGCTGGGACCAGCTGAACCATGAAGACATGTGGGAAACAAGCGATTTGTTTGTTTGTTTGTTTTTTCTAGGATATAGAGGCTAAACTGGTCTGTATATCCTCAAGGAGGGCAGAAAATAATAGCACACTTGATGTGCCTTCCATTCTCATACTCATGACAGACATTACTAACTGATCACAGAACTTCTCCTTGCTGACCCCAAATCTAGCATTCTTCCTGTATGGGAGCAGCACTTCAAATCTCTTGGCCCCTATATCTTATTCTAGCCACGGCCATGATGCCGAACTCCATGCAGGCTTTGATCAGCTTCACAAAGGCAACTCCACAGCATCTCACTTCAGTGCTGAAAAGTAAGCCTCTCTACTTCTTCCCTAGGGCATTCATGGGAACCTACTTGGCACCCACAGATGCACAGCCCGGAAGTGTGGGAGTCAATGCCCTGTGAGGCAACCCTTGATCAATGGGAGATAGAACCCAAGGAATAAATATTTCCCTTTCCATCTCCCGAGAAGGTTCCTCAAATGCATTTCATAAGGTTTCCCAGAGGGCCCACACAAGTCCAGCATCTTGTCACCCACAGTGTGGCTAGTATGATCACACACTCTGGTATTGACTCTTTCTCTGTCCACTCTCACCCCCACTTTCTCCTATTTTTGTGCCTTGGGGTCACCCTTCCAAATGAAGTACCCATGCACAAGCCTTGGTCTCAAGCTCTATTTTAAAGCGCATCAGCCTAAGATGCTCTCAACAAAGTGCTCCAGGCTGCCCATAATTGATCGCAGCATGTTAACTGATCCCAGCTGGCAGGTTGCCATGGAGGTTCAGGCTTGTGTCTAGGCATTGAGACAATGAGCTCACCTCCTTGAAGGTCACTCATCATGCCCTGGTGCCTGCACTTGGACTTACCTGCCTTCAGCAGGGGCTTGAGGGTGGACAGCGACTTGATCCTTTGCAGCAGAGAGCCACGCTGGAAGGCCACCATGTCCACGGGGGCCGCATCCAGCAGAGGGTCAATGGCTAATGCCAAGCGATGCATGAACTCCTCATATCTGGGAAAGACCTGCAACAGAGCTCTGCATCGAGGCCCCATCATCCATATCCCTCCCCTCCATGCTGTCCCCATATGGCCTGTCACCCCCACAGCTTGATGGTTCCTCAGGCCTCGGCTTGGCTCTGTTGAGCTCCCCCAGTTCCAGGTCTCTGGGTTAACATCAACACCAAGAAGAGTACATGGGGTGGAGGTGGGGGTGGTCAGGAGACCCTGGGCGATAGAGGAGCCACCAGGAGTGGCAACAGGGACACGGAGCTAATGCTGGCCAACACAAAGTGTCACCCACAGAAAACTGGCAAGAATCTTAGGGTGTGGCCTCTGCGATAAACCATGAAACCACTTAGAAGTTTCTTCCTTCTGTCATTTCTTCTTTTTTTTTTTTCCAAGATGGAGTCTTGCTCTGTCACCCAGGCTGGAGTGCAGTGGCGCGATCTCGGCTCACTGCAACCTCTGCCTCCCAGGTTCAAGTGATTCTCCTGCCTCAGCCTCCTGAGTAGCCGGGATTATAGGCATGTGCCACCATGCCCAGCTAATTTTTGTAGTTTTAGTAGAGACGAAGTCTCACCATGTTGGCCAGGCTGGTCACGAACTTCTGACCTCAAGTGATCCGCCTGCCTCGGCCTCCCAAAGTGCTGGGATTATAGGCGTGAGCCGCTGCACCTAGCCTGTCCTTCTGTCCTCTCATATATTACTGGTAGAAGTTAGACCTTTGCTTGTATTCTTTTCTAGTCTGTAGGTCTCCCACACCGTCTCATCACCCGCAGTCACAGAAGACTGCCTCTTCTTACCCCACAAGCTCCCATGTCAGAATCCACTTTCCAAAGCCTGGTTTCTGACAATCACTTTCGCTTCCCTGGTGGGCACAGGAGCAGTGACAGAAGCCTGTGCTACTGGAGGCCCTACCTGATTCTTCTTAGCCCTGGACTTTGCATTTTGGTCTATCTCTACCCATGGATAGACCCATGACATTTTAATAAGTGTTACATAAAGAAAAGTTCCATGTTAAAATACATTTGAGAAGTCTTGGTAAAAACGAAGTTAAACAGGTTTCTCTAAGCAGGACTTTAATATGACAGCATGGAAAGACAAAACCAGGAATCAAGCTCCTTACTTTCCACGATGGGAAATGGGCCCTTGCCTCTGGCGTGTGTGGTCGCTAGAGTGTAGGGCCACAGCTAGTGTCCTGCAGGCCCGGGGACCTGGCCTTGTGCCAAATCCCCTCAAGTGCATCTGAGATGGGCAGGATTTGGACAAGAGGATGCAGGTGGTGGTCTCCAATCTGCCACACAAAAGAACCATCAAAGAAGCACTTTTAAAAAGCTAAGCTCCTCAGGCTGGGTGTGGTGGTTCATGCCTGTAATCCTAGCACTTTGGGAGGCAGAGGTGGGAGGATTGCTTGAGCTCAAGAGTTCCAGACCAGCCTGAGCAACATAGTGAGACTTTTGTCTCTACAAAAGAATTAAAAATAACTTAGCCGGGCATGGTGGTGAATGCCTGTAATCCCAGCTATTCAGGTGGCTGAGGCAGGAGGATTGCTTGAGCACGGGAGGCGGAGGTTGCAGTGAGCCAAGATCGCACCGCTGCACTCCAGCCTGGGTGACATAGTGAGACCCCGTGTTAAAAACAAATGAAATAAAATAACAAAATAAAAGGCTAAGCTTCTCAGGTGATTCTGATCATCAGCCAGGTCTGAAAACTGCTGGTGGAAAAGACTTGTAGGCCGTGCATCTGTGGTTCTCTAAGTTTTACCCAGTAATAGATTAACACAAGAAAAGCAATGTACATGGGTTCTATTAATCCAGGTTCTTCTTATGAAAATGTCTCCACTGAGATATGATTTAATGCTACACCTCAGCTTGTATCCATGCTTGGTACAAAATGGCCATTCAAATAATCTTCCTATGTCCACAGAACCAACTGTGGCAGGGCCCTCACGGAACTCAGTGGCTCATCTAGACAACGCCACCCAGCAGGTTCCTAGAACGCAGTTCCAAGGGGAAAAAAGTGCATTCTCCATCCAACATGTGCTCATCCCATCACCAGGGCTGCACACCATCATGGACACTTCGTTGCCTTGGGCAGTCAGGAGGGAGCCTTGGGATGCCACATTGAATGAATATTTAGAACTCTCTTGTCCTAAGTTCCTGATTCAGTTGATTTTATCCTTAATTTTCTCTGATCATCCCTCATCTTCCTTTCTGGCTTTCATGTGCTTTAATGTGGACAAACACTCGGAACTCTGTCTGAAAACTGGAGGGGCATGAAGCACTTCCCGGTCTAAGAACATGCCGGTGCATTTCCTCTTGAACTCAGCATGCACAGCCCCTCTGACAGTGGCCCCATATTGAACACACGCAGGTGTGCGGGTCTTCCAGTCCACTGGTCTTCATTAGCATCCTCCACCCGCTTCTCTTCCCAGTGCCTGAGATCAAGAGCTGCCACCAACTGGAGCCCTCCTAGGAATGTGGGGTGGCCTGGCCCAGTGCCCATGGCCTTTGGACAGTTGTTCTAGGACAATCCAACCACGCCCATCTTTAGGCTGCTGAGGGAGTAGGAGCTCAGTCACTGTCGCCTTCCCTACCTGGGCATCCTTCCGGGAGAACTGGGCAATCTGCTTCTGGTTTTCTGCCATGTCTGTGCCCAGCAGAAGGGACCTGGGCACCTTGCTGCCCGCAACCTCTTCCAGCATGGGGGTGAAGGAGTAGGGGTTTCGAAGATGAAGCCTCAGCCCGTGTTTCTGCAGAACACAAACAGCACGGCAACAAATGAGTGGCTCTGTGGTCTCTGCCCGTCATCTTTTTCTCCTATTGTGTTTGTGTGAACATATTGGTACCTGTGTGTAGATTCCCAAGTGTATGGTCCTGGTGTCTGTTTTTTAAATATAAGTTTATAAAAATCCCTCTTGCCCAAGTACCCTATGGCAGACAATACTGTCTCATACCACAGTACACTATAGCATTCTATACCATAGTATACATACCATACCATGCCATACAGCACCACGCCATGCCACATCGTACCATACCACACTACATCACATCACACCATACACACCATGCCATACCACACCCTACCACATCATATGATACTATACCATGTCCTATCGCACCACACTACACCATGCCGCATCATACCACACCACACCATGGCACACTCATTCCATGCCAGGGACTGTACTAGGGTTTACAATGGTTACCTCACAACAACTTTGTAAGTACAGTCTTGCATCACTTAACGATCGGGATATGTTCTGAGAAATGCATTGTTAGGCAATTTTGTTGTAGTTTGAGCATCACAGAGTGTACCTACACAAACCTAGATCTGATAGCCTACCACACATAGGCTGTGTGGTGTAGCCTATTGCTGCAAACCTGCACAGCATGTTACTGCACTGAATCCTGGAGGCAACTGTAATACAATGATATTTGGGTATCTAAACGTATCTAGGCTGGGAGCAGTGGCTCATGCCTGTAATCTCAGCATTTTGGGAGTCCAAGGCGCACAGATCAGCTGAGGTCAGGAGTTCGAGAGCAGCCTGGCCAATATGGTGAAACCCCATCTCTACTTAGAATACAAAAATTAGCTGGGCGTGGTGGCACACACCTGTAGTCCCAACTACTCGGAAGGCTAAGGCAGGAGAATCGCTCGAACCTGGAAGGCAGAGGTTGCAGTGAGGTGAGACTGCACCACTGCACTCCAGCCTGAGTAACAAAGCGAGACTCTGTCTCAAAAAACAAAAACAAAAACAAAAAACCCAAACATGGAAAAGGTACATTAAGAATATGGCACAAAAGGTAAGAAAAATGATACCATATAGAGCCCTCACGATGAATGCAGCCTGCAGGATCAGAAGTTGCTCTGGGTGAGTGGTGAGTGACTGAAGGCCCAGCACACTGCTGTGCACTACTGCACGCTTTATAAATACAGTACACTTAGGCTACACTACATTGATTAAAACATTTTCTTCAGTAAGTTAGCTTACTGCAACTTTTAAACTCTATAAAAGTTTTAATTTTAAAACCTTTTGATTCTTTTAAAAGACACTTGGCTAAAACACAAACATTGTATAGCTATATAAACTATTTCCTTTATATCCTCATTCTGTAAGCTTTTTTCTGTTTTCAAAATTTTTACTTTTTTTTTTTACTTTTAAAATTGTTTTGCTAAAAAGTAAAACCCAAACACACACATCAGCCTAGGGCTACACGGGGTCAGGATCATCAATGTCACTGCCTTCCACCTCCACATCCTGCCCCACTGCAGGGTCTTCAGGGACAGTAACATGTGTGCTGTCATCTCTAGAGAGCAATGCCTTCTGCTGGATACCTCCTGACAGACCTGTCTGAGGCTGTTTGACAGTGAATTTTTTAAATAAGGAAAAGGAATACATTCTAAAATAATAATAAAAAGTATAGTATAATAAATACGTTAAGTGACAAAGTAATTTACTATCAAGTATTATGTACTGTATATAATTATATGTACTAGACTTTTTGACAACTGGCTGCACGGTAGGCTTATCGCCACAAACACATGAATAATATGCTGTACTGTAACTATGACATCACTAGGGGACAGGAATTTTTTTCAGCTCCATTGTAAGCTTATGGGACCACCATTGTATATAGTCTATCGTTGACCACCATGTTGTCACGTGGCACGTGGCTGTCTTACTATCCTCATTGTACAAAAGCAACACGAGAGGCTCATAGGAGTTAACCAATTTGTCCCAGGTCACTTTAGGAGGTAGGTCTGGGTTTCAAAACCACAGCTGTGTAACTGCAAAGCCCTAGCTCTCAGCACCAGTCTGTAACTGCTCCACTTCAGAAATAAATAATTAAATTTAGAAAGACACAATCAAGCAATGGTTATGTGAAAATCTATACTTACAAGGTAGATAAATTATTAACATCAGAACATTTTATTTACTTTGCAGACTCATTTACTCCAGGGTCACTTAAAGTGGAAGTCCCCTTGATGCATTTAAAATATGATTTGATTTACAAATATCTGATTAGCACACAGAACTTTCCAAGAGCATATCTACTTCCTCAAAGGAGGCACAAATAAAGCAAAAGGGGCCTGTGCTGCCTCCAGTTTCTGCTGTCCAGAGGCTTCCTTCTCCAGATCCGTGGCCTGCTCCCTCAACGACTGGAGGTCTTGGCTGGAATGCCACCTTATCAGCCAGGCCTCTCCTGCACTTCCTGCCCCCTCGCCCTGCAATATTTTTCCCCAAAGTACCTGTCACCACATAGCTAATCACATATTTAGTGTTTTCATTGTCTCCCCAAGTAGCATGTGAGCCCTGTGAAGTCAGGGGCATTGTCTATTTTGTTCACTGCTGTATCCCCCACATGCAGACACAGTGCAGTTAATAAGCATTCCGTCGACTCTGAATAAATGAATGCTACGTTGCAGACAAGGTACGGCCGCAGAGGAGAGAAACGAGATCTGAGAGTAGAGGTTTTAGAAAAGCACGAGGAAACCAAAAACAGGCTTTTCCAACAATTGCTGCTGGAGTTGCTCCACACTGGAGACGCTCCAGGCAGGCAGGCTCGCCACAGCTCTGGACACTCTGTGCCTCGAGGAGGTTCCCGACACTGGTGGGGGCCGGGGCCAGGAGACGGCTGGGGTCCCTCCTAACCCTAAGATGAAGACATTCTTTATTCTAAGCTGGAGAAACTTCCAGCTTCGTTCTTCTTAAAGTGGTCAACTCTCTCATACCCAGGAAGCATCCTTAGTTTCTCTCCTTGTCATTCTTGACATCCCGTACGCTGCCTCCAGAACCTGTGTGCTTCTCTCTAAGCCACCATTTTGGGAATCGCTGCAGCGGCGGCCTCGTGATCCACATGCGACCCCTCCTGTTTCCGCCGAGTCCTCACCAGCCAGCAGGTGGGCTGACCTTTGTAAAGTCACACATCGTAGCAGTGAACTTCCTGATCACACACCTCACTGGCTTCTCGCTGCACTTGGATAAAATGCAGTCCCCGAGTTGGCCCCTGCCCCTCCCACCCCCATCTGCTGCCCTCTGCCTGTCACTCCTCTGCCCTGGCCACACTGACCTGCCCTCTGCTCACGCCTGCCTGGATGGGTCCATCTCCTCTTCCCTCTGACTGGAGACCATCTGCTCAGATGTCCACATGGCTGCTGCTGGTGACCTCTTGGTATTTGAAAACCGCTCAAATGTCACCTCCTTGAGGAAGATGTCCTTCCTGGTCGCCATCTAGGCTGGAATCTCCACTCTCTCTCTAATGCTGCCTTCTTTTCTTTTCTTCTTGGCACTTACCTCTACCTGAAGTTCTCTCCCTAAGAGCAGGGTCCTTGCCTTTCCAGTTCACTGCTGTACACTGCCAGCGCCTGGCACACAGCAGGTACTCAGAAACATGGACTGAATGAAGGAATAACCCCCCCCCCCAAAATCAGGGACCTAAGAGGAATCCAAAAGTTATTCCAAGTATGACTAATTGACTATGAATCACTTTTCATTTGATTCCAGGACTTTCTCTTCTAAATGGATGCTCTGTCATTCTTAATGGTGTTAAATCAAATTTAGCTTAAAGCTGCCTCCTTGAATACTTTAAGCTCAGCCGAAAGGTTTCTCTGTTCATAGTGAACTCTAAGCTGGAAGGAAGTGTAAACAGACTGTAACCTACTCCTGTGTCAAGCGCCGAGTTTTGGCCAATCAAAGGGGACCAAGTGTTTAAACTGTGTTCAAATAAGACAAACACTGAGCTGTATCCAATCCAGCTATTTCTGTACCTCACTTCCATTTTCTGTACATCACCTTTCACTTTGTCTATGAATCTTCTTCTACCACAGGGCTGTGCTGGGGACTTTGAGCATACTCTGGCTCAGGAGGCTGATCCATTTATGAATCATTCTTTGCTCAATTAAACTCTGTTAAATTTAATTTGGTGAAGGTTTTCCTTTTAACAATGGTTTTAATTATGTGGAGTTCGAATGAGAAGGGGAATGTTAAGGAACCATCAGATTATATCCATGAGATTTGTTCGGATTATGAAGTATTTTTCTTAAAAAAAAAAAAAGAAAGCAAAACCCTTCTTTTATTTACCCCATGAGAGTTCTCAGCATGCATAACCATGGCATGGGTGGAACTGTTGGAAAGCGTGTGTGTGAAGGATGTGTGTCTAAATGACCAGAGATACAAGAGATTTTTTTTTTTTTTTTTGAGATAGAGTCTTGCTCTTTCGCCCAGGCTGGAGTGCAGTGGCGTGATCTCGGCTCACTGCAAGCTCCACCTCCCAGGTTCACGCCATTCTCCTGCCTCAGCCTCCTGAGTAGCTGGGACTACAGGAACCTGCCACCATCCCTGGCTAATTTTTTTTTGTATTTTTAGTAGAGATGGGGTTTCACCGTGTTAGTCAGGATGGTCTCGATCTCCTGACCTCGTGATCCGCCCACCTCAGCCTCCCAAAAGTGCTGGGATTACAGGTATGAGTCAGTCTCTCTAAGAGCAGGGTCTGGCCCGTACGAGAGATTTAAAGGGTGTGCTTCTCAAAGTTGTGTTCCGGAGGCCTCCTCTCTCAGAATGACCTGAGAATGCCATCAAAAAGACTGTTTCTGGGCCCCACCACTGCCACCGAATCAGACCTGCGAGCAAGAACCCCAGGGAAATCTCCGCTTCCCCAGCAGTTTCCCAGGTCATACTCTGTGGCCCTGCAAGTTAGAGCCCTACCTTAGAGAGATTTCCAGGAGAAAAGTAGGAGCAAAATGAATAAGACTGAGTGAGACACAGAAGGTCAGTGAGAGGGGGGAGGGAGGATGGGGTTGCCTCTGGCAATGAGGTCAAGGCTGGCCCAGGGGGAGGTGGGGAAGGTGGCTTATGGCTGAAGGGGATGAAAAGCCCCCCTCCACATCCCCTTCTCTGCCAGTGCAAAGGCTCTGCCCTTCCAGCCTGGATTCCATCACCCAGCGTGAGACTGCTGCAAAAGCAAACTCCGCCGGGCGCGGTGGCTCAAGCCTGTAATCCCAGCACTTTGGGAGGCCGAGACGGGCGGATCACGAGGTCAGGAGATCGAGACCATCCTGGCTAACACGGTGAAACCCCGTCTCTACTAAAAAATACAAAAAACTAGCCGGGCGAGGTGGGGGGCGCCTGTAGTCCCAGCTACTCGGGAGGCTGAGGCAGGAGAATGGCGTAAACCTGGGAGGCGGAGCTTGCAGTGAGCTGAGATCCGGCCACTGCACTCCAGCCTGGGCGACAGAGTGAGACTCGGTCTCAAAAAAAAAAAAAAAAAAAGCAAACTCATTTTCTAGGTGGATGGAACCGGGAGGTGATCCAAGTCAGTGCTCGCATTGACAGCTGTGGAAACTAACACCCAGGACGGGGAGGCAGGCCCTGGTGGGGACCACAGAGGGTCAGTGGAGGGTGCTTTGGCTCAAGGAGGGGAGGAGGGGCAGCGGTGCCAAAGCTAAGCCTCACACTTTAGTTGGCGGCTCAGTCTAATTGGATACAGCCTTATAAGTGGCAGGGTGATTGAGTAGTCTCTGGCCATTGGTCTTTCTGGAGCCTCAGTTTTCTCAAGTGCCAAAAGGGGGTAATAATAATAGCAACAAGTACTGAGCCCTCTGTGCACCAGGGACTGTGCTGATGTAGCCTTAGGAGGCAGGTGTTGTTGTCATTCCCATCTTACAGATGAGGAAGAGAAGGCATCACATGGTGAAATCACACAGCTGGTGAGCTGTGGAGCAGGGAGGCAGACGCAGCCGGCCAGTTTCCAGCAGCTCCAGTCTCAGCCTCTGTGCACACCCCGCTGGAGCTGCCAGGGACACTCCATCTATGACCATGTTCACCACAAACTACAGAGCTAGAGGCATGTGAGTCTGGGTGGTATCGGTACCAAGAGGCCTGAGTGCATCATAGCTCAAGAACAAGGAGTAGGAGACAGTCTGACTTTGGCTCAAATTCTCCATCACTTTCCAGCTCTGTGAATTTAACCCCCGAACTTTAAGTTCCCTGATTGTAACATGGCTCTTGACTTACAGGTGAGGAACAATTGAGATAGAACATTAAAGGTCATAGCCCAATATGTGATGCTGATAAAGTAAATGCTCTCCATTATAGTTTTGGAAAGAGGATATTCCTGGAAAGAGTTTAGTTGCCCTCCTGTCAATGCCCTCCAGGCCCTCAATGTCCTATTAAAACAAGGTGCTCCAGATGGGGTAAGTCCTGCAT
This sequence comes from Rhinopithecus bieti, assembly GCF_001698545.2. Taxonomy (NCBI): domain Eukaryota; kingdom Metazoa; phylum Chordata; class Mammalia; order Primates; family Cercopithecidae; genus Rhinopithecus; species Rhinopithecus bieti. Next base: position 2,434,295 of record NW_016803361.1, read on the forward strand.
ATCACACAGCAGAACTGCTTTCTCCCTGATCTGAGCACCGTACTCCTATGAATGCAGCCCAAGGCAGAGGTTAAAGCATCTACTCAATTCACTTGGGAGCTTCTAGTTCAAGGAACACTATGACAAATACCATTTCAAATGAGTAACATTTTTTAAGTAAAGAGAATAATCAAGTGAAAACGTCTATTCTGTGATTCTTAGTCTCATAGATCAGGTTTGCCAAAAGGAGGGTCCCTGTTCCCCAACATCTGCTACTATGAATAAGTGGTGCATTTACAAACTGCCTGCTGCCATGGTCCGGTCTGGACTAGAGACCAGCGACTCACCCCCAGCCCTGGCTAGATTTCATCCAGTCCTGGTACCAGGATGCACATACTGTGTCTCAGTGGCTTGAAGAAGTCTCTACATGAACCAGTTAGAGCAGCCAAAGAGCTGTGAACAGCAGCTGGACATCACACTAGCTTAAAATTTTGAATTTAGAGCAAAGATGGCACCAACATGGCTGGGCGCGGTGGCTCACGCCTGGAATCCCAGCATTTTGGGAGGCTGAGGCGGGTGGATCATGAGGTCAGGAGATCGAGACCATCCTGGCTAACACGGTGAAACCCCGTCTCTACTAAAATACAAAAAATTAGCCGGGTGTGGTGGTGGGCGCCTGTAGTCCCAGCTACTCGGGAGGCTGAGGTAGGAGAATGGCGTGAATCTGGGAGGCAGAGCTTGCAGTGAGCCGAGATAATGCCACTGCACTCCAGCCCGGGCGACAGAGCGAGACTTCGTCTCAAAAAAAAAAAAAAAAAAAAGATGGCAGCAACGTGAGTGGCAGCTGCTTGTATAGATGGCACTAAGAACCCTTTTCTCTGAGTGGTGAGTGACAGTGGTACCCAGCAAGTAGAAGCCAATCAGCCTCAGGAATGTGGTGACGCAGTTTATAAGACAGTGGGGGTGAAGGAACGTGAAAGGGTTGGCGGCAGGGTTGGGTAAGGTTGCGGACAAAGGTCGGTGGACTGAGAGGCAAACAGCACCAGATGAGACTCTCAGGAAGCTTCCAAACAGCCCGGGAGCCAGAAAAGTCCCCAGGCCCCACTTCCTGCTCTAGCTGCCAAGAGAGGGAATCAGCTCTCAAGTTCAATGAGGGCAGAAATGGGGCTTGTGTCCCAAGGCAGCTGTAAGCTCAGGTGCCCAAGGCTTCAGATAGGTGTCCCACAGGGCCTGATGGTGACAAAGCTCATTCTTCAAAAGAAGTCTGATTCTTGGATGAAATTTATATGGACAAGACAAAACCCATCCATGGGAATGCAGCAGGGAAATCCCGTGGGATACACAAGACTTGGGTAGAAGAGGGAGCCCTCAGGGGCGGGCATCACCTCGGGCGTGGAACAGGGAGACTCTGCCCAGGTTGGGAAGATGGAACTGCCTCCTCCCTCCCTGCAATCAGGCCGGGGAGGCCCTACCTTCAGCTCCAGATCAGTGTAAATCTGCGGCCTCAGCAGGCTGAGCAGGTAGGACGCGCGGGAGAACTTAAACCCTGAAACCGAATCCAATGAAAACGGTCACCAGGGGTCAGCGGGGATGAGGACCGTCACCGGGGGTCAGCGGGGATGAGGACCGTCACCGGGGGTCAGCGGGGATGAGGACTGTCACCGGGGGTCAGCAGGATGAAGAGGATGAAGACTGTCCCCGGGTCACTGCCCTCCACTCCCCCATGCCACATCAGAGCTCACCTGGGACGATCTCCTCAGTGACAGCTGCACCCCCGATCACATGGCGCCTCTCGAAGACCGCGGTGTTCACCCCCAGTCTCTGCAGGTATGCTGCCTGGGAAGTGGGGCAGCACACAGGGCCCTCCCTTTATCCCTCTGAAATGTCAGGGCTCCCTCGGGCTGACCCTCAGACTAAGGTCCTCACTATAGGCCAGTATGCCCCACACCCCATGGCCTCCCCACCCTGCTCATGCTGTTCCCACCTCTGGGAATGCCCTTCCCTGTGCTTCCCCTTCCACTCTTGCCTTTCCTAGATGTCCTCTAAGATGTGACAGGCCTGCTCCCACCCCTCCACTTCCCAACTGAAGGCGGTCTTCCCTCCTTAGAGGCCTGGTGCCTCAGGGTCTCACGCTGCTTCCTGCCACCCTGCCCTGGGATGTTCCTCTCCTTCAGGCAGGGAACAAGCCTCATTCCTCCTACAAATGCAGCACAGTGAAGTGAAACTTGTGAATGCTGACTCTTCCGCCCAGGTTCAGCCCCTCGTTCTCTCTCTGCTGCTGCAGCCTCAGTACCTGATCCGCCTGGCCTGTTTGTTCACCTGCAAAAATGGGGCTGATGAAAATAGTCCTGGCTTTACCCACTTCATAAGGCTGCTGTGAAGATGAACTGAGCTAGTCCCTAGACAGGGTTTTAAGTGGTCCCTGGCACAGAGAATGTGCTCAGTAAATGAAGCTGTTCATAGCAGAGCTTTATTTTGGGAGAACAAATGATGCAAGGATTTCTATTAATTTTTTTCTAGCACTTAGTGGAAAAATCAATAAATATCTGTTGAACCAAACTGGTCATGAATCTACCGATCTAAAATGCTGGCCCTGTGACCACAGGAATGGTGCCATGCAAAAGTCAGACTTTTCAAAAAGCTTACTTGGCAACTATTATGTGCCAGAAACAGTGAGTATATTGTCTTATTTAATTTTTCCTACCAGCCACGAGGCAGGTACTATGATTCTCCCATTTTACAGATGAGAAAACTGAGGCTCAATAAGGTTAACAGCTTGCCTCAGGCTCACAGAGCTGAAGAGCAGAGGTCTTAGGAATTGAAACGAGACAGTGTGAAACCAGCGTCTATCCTCCTAACATATCCTACTGAGAAAGAAACAGCAGCCGTCACTCAGTGGCTGAGGCCTGGCACGCAAGGTAAGCTGCATCTCCTATTACACAGGAACAATCTCACAGATGGACAACCCCAAACAAGGTTTCTATAAGACTATGATAAAATGAGGCAAGCACAAACAAAAGCAATGTCTCAGTGCCATCGAGAAAATACCCAACACCCCTCTTGGCTGAAATGAGTGACTGCTACTTCTTTATCAGTTACTGCTCTCCGCACACATCTCTCTCCTCCCTACAGATCAGATTTCTTGAGCTGCCCAGTTGCAGGGCTGTCCCTCCTTCCTGAGAGTATCTAATCTATGGCAATCCCTATTTCCTTAGGCCTTCCCTCGAATCAACCAAAGCTCAAATCCTGTGCTAGGTTCTTTCTAACACCTTCCTACTGAGGCAACCCGAGTTTCCCCTGATGTGAGTCCCCTCGCTGCAAAGAGCAAGAAACCCAACTAGACTAACTACAAGTGTGTTCCTGGTGGGCTTTGGGTAAAGGGGATGGATGCCAGCCTTCCTTGGCCTGGAAACTTCCAATAATAACAGTCACCACTTGCATGTGACAGGTCCTAGCAGCAAATGATCCATTACCTTCACAGCAGCTCTGTGAGGGCAGGTGCCATTGTTCCATTTTACAGTGACTCGGAGAGGCTAAGTGACTCACCTTAACCTTCACAAAGTGGCAGAGCTGGGAGATGAATCTTTGTTTATATTAATATAAAATCAGGCCTATATTAATATAAAATTAGGCCGGGCGTGGTGGTTCATGCCTGTAATCTCAGCAGTTTCAGAGGCTGAGGTGGGCAGGCCACCTGAGGTCAGGAGTTCGAGATCAGCCTGGCCAACATGGTGAAACCCCATCTCTACTAAAAATACAAAAATTAGCCCAGTTTAGTGGTGGGCGCCTGAAATCCCAGCTACTCAGGAGGCTGAGGCAGGAGAATTGCTTGAACCCGGGAGGTGGAGGTTGCAGTGAGCCGAGATCGTGCCATTGCACTCCAGCCTGGGCGACAAAGCAAAACTCCATCTCAAAAAAAATTAAAATAAAATAAAATAAAATCAATGTTTTAAATTACTGATCCATTGAGTTACAAAATGTCCCACATAAAATGTTCAGGTAAAACTTAGACATCAGGTAAAGTATTAAGGTTTAACATCAGTCCATTAGCACATCCACAGTTCCTCCCATATTGATATTCTAGAGCTGCCGCTGCTTCAAGAAGATGTTCCATGTTTGTTTTGTGGCCTTGAATACATTCTGTGGCCTCTTGGAGGTATCTAGACTCAGGTTACAGAAGCATAGGCTAAGGATAGCTCTGGGCCACCCAGCTCAGCTTGGGATCTTGAAGTCAGTGGTGCTGGGGATGGGGTGCTGGCCCTTCTGCTAGGCTGAGCTCCTCAATGTACCCAGGGCACACTTTGGCCACATAGCGGCTACGTACTCCAAGGTGGTACGTGGCCTGGACCTGGCTGGGAGCACAGGGCTCTAGACACAAGGGCTGCCTATGATCTGGAGTCAAGGGCGCCCACCCTGCCCTGGGTGCCCAATCCCCTGCTTCCCACCTGCTCCCATGCTATGTTGGTTACATGCTTCCCCGCCTTGTCAGCTTGTTTCTGGAAGCTCCCTGACTCCCTCACAGGCCATGGGGAAACCACCTTTCCCCATTCGGGGAAGGGGAGGAAAGCAGCCTGTGACGTCCTCAGGTCCTCAGCTGGCTGCAGATGTGCATTCGACCCAGCCCCCGATCAGCGCAGGAGAGCAGAGAGTGTCGACTAGGCTGCCTTTTCCTCTCCTGAGGCCCTTATCCCACCTGCTTCTTCACACTCCTTCCCAGGCTGCTGAGAGCCACACGCCCAGGGGCCAGTGAAGTGGGATCAATTGGGGAGGTACTCACAGCCACCAGTCCGTTGTGTCCTGCAACGAGACAGGGGAGAGGGAAGGAAAGCATCACTGGTCAGCGGGCGGGCAGACGGACAGTCCTTGAGGAATGTGCTCACCGCTCCCTGTCCCCATGCCATGAAGATCCTTGGTGAGCCTCCCCTCCCCTTCCCGCACTCAGATGTTGGAACAGCAGCTGGCTCAACTCCATGAAACACCAGATCTTCAAGGAGTCAGAAAACCCTGGTTCTTGCCCTGGCTGGAAAAGTCCTGCTCCCCTGGCTTGGTCAGGGGCTCTGCTGGAGTGAGGGGCTCATGAGAGCATTGCCAGGGCTTCCATTGCTTGGGAGGTGCAGGTGATGGTATCTGAGGGAGCAGCACGGTTGATTTGGCAAGCAGTAGAAGCAATGGGTGGCTGAATGCTGGTGCGCCAATGTCCCATCTCACATGGCAGCATCAGCATCCAGGGGAGTGCTGGTCATGTGGGTAGCTGCTGTCAAGCGTGGCTTGTTTTGCCCACATGTGGTTCACAATTGGCACAATGGTGCCCTAGGAGGCTTCATTCACATGGGTTTGTTTTTGCCAATCCCCAGTGTTCCAAAAATAAAATGTGAACAGTTCAACATGAAGCAAGCATGTACAGCTTCAACATGTGCTGGAGTGACTGGCTGTGCTTCAGGGTGCCTTGGGCTGAGAGGCCTGAATTTGGCTTTGGCATCTCATGTTCCACACCAAGCCCCTGGGTAACAAGTGTCTCTCCAGCTCTGATAAGCTCAGAATCACCTGGGAGGCTGTGTAAATGTCGACTCCCAGATCCCCCTCCCAGGAGTCTATTCAGCAGGTGTTTCACAGAACCAAGAGTTTCATGAGCTAAAATTAACTCTGACCACATGAGAAGCATATGAGAAGCTAGTTGGTTATAGTTCATCTTAAAAAGTGCTGCTTGACATACTCTTTATTTGTATGGGCTTTTGAAAATGTTCATAAGAAAGTTTAAACAATCTGCCAGTTGGGACTCATGAGCAGATGGAACCTGTCTCAAAGACATGCAACAAACTAAAGGCAGACAGTCCTGGGCTCAGCCTAGCCTCTGCTGCTTGCCAGGGCGTGACCTCAGAGAGTTGTCAGCTGCCCTGAGCCTTGAGCTTCTTCACGTGGGGAACAGAGGGTGCCAGGGACCCTGCAGTGCGGCAAGGATGAGATAAATGGGAGCTATTTGTCTTTTAATTGGTGCTGATGGTCAGTCTTGGAAAACTCACAGTTTTCCAGGCAACTGGGTCCAGTTCTATCATGGCAGACCTCAAATGAGTAAGGTAAAGGATCCAAAGCACAAGACCCCCTCCCAGTGGCCACCCCCAGGTCCTGGCTGAGCCCTCCTTGGCTTCTGGTGACACCTCTGTTTCCTTGAAGAGGACTTCAGCTGCGGGCTCTGCTAATCCCCAGACCTGCCTCAGGGGCCCCACAGCAGGCGCCTGGGCCCTTAAGCAGTTGCTCTGGGCGTGGGCTCTGCAGCTGCCTGCATCAGGCAGGGTTGGTTGGGTGGATGTGCTGACCTCCGGGAGTCACCCCCCCGCCCTCAGAATGCTCATCACCAGGTACAGGGCCAGGAATCTCCATTTTAACAAGCTCCTCAGTCACTCTCAGGCACATTTAGTCAAATGACTAAATCAGAGTCATCTTCAAGGTGGCGGCCAGGTGCCAGTGTGCCTTCAGGGACTCAGAGGTAACCCTTGTCTCAGAATATGCCACTCTGTTCCTCACTCAGGCCCAAGATGCCTTTAAAACAGGCTTTATGGTATGTTTAGCAACTAAAGAAATCATGTCAAGGAAAAGCTCACACACTGAGACTCACTCGCACTTGTAGGCAAGTCACCAAGGCAGCTGGTGACCTAGAGTCAACCTTCCCCATTAGGAGACAGCAGGGTGAGCTGTGGCCGAGCACAGAAGAAGGCAGGGGGCTTCTCTGAGGCTAAGCGAGGTGCTGGAGACGTCTCCCACCAGCCCAGGGAGTTTGTGAGCCGGATGTCAAATAGCCATTGTTATAAACTAAATTATATAAGCTTACAATTAAATAAATTATATTAAAAACAAAGGTAATAAATACTCAAAACACACGACCTCCTATTTGTTTTACTACATCTGTCTGTTCCCCATGCCTTTGCCGTCATTGGCCTCTAGGTACATCTCTGCATGGTGGACGTGCTATACAGTGATGTGCCACTGGGTATCACTCCCAAATCATATTCAGCAACCTCATCTTGGTGACAAAAAAGGCCATGGTGGGAGTATTTCCACCACCGTCATCATTATTACACAAATATTACACAGCAGGGCTGCATTTATTGTCCTGTGGTCAGGCTTAAGAAAGCAATGGGAAAATGCTAATAATGCAAATTAAACCTAACAGCATTAGCTGTTACAGCGTGAATAGCATAAAAATTGAAGGAAATTCTAGTATTAAAAAAAATTATCTTATTTGAGTAACATCAGTCCTGTCATTTAAAGAAGAAGACCGGGAGCGGTGGCTCACGCCTGCAATCCCAGCACTTTGGGAGGCTGAGGCGGGTGGATCACAAGGTCAGGAGTTCGAGACCAGCCTGGCCAACATGGTGAAACCCGGACTCCACCGAAAATACAAAAATTAGCTGGGCGTGGTGGCGGGTGCCTGTAATCCCAGTTACTCGGCAGGCTGAGGCAGGAGAATCACTTGAACCCAGGAGGCAGAGGTTGCAGTGAGCTGAGATTGTGTCACTGCACTCCAGCCTGGGTGACAGAGCAAGACTGTCTCAAAAAAAAAAAAAAAATTAATTAATTAAATAAAAATAAATTAAAAAAATAAGGAGTAAGGCTGGGATATAAATCTTTGCTGTTTCACGATCGTCCTACTCTTTACAGAAAATATGGAGCACCATTCTCTTCGGAGCTACCCTCATTTGTCAGTTGCAACTATAGGTTGGCTACTGAGTTTGGCAAAAATCAAAGAAAGCCTTTGGTAAGAATCACTTGGCTAGACTGCATTTACATTGAGAGTATTGTATTTTTATTTGTAAAATTGTGTGCAGTGTATCTTTTATTTCAATATTTAAAATAAGCATGTGTGTCTATATATGTATACACATATATGTATACATATATACATTATGTGTGTATATACATGTGTGTGTGTATATATGTATGTGTATATATACACACGCACACACACACACACATCACACATTTTTCCCTGGAGAGGTGACTGTTGAGTATCTACCTGCTCGCAACTGCTCTAGCACATAGGAAAATGAAGACACGCCTTCAAAGCTGCGTAATGAGTGCCGTCTGCTTTCGGTCCCTGTCATTATCTCTGTAAGACCTAGCTGGCAATCATGCATTTGGGGCCCTCTGCAAGTGTGAATGGAAGGCACTAAGGAAGAACCACCTGGTCCTGGGCCTGCCTCTTCCCCTAGCACCCAGTAGACTTTGATACTCTTGAGCCCAGGGGTTGGCAAAGTATGGCAGGATCACTGCAGATTCACAAATGTCCCAGAGCTGCAAGGCAATGGGGGCCACTGCCCTCTGCAGACACGCAGTAGGAACTCCGGGACTCAGTTCTGTTTTATCCTAACTGGCATTTATGAATGACTGCAGTTTCTTGTGAGGATGCCTCAGTGGTAAGGTAGTGGTGACCAGAACTCACGGCACTGTGGGGGAGGTGGGGGGTGGGTGCTGGATTTCACTTGTCTGTTGACCCAGAGCTAGTTCCAACCCTTACAAACCACAGGCTGAGAATGTGGTGGAAACCAGGTCATTTTGCAGGAGATAGAGGGAAACCCCTGAGCTCACCTAGTCTTCCTTTGTCATTCTCCATGGAAGATCCAAGCCCAGAGAAGGCAAGCATTTGCCCCAGGCCACATAGCAGAGCCAGCACCGGAATCCCAGTTGTGTGCCTGCCAGATGGAAGGGTTTTCCATTGCAGCCCCTGCTAGTGTACAAACTTCTGGCGGGTTATGCCCAAGGAGAGAGCAGTGGGGCTTGGCAAAGCCTCCTCCTCCCCACCAAGCTCTGAGCAGGGCTGCCTTCCCGCCCCTCAGCTCTGGCCCAGCCTGCTTTACCACTTTACCTGCTCCTATCACCACCGCATCATACTCAGGCTTCAGACCTCCCCCGGCTTCTGTGTGAGCTCGTCTCCAAGCTGGGAAGGGAGAGGCAGCCACAGCCCTGCAGAGACCTCGGCCACTTGCAGGCATTTCTGCCCCAGGCTGGGCCTTGCTAGGGAGGGAGTTAGCTAGAGATTTGCTTTTGTGCTGCCCTAGGCAGGGGGTGGAGCAGGGAGGAAGCAGGAAGAGGAGGAGCTGCAGTCCCCCTCCAGCCCTCCTCCACCGTGCATTCTTGGCCACAGGCCAGCCTCCTGCTGCTGTGCAGCTGTGCTGGGCCATCAGGAGGGGGTGCCTATTAACCAGGCAGTGTCACCTCCAGGATGCAGGGGAATAATGACAAAACTGATAATTCACTGGGGTTCCCATGTCAGGCTGGTACTGTGCTGAACTCTGTAGGCAAAACTCCCCACTTTACAGATGAGGGCACTGAGGCTGCAGGGTTAGGGAGTGGTGGAGGCAGAGAGGAGCTCCAAAGGGCCCTCTCCTCCCCTGTGCGGCTCCCTTCTCAGTCAGAACTGAAATGCCTGGGATGGCAAGTGCTCATGTCAGACTCGGCGGCTCTGACTCCATGCTGAGTCTGCCAGTGCAGAGTGGTCATGTCTCTACACCCACAGGGGGCGCCCAGGGCAGCCATCTAGTGTCACCACGACCAGGGCCTTCAGACACCGCAAAGGCAGCTGTGTTTGTCGCTGAGAAGCACTGGAGTCCTCTCCTAAATGCTCAAACATACCCCTCAATGAGGGCTTAGGGGCAAGTTCACTGTCTGTAATTCTCTGGGTTCTCTTCTTTTGGCACTTTGCCCATTTTCCAAGAATCCTCAAGGATTAGAGGTCACATCTGTAAATACCTCCAGCTAAAGTTCTTTCTGACCCTCCCTTAGGCCTGCCTTGAATGAGGAGCCCCTTTGTTCTCTGCCCATTACTTAGCAGTGTTCCCTAGGAGGAGAAAGCCCCTCGGAGTGGAGCAGAGAGTTCCTGCGCTGCTCTGACATGGCCGTGTGAAGGAAACCTGCTATTGGTAACGAATCTCAGAACTGGGAGAGTATGTGGAGATGATCCTAAGAGGGGGTTCCGAGGACCCCTCCACACACCATGGACAGTTACCCCGCATGTGAGCATCTCTGCTAAGATCCGATTCAGGATGTCCACCCCTGTGTTATTTATTATATAGAAAGATCAAGGGGACTGGTTAAACTAGACGTATCACATCCAGCCACTGCTAAAAACTAAAGGGAAATAGTAGGCGACAAAAGCGGGCGTCCTGAACACTGGTGGGCTCAGAGGATTGGAGTTTTTTTCCTTTATGCTTTTCTGTATTTTCCACAATCCATGCTTTTCATTGCCATTCCATCAGATGATGATAAGGAGGAACACAGATCCAGTCACCTGAGGGGACACTTCCTCACTGCCTCCTTCTCCGGGCTTAGACCAACGTGTGGGTTCGAGCTCCCCCAACGCCTCCCCAAAGCTGTCCCCTGCAAGGGAGAGACCAGTCTGTGCGAATTTTGGCTCAAGACTGAAGACACAGAAGGCGCGGCTCCCACATGCACAGCACAGGGCCATCTGTTCCTGTGCTGCGGTAGACGCTGATTTCTGCCACGCCGCCCTCTCTGGCCCAGCACCAGCCTCCTGGCCTCAGAGGAGCAGATGCTCCCAGTCCCAGGGCTCTCAGGATCTCTTGTCCTTGGGTCCATTCTCGGACAGGAACTTCTCGGTTGGAAGAGAGGGGCTGTACTCCTTGGGTGGTGGTTCTTAATCCAGGGCGCACCGCGGAAGCTTTGAAAGACATCAAAGCCTGGGCTCCACGGCCGCCAAGCGAATCCGTATCTCTGGGCCAGGGCCAGGGGCTTGAGAACCCCAGCCCCAGGGCAGACACCAGCTGAGCGTGAAGGGGCTGGGACTTAGCAAGGGCTTATCGGCACAACAGAAGGGTCTAGAAGCATAAGCGTGTTGAGCTTCAGTGATAACAATGACCAATATTTATTGAGCACCTACTGCATTGGGTAATCCTCACACCACCCTGGGAAGGAGGTGCCATCGCTTTAAATGTGGGGAATAGAAGAAACTTTCCAGGAGATGCAGAGAGGAAGTGGCAGGGCTGGAATTCAAACCCAGGCAAAGGAGAGAGCTTGCCGGGGGGGCTTCCTCCACTCAGGGAACAGCAGAGATGGGGCTTCCTCCCCATCTCCCAGGATAAAGGCAGAAGCAGCTCTAGAAGAGGAGCTGCTGCCACTTTTGTTTTACGAAGACAAACTGGGCCCCTGGGAGGAGAGAAGGATCTGGGGCCTTGCACAGTACCCCACATGGAGGGTGGTCTAGGTGGGGTTTTAGAAACCCTGGGGCCACCCTGGGCACTCTGCCCCATCCTCAGGATGGCCACTGCAGACAGCAGGCTCTTGCCATGGGGAACAGTGGCAAGCAAGAGCAGCTGGAGGATGGGGTGCAAAGGCAGACTGCAGCCACCTTGGCCTAGAGCAGGGGGATACGGGAGGCCTCCCAGAGGCGCCGGGCCAGCTGGCCGGCCTGCTGCACCAGCAGGTCAATGGGGATGACAGACAGGTGCAGGGCCAGCAGCTCGTAGCACCTGACAGCCTCGGCTGGGCGGTTCTTGCTGTAGTAGCGCAGGAGCTTCCTGGGGAGGAAAGGGAGGACGGGATTCAGGAGCGAGGCTATTGCCCTCCTCCAGTGCCAGAGGCCTCTCTGGGCCCTCGCGAGCAAATGCCCATGTCTTCGGTCATCTCACTAGGCCCCTGCACGTGGGCCTTGACACCTGCTCCTGTTCTTCACTGACCTAACAGTGCCATCCTGGCTACCAGGCAGCAGTGGGGATGTTCTGGGCCGGGTGTAGACGTTTCCTGTGCTGCCAAGACCATGCCAGCAGGAAGGTGGTAGGAACACAGAAGTGCCCTCCACACCCATCCTCCCTCACTGCACACAGGCCCAGCTGGGAAGGTGTTCCCAGCATGGATTTCTGGGTCTGGGGTAGGGCACTGCTGAAGCAGAAGCCGCTCCCGGCAGAGGCGAGTACTTATCACCCACACGGGGGCGTCCGTCCCCAGCGGCTCCCGACGCGCCATCACCTGTAGTAGTCTCCTCCCAGCATGCCAATAGGCACCGAGTCATCGGAGAGGACGGGCACCTCGATCATCTGGAGTTTGTACCCCTGAGGAGGGAGGACAGGGAGGCAGTGGGTGTCGGGGGAGCACACGGGTCTGAGTCAGACGCACCGGGCTCGCAGCCTGGCTTGGCTCTGCCTTGTGTGCTGGGTGCTTGGGAAAATGCCTGGACCTTGGTTTTTCATCTTTGAAGTCAGAATAACAACAGTCGCCTTATGAACATTAGAGACAAAGTATACAAAGTTCCAAGGGCCGGCAGGGTAGCTCTCATTCCCATCAATACCTGGACCTGCACAGGCCACAAACACACGCTCAGGAGGGCAACCTGCAGGGCTGTCATACAGGATCTCGAAGAGCAGAGCATTCACAAAAGGCCTAAGCCTCGCTTGGAAAGAACTGGGAATTCCCAGGGTGGGATAAGGTGGGAAGGGAATTAAGATCTGCTGGACGTGCCCTGTGTGCCAGGCACAAACATGGCGATTAGCTGATACTTGTGTGGGCCACCGTGGCCTGCCATGCAGGGGGAGTGGACTCCGCAGCGTGCAGGGCTGCCCCTGTGGCACCAGCTGGGCTGTGTGGCTGACATTCAAACCTGGCCTCTCCAGCTCACAGCTCTGCCTCACTGTATCACCCCACGGGGCCACCCAAGCACACAAACTCCTGTCCTTCCCTAGAAGTGAAGGTAAAGGTCACAGGAATTTTCTAGCACTTCTGTTGCACACAAGTCCTGGGCACTTCCAGTGGCACAGAGGAAAGCTGGGAGCCTGCAGGCTGGGGGAACAGAGCTTGGGCTCCGGCTTCCTCACTTAACAACCTCGGTGGCCCTGGCCATGGCGTCTGAGCTCTAGATCGTCGTGTCTCCATCCGTACAATGGGGTCAGGGATCCCTGCCCTAGCCACTGCACAAGGCTGTGAGGGATGACTGAGAGAACAGCGGCGGAGGGCCCCAGTAACCACCCTGCCCTATGGAAAGGGATGGCTGTCACCCTCAGTGAACAAAGAGAATGCAGGGTGGGTGCAGGGGAAGGCACAGTAGTTCAGGGACCCAGAGACCAAGGGCTGCGAGGGAGGAGGAACGCTCCTGAGAGCTGGAACAACCATTCATGGTGACAAACGAGATGCAAATAAAAGAGAAACAGGAGGAAAGCAAAGAAAGGGAAGAGACAGAGAGGAGGGAGAGACAGGAGGAGAGGGGCAGGTGGCCACAGACAGTAAGTTCCCCTCACCGGAGCCTACTCTGCAGTAACAGTGAGGCCCAGAGGAAGCAGTGTAGGGCCAGGAGGCCAGGGCCCCGAGCCACACCACCAGTGTCTCCTTGGGTGGCCTGGCTCACTGCTTCAAGCAGGGCCTATGCTCTTGAGTTCAGGGGCCTATGCCACAGGGATGACCATGTGCCATGCTTGGCATGTGATGCTGGTGACATGGAATCACTAGCGACAAAGTGTATGATCTGAGTCACGTTTCCCACAGTGGGGCGTGTGCCTATCTGCTCACATGTGTGCCTGCATGCCACGTGGACAATGGCAAGAGTCTGCCAGACAGCTGGGCAGAGGGGTCACAAAGCAGTTAAATGCCCACGTGAAAATGTGACCTCTGAGCTCTGGGTCCCAACCTGCTGGGCTTACCAGCAACAAGAAGAGAAGATGAGACAGACAGACAACAATTCAGAAGAAACGAATCCAAGAGTTACAGAGTGGGAAGTGTGTGCGGACTGTCCTGGCCCAGGGACTCGGTCTCACCTACCATGTCATTCTCGAACCACAGGAAGTAGGAGCAGTAGAAATCCCCCTCCTGGAACAGCAGTGTGGTGTAGCCCTTCTGCAGGTACCTGCGCGCCAGCTGGATCAGAGACCAGACCTGGGGAAAAGAGGAAAGTGAGGATCACCACTCTCTCAGCGTTGGTCTGCCCAGGCAGCTCTCACCTCCGAAGGAAGGAAAGTGCGCAGACAAGAAACTCCGTGAGTGCCAGGGGCCTCTCCTAGTACCTGGGCACTGCCTTGGCCCAGAGCAGAAGGCTCAACAATAAATCATTATTGGATGGATGGACTACCCTCCAGTTAGTGTGGGGGCAAAATATATATAAAAAAGCTTTGTGTAACTTTACTATACACATAAGCCATACATTAGTGAACTGGGCTGGTGTGGTGGCTTAGGCCTATAATCCTAGCACTTTGGAGGCTGAGGTAGGTAGACTGCTTGAGCTCAGGAGTTCAAGACCATCCTGGGTAACATAGCAAAACCTCCTCTCTACAATAAACACAAAACAATTAGCCGGGTGTGGTAGCATACACCTGTAGTCCCAGCTACTTGGGGGGCTGAGGCGAGAGGATCGCTTGAGCCCAGGAGACTGAGGCTGCAGTGAGCTGTGTTTGTGCCACTGCACTCTAGCCTGGGTGACAAAGTGAGACCCTGTCTCAAAAAATAATAATATTAAAATAAATAAATTAGTGAAATGATCATTCAGGCCAGAAAACAGCCAGGGACATCATTAACACAGGAGGACAAGGTGTGGTCTCCTAAATCCATCCTAGCGCCCTTCAGGCTGGGAACTGATGGTGGTCCAGGTGAGTGACCCTGTAGGATGTTCTGAGCCAGGGGTGAAGTCCAAATCAGAGCTCACCAAGGGGTCAGATGGAAACACAGGGCCTGAGAAACCACATGCCTTAGCTGCCCTGGGAATGTCCTCCTGCCTGACGCAGGGACCGTCACCAATGCTGCCAGGGAAGTACCCCAGGGAAGGCAGTAGGGACAGTGGGCTCTCTCCCACCTCTCAGGGCTGGGAAGAGACGCGAGGAGCCCGCTCCTCCACCCTTAGCGGGAGGGACAGGCAATCTGCTCCAAACTGCATCACTGTGCAATTACTAATTAAATCTGCCATGGATTGATTATACTTTTCAGGAAAGTAACTTGACAACACCCATGAATAACCTTAAAAACATTGCTCCCATCTGACTTAGTAATTCCATTTCTAGGAATCCATATTGGGGACATAATCAGAGATGGGGACACAGATGTATGTAAGGTGTATACTGCAGAATTATTTATAACAGCAAAAGCCTAGAAATAATCTGTATGTCTAAACATCAGGGAAATGGTTCAATAAATTATGTTACATTCACATGATGGACTATTACGGAGCTGCTAAAAATCATGTCTATAAAGAATTAATGGCATGAGGAAATGCATCTGATATAATGTGAAGTGAAAACATGGTAACAAAGTTGCACATACAGAGTGATCTCAACTACAACAAACTGCACAGAAAACCAAAAAGAAAAACGTACCAAGATAACCCCGACTGTCTCCAGAATGAGGGGCAAGGATGAAGATGGTGATGACGATGCTGCCAGTAAGTACTGAATGAACTGTATCTACATTTTGTACCACGTGCTATGCTAAATATTTGACACGTATCCTCTCATGTAATCTTCATAACTCTGTGACATAAATAGCACTATTTTTTCCTTCTACGGATGAGGAAACTGACACTTGGCTAAGTACTGCCCAAAACCACATAACTAGTGGGAGATGGGGCTGGGCTTCCAATACATGCCTCTGCCACCCAACTTCCCATCTTCCCATCTTGTTTTAAACATTAGAATACACTTCACTTGCCCCCCGCCGCCCCCCCCAAAAAAAGAAAGAACACACACACACACACACACACACACACACACACACACACGTACAGTTTTTTTGGACAGTGGCAGGGGTCCTCCCCCTACCAAAAATACAACTTTGCCATGAAAACCAGTCAGTTAAATAAGGAGAATAAAAGAATTTCCAGGGAATGCTTCCCTAACAGAAATCGCCTTGTTTTAAGTTCTGATGCCCATTTGATGTACCTTGCCGTTCTCTCCATTCTAGCTCATTCAACAAATACTTGTCGAGCATTTATTTATGCCGGCACTGGCCATTGCCTCTTCCGGCCTGCTGCCCAGCACACTCTGCTAGCCCCAGGTATGTGGATCACAACAGCAGGGACTGCCCAGTATTGGCTAAGGCCCACCCATCCCCACCCTGGGCCGGAATGGTTACCTTGGTTTTGACAAAGGCAGCCAGAGGCCCCTTGCCCAACTCCGACGAGGTCTTTTCACTGCAGTTGAGGGAAGGCGCCACCATCTGCCCGGTTGTGCGGTCCACGTAGATGAAGTGCACCAAGCTTGGGAAGTCTTCTAGGTAGGTGAAGGTCTGAGTTAAGGTGCTTACCAAGCCAGGAGCTAGGGATGACCTGCCTCTGTCCTCGCCCTGGACTTCTAGCTGTGCCCAGTCATGGTGGCAGGAGGGCCAGGACTGCTTCTCTCCAGCAGCTTCCATTTCAGCCAAGCCCCCGGTATCCTTGCTTCCTCAGATCCCCACTACCTCCCAGCTCCCCAGGCCTTGAAAAGCTGTAAGATCCTCAACGCTTGCACAGTTGACATGGGCCGTTCTGGCCCTACAGGAACATGGTTTGCTCAGTTCATCGTTTTCATGAGGGATGAATTTAAGTCAGACACACGTGAGGCTGGAATGTGAGCACAGCCACTTGGTTCATGAGTGAGCCTAGCTGACCGCCCAACCTATGCACCTCACTGTGACCTTGCTAAACCCTTACACTTCATCATGAGCGTTTGGAAGGCTCCCATTTGGGAGGGGAAGAGATATCCATGGAAGGGCAGCAGCTGGTGGCTAATGAGGCCCTCTGGCATCCTTTCACCTGCCACTGAGGACCTGCCTCAGGAGACTGAGGGCTGGACACTTCAGAGATGATGTGGGAAAAGCTGTTTTACATCAAGTTCCATGGAAAATCAGTATTCAGTGAAATTAGTGTTCCATAATAAAAGGGTCAAATAGTCTTAGGAATGGTTTTTGAAACAGGGATAAACATTTACTGTAGGCCTTCTCGGAGCCTTTACATGCCACTGTCCACTGTGATGGTCTAAGAAGGACATGGCCCTTTCAACCCAACCAGACCACAGGAACCCACCCCGTCTCCACCCCTTGTGGAATACCTATTACCATTTTGCCAGCTGGCAACACTGACATAAAGAGTCTTTATGGCTTTTGTGAATTAACTTTGGGACAGGAGGAATTCCTGTAATTTCAGCTTGGAATGTTCCTACAGACAAGGCACACGGGTCACTATGTCCTATTGTTTTCCTTCAGAGAGGTGGTGAGCGGCTGAGGGGTGGAAAATATATTCCCCTTCCCTGGGGCCCACAGTCCTTCTGGGAGCAGGTGTGGGGGCAGAAGACCCGAGAGGCGTGTTGGGCTGGCTGGGGCCCCGGCGTCAGGATATGACACCATGGTGATGTTCCTCCTGCTCTTCACCAGCAAGAAGTCCTTCCAGTCCATCAGCTTCTCCCTGCCGGGGGAAGCTCAGGCTGCATGGAGGAAGTACGGACCCCAGACCCTGCCCTTGCCATCCAGGGGGCCGCACCGCACTTACCGCATGAGCCTCTGCACTTGGTCCTGCAGGTGCTGAGGCAGGTGTGGGCCTCCCCTGCTGGGGGCTGTGGTCAGGAAGTTCAGCCGGTAGATGGCACAGAGCTGCCGCTTCAGCTTCCCACATGCCTGGAGCAGCCTGGGCATGAGAGAGGAGAGCATCACAGCAGAAGGGACCTAGGGGGGCCTGTCGCCCCATGTGGACCACCTCGTTCCTGCACCCAGGACAGAGAGACCTGGGGACGCCCTCGCCCCGTGTAGATCAACCCGCTCTTGTACCCAGGAGAGACAGACAGACAGACAGACCTAGGAGAGCCCCTCGCCCCACGTGGACCTCCCTTTTCCTGCACCCAGGACAGACAGACCTAGGGGAGCCCCTCGCCCCTGTGTGGACCACCCCACTCCTGTACCCAGGACAGACACAGACCTAGAAAAACCCCTCGCCCCGTGTGGACCACCGCACTCCTACACCCAGGACAGACAGACCTGGAGAACCTCTTGCCCCTGTGTGGACCACCCCATACCTGCAGGACAGACAGACAGACCTAGGGGAGCCCCTCACCCCATGTGGACCACCCCACCCCTGTACCCAGGAAAGACCTAGGAGGACCCCTCTCTCCATGTGGGCCAACTGACTCCTGCACCCAGGACGGACAGACAGACCTAGGGAGCCCCTCACTCCATGTGGACCTCCCTCTTCCTGCATCGAGGACAGACAGACCTAGGGGAGCCCCTTGCCCTGTGTGGACCACCCTACTCCTGCACCCAGGATGGACCGACCTGGGGAGCCCCTCATTCCTAGGTGGACCACCCTGCTCCTGCTCCTGGGACAGACAGATGGAAAGACCTAAGGGAGTAGCCACAGCTGATCAGGCAATAGGAAGGAGCTTCCCAGCTTCTCTACATGGTGTGCCACATATGTGGGAAGAAATCTCCTTTCTTGAAATTATTTTGATGATAAACGATGTGCAGTGGTGGAGGAGATGCGGTCTCCCAGGGAACAGTCTGCCTGGGCACATGACCCACCCCTTGTCCTAAAGCCCACCACTTACTCGGAGGAGGATCCAGGCTCACTTTTGGAGAAAGCCTTGGCCTTAAACTCCAGCCAGGTGCTCTGTAAGGAAGACAGGTGGCAGGTTTGCATCCCCACCATGTTTCCAGTGAGGTCCAGGCCAAAGGCCTTCCCAGATCAGGCTCTGAGAGGGCACAGAGCCCCCAGACAAATCTGCCCATCTGGCCAATGCAGGCTACCCTGGCAGGCCCCACCAGCCCCCTGCAGACTTCAGTGTGCCATGTTCTAGTCACTCAGCAGCATTTATTTAAAGGGCAGTTTCCAGGGGCTCACTGTCTGATGGGCGCAGACACGTACAGTAGCACCCTCACAGTGACCAGGCCAGCCCCTCGGGGTCGGTGGGCACACATAGGGCAGGGGCTGGGGTGTGCAGAGGAGGTGCTGCTGCAGGAGCTGGGAGGGCATGGGGTGGGCATGGGGTAGCCATGCAGGGGGCGGCCTCACAGGATCTCTATAAAGCTGAAGAACTTGGTGTTCTAGTGAAAGGGCTCCTTAGGATGCCCTGAGGCACTGTGGGATGCGGCACTGCCTCTGCCTCCGTGAAGAGGAACCTGGGTCTGGGGCATCATCTGCTTGCTCTGTCTCCTCCAGCCAATCCTGCAGCCTTAAGACTGACAGGCACTCCAGCCACAATGGGTCCCAGCTCCTCAAACACCCAGGCACTGCCACTGCTTAAATCCAGTGTCAACCCCCACCCACCTCACTGCTGTCCAGGCCCTGATCTGGGCTTTGTCAGAGCACGGGGTGACGGCCTCTTTCTACTGCCTGCACATTCTCGCGTGTCTCCTGGTCTCAGCTCCCCACCTGGGCCCTAAGCTTGCTACGGGTAGGGTGGGGCCATGACTTGCACATCCCCGTGTTGCCCTGTGAGCCCGGGTGCCTGGCCCCGCTGCAGGAGGAAGCCCGTGACGGGCGGATCCCTGGCCTGCACTTGCTCACTGCATCCAGGCTCTGGCTCCACTGCTCATAAGCTGCATAATCTTGGCCAAGCTAAAACTTATCTAAGCCTTAGTTTCCACACCTAAAAAAGGGGAATTATAATTCATGTTCTGCCAAACACACATAAAAAGATTCTGAAAACCTAAAAAGCAGCTAAGTTTTCGTTATCATTTCATAATAGGGAAAACAAGGATCATAGGCCTGGTGGAGGTGCAGCCTGGACAGGAACCCAGGCCTGCTGGCCTCTCAGCTGCGGTGGACCCGATGGACCCTGCTGTCAGCCCTGCCCCTTCCTCAGGTGGGGAGGACTGGAACTTGGGTCTCACCTGAATCTCCTGTGCCCCTCGATTCTTGACAAACTTGTCCATCCTCTGGCGCAGGTCTCCCACAAGGGGCTGGGAGCGCAGGGAAGCCCCGGCCTCCGGCCCTTCCTTTAGCTTCTTCTCCAGCATGGCGAAGCCATCCATCAGCTGGGACAGGACCAGGGCCAGGGGCGCGCTGGGGCTCTGAGGGAAAGGGCCGAGAGGAGAGTGAACAGGGCTGCCCCTGGGGAAGCCGTGCCAGCCCCAAGCGTCACCAGGGCAGGGTGAGGGGCTCTCCTACCCTGGTCAGGAGCACCAGGTTGATGCCCGGCCACAGGGGCAGGCAGTACATGGTGTGGGGCACTAGGGGGCAGTAGCTTTCCTTCACGTTGGCATCCAGGAAGATCCTTCTAGGGCTGGAAGGCGCAGGGCAGTGGGGAACCAGCGTTTGGAGGGTGTCCTCCGCTATCTACAGAGGAAGAAGAGTTGAAGTGAGAGGTGGGATCCCTAAGTCGGACCCACCCATTGCTGCCCTATCTGTGAACCATAAGAAATAAACATTTTTAGCTCTAAGAAACTCCGGTTTTTAAATCCCTGCACTCTGCTGAAACTGTCCTCGCAGCTCCAGTTCCGCTGTTGCCCCTCTCAGCTGCTTCTGGACCTTTCTGCCCAGATTCCGGCCTGGATGACAAGCAGGGCAGTGGGCAGGGGCAGAGGGGCTGGGTGGCGGCACAGAGAGGACAGAGAAGGCAGGGAAACACACTCGTGGATGGGGAGTGCACATTTTCAACAGATGGAGGTACTAACGTTCAACATTGTATCATTTCAATCACCCTCAGAACATCCCAACAGCCACTCAAATTGGGGAAACTGAGGCATAAAGTGACCAAATGAGCAAGGCTCCAGCCTTACAGAGGGATCTGAGTAAGAAAGCCTTTAGTTCTAAAAATTATAGAATTAAGGAAATCACGAGAGATGCCACAAAAATTCCTCTTCAGTATTATATATAACAGCAAACACTGGACACAATGATGCGATTGTCCTGGGCATTTGTTAGATAAATAACATATGCATGTGATGGACTCCCAGACAATCATTACAAACCACACTGTGAGACTGCTTAGGAAACGGAAGAATTTTAAATAAAAAAGTATAATGAAGCATGTTAGCATCCAAATCTGATTTTAAAAATACACACGTGTACATATGTCATGTGTGTGTGTGTGTGTGTGTGTGTATGTGTGGGTGTGGGTGTGTGTAAAGTCACAGGAAAAAAAGACTAGAAAGAAATACCCAAAGATGTTAATCTCATTTTGAGGACAGAATTCAGAGTAATTTTCATTCCCTTTTTTATAGTTTACTTTTGTATTTCTCAATCTTTCTGCAATAAATATACACGCTCACTTAAAAAAAATCAAAAATTCGATTGGACTTTCACTCCCAAGAACAATGGAGCTGAGGGACAGCACCTGGGGGAGGGGAGGGGCAAGTTCACCACCCCTCACAGCCTGTCCCCAGACCCTGCCTCTGCGCTGAGCTCTGGCACCAGGACAGGCACCTGTACTGACCAGGCCTGGGGTGGGCCGGAGGAGGGCTCCCATGGGTAGAGTGACCCTGGAGGCGGAACCCTCAGAGCCCCCAACACTTACTGCAGCATCTCAGATCAGCTGCAGCCCAGGCAGACACAGGAGAAACTCACCTGAAGGGCTTCCATGGGTGGGGTGCCCCCCTCCAGCCAGATGGTGCTACCTGCAGGCCACAGGTAATAACATAACGATGTAAGTATCATGAGATGTAAGCAATGGCTCAATAGCATGGGGTAGGGGGTCCAGGTGTCCCCCACAACCTCCGCCCTTGGCTGCCAGCTCCACGCAGGGGTGGTAATGTGGCTGGGCAACACCCCTTCATCCTAAGTTGGCAGGCACAAGGTGAACTTTGCAGTACCAGGGCTGAGGTGGCCTGGGCCTGGAAGAGAAGCTGACCCTCCCTTGCTCCCTAATCCCCTCCTTGTTCTGTCCCCTGTATTCCTTCAGACCTCAACCCGCCCCTCAGGAGTCAGCACACACAGTCCACCTTTGCGCACTCATTATTCAACCAGCAAGCTCTTACTGAGCGCCTACTGTGTGCTGGGAATTGAGGTGGATTTCCTTCCGAATATAGCGTGCAAAAACCTACTGAACTCACCACATATCTGAAATATTATGTCTGTAATAATACTGTTACCTCTTATATTTCATTGCAAACAACCCTCATTTATAATCATGTTCCTCTGGGGGAAGTGTGTTCCTAGTCTTAAACACCTGATTTACAAATGGATGAGTGCAACCCAAGCCATTTGTAAGTTGTTGAGTTCTGTGCATAGTGGAACAACATTATTTTTTACAGTTCTGAGGCATAAAAACCACTGTCGAGGGAGAGGGACTGGGAGGAGGACGGTGATGAATGACGAAGGGAGCGGTAAGAGGAACTTCGGAGATTACCCAGAAGCACTGCTTCTCAACAGGCCTCAGGCTCATTGGGAACTCAGAGAATCTGAAGATAGCTAGGAACCCTCACCCCAGGAACTGCACAGGCATGGACGAGTTTGCACACCGTCTCGGGGGTCCTGGGCTTCTAGCTAGTCCAAGGACCTAAAGTTAAGAGCATCTAACCCAGTAGTTGTCAACCTTGGCTACACATGACAATCATTTGAGGACCTTTACAAAATCCTGATGCCCAGGTCAACTGAGTCAGCATCTCTGGGTATAGGCTCAGCTTGAATGATTGTTAAAGATCCAAAGGTGAGTTCAATATGCAGCCGGGGGCAAAGCATGCTATAATCTAAATCTGTGCACAGTAGTGGTTTGCACCCGAGGCACGTTGGACTCACCTGGGAAAATTTCCTAGAAGTAATCACACCTGGGTCCCAGGCCCACAGACTGTAACTTAATTGGGCTGGCTGAAGCTGCCCGGTGGTTCCAATGTACCAGGGTTAGGAGCCACTGGTTAAAAGAAGCCACATAATAAATTCCTTTCAAATCCTAGTCCCCAACAGGTTTCTCCTCCTGAAACCCTGGTCTTCTTTCTTCTATCGGATGATGTGGATGGACCACAGGATCCTTTTTTTTTCCCTAAGAACTTCAGAAATAAATGTAATGCTCATTCATAGTGACCACAACAGTCTGGATTTTGGTTTATCTACTTCTCTAAGCAAGGTTGTCTATTTTTTTGTAACATTTTGAATATTTGTAGTTCTTTTTTGTTTTTTTTTTGAGACAGAGCCTTGCTCTGTCACCCAGGCTAGAGTGCAGTGGCATGATCTTGGCTCACTGCAACCTCCACCTCCCGGGTTCAAGTGATTCTTCTGCCTCAGCCTCCTGAATAGCTGGGATTACAGGCACCTGTCACCATGCCTGGCTAATTTTTGTATTTTTGGTAAACACAGGGTTTCGCCATGTGGGCCAGGCTGGTCTCGAACTTCTGACCTCATGTGATCTACCCGCCTTGGCCTCCCAAAGTGCTGGGATTACAGGTGTGAGTCAACACACCTGACCCATTTTGAATATTTATAGTTTTTTTTATTGTTTACCCACATACTTTGGAGAAACAGGTAAAGTATAAACTACAGAGGCTGAATATTTATATTTTAGAATGTATTGAAATGAGATGATTATTACTTAATTTAACTTAATTTTTAATTACAAAAAAGAAAGATGAGTCTGAGAATGCATGTTCAAAAGTTTTAAACGATGATAATCAACTTGTCATCAACAGCATTAGGGATCAGTGGAGTGGTCTTAACAGTCCTTGAGTTCAGGCTGGAGCTGGCAGGGAAGATGGGGAGTCGCAGACAGCACCCTGTGTTCTAGGAACACGGGTACCTGCACTCATGTCTTAGGAGGCGCAGGGTCCACTGAAGCCTAAGACAAACGTCCTGGGCTGCTGATTGCTACTGCTGCAGGCAGCTAGCTGTTGTTTCCTACTGCTTCCCTCCAGGCCTCACCTGAGCTCTGATCACCAGGGGAAGGAGCTGGTGTGAAGTACTCCTCAGGGAGGGAGAAGCTGTCTGTCTCCTGGAATGGAGAAGGTGGCTCAGGTTGAGAGGCTCTCCCAGCTGGCTCAACCCTGTCCCTGCTCTCCCGGGAGGGGCAGGAAAGGCCTGGTTGCCTGCAGAGGCCAATCCCCTCCTGCCCCTGACTCCACGAAGTACACAGCACACACCGTCTCTGCGGAGCTCCCCCTGGTTGGGCCTGTGGAGTGAGGGCTCCACGCCTGCTGCACGGGGATGTTCTGGCTGCTCCGGACCCTCCGTGGGGAAGGCTGTGCAGGGCAGGGGAGAAGCTGGTTAGCTCCTATCTGACCTGGCTCCCTTCACCCCTTCTGCCTCCCAGCGCTTCACAGAGAAGCCCCCACCCCTCCACCCGTTCCGGGTGCAGTCCTGGGTGTGCGGTCCTCAGACTTCCCAGGGATTTGATTCTAGGCAGTCTGTTCTGTGGAAATTCCAGAAATTCCAACACACTGGTATCCAACCCACCACTACCCCTGGTGATGAGGTCAACAGCGATGATGGTGGCCAACACTCACTGAGCATTCACTATGCCCCAGGCGGTGCTGGGTTCCGTGGGAACCCCGCCTTTTGTCCCTCCAAACACCCCTGAGAGGTAGATGCTTTGTTATTCCCATTGCACAGATAAGGGCATTGAGGCTCTGGGGATGCAAGTATGAGCTCAGCTCACACAGCCAGGTGGTGAAGCTGGGTTTCAAGCCATGGCTGACTTGAAAAATCTGCACTTTGAACCCACTGGACCATGTGCACTCCAGAATTCCCCTTACATCTGAAAGCAGTGGGAAAGAAGTCACGCCCAACCACACACCCAGAATTGTGACTTAGACAACATGGAGTCCCCAGGGGGAGCCCGCCCACCACTTTCCAGGCAGGTTTTCTGAACCACTTCCCCAAGGCCTCCCTCTGCCCAGAGAGCTGCCCTGAGACCTGAGTGTCATCCTCCACTGTGCTCTCGCTGGGGTAGAGGTCCTGAACCAGGAGGATGAGGACGAGCAGGTCGGCCGGGCGCAGGGAGCTGGCACTGTGGCTGCAGACATAGGAGCACAGCCACCCATCAGCACATGCCCAGCAGGAGATGGGGCAGGCAGGTTAAAGGAGTGTAGAGCCTGGCCCCTGCCCTCAAGGAGCAATGTACTTAATCCTTTCTGGAGACGGGCAAGGCACAAACACAATTAATTAACTCATCAAATTTTAAAGTAAAACTTGGTTGTATAGAACAAAGAAAAGAAAATGATTTAGCAGTGGGAAAGCACCAGGGACTAAGAACAACACAAACGGAAGTTCTAGATTGGGACTATAAGACAGTGTTCCAGGAAGGAATGATACAGAGAAATGAGTGAGCTGAAAAGGGTTGAAGAATCAAATCTGGGAAGGTTTCAGGCTTCATGGAGGAGGTGATTCTTGGCTGGGCAGGTGGTGCTTTTCAGGCAGAGGGAATAAGGGGAGTGGGGAGGCCAGGGAGACTTTAGCCACCACACGCCGGACCTTGAGCTCACCTAGAGTAGAATGCCAGCAGCTTGGAATGCACGAGCAGGAAGGCATGCAGGGCCTCCTCGCCGCCCCGCTCTGGGCTGGTGTTGATAGCCTGGATGACGTGCCGCTCCAGTGCCTCTATGCACAGCTCACAGAGCTGGGGGTGAATCAGCCGCTCCAGGGCCTGGCCAGGGCAGGCAGGGAGAGAAAGCCATATCACCAACCACCTTGCCCCACTCCAGGCCCTGGGCTAGTGGGGACATTCACTGTCCACACTGAGCTTGGACTCTGCACCAGATACTTGGAAACAGGGGGACTAAGACCCACCAGGTCCCAGCCTTCCTGAGGCTTACCATCTGGTCACTAGACTCCAGTGGATGAGGCAAGGCAATATACAAGGAAATAAAGTTAAGTGCCATTTGTAAATAAGCACCAAGTACAAAATACACAGCACTGGGCTAGAGAGAAATAGCAGCGACCTCCTTGGGTAGGGTGTCCAAAGAAATGTCCCTGAATTAGGTCACCTTTAAACTAATATCTAAACAACTGGATGGCCTACCAGAGAAAGAGGGAGAGAGAGAACACTGCAAGTCTAGGAAACAGCATATTCAGAGGCTCTGAGGAGGGGAGAGAGTTTGGAATGGTGATGTCCAACAGAAATAAAAGGTGGGCCCTATGCATAATTTAAATTTTTCCAGTGACCACATTAAAAAAGTAAAAAGAAACAGTGGACATTAATTTTAATGACATATTTCATTTTACTCAATATATCCAAAATACTATCACCATATGATATAAAAGCCTTATTAATGGAATGTTTTACATTCTTTTTTGTGCTAAGTTACCAAAATCTGGAATATATTTCACAATTTGCACTAGCTGTATTTCAAATGTTCAACAGCCACATGTAGCTAATGACTATCATATTGGACAGATCTAAATACAGAGTTTTCCTGAAACTTAAAGAAGTTTCATGTGACTAACACTCAGTAAGTGTGGACAAGAGAGGCATGAGATGAAGCTGGAGTGAGATAGGCAGCGATAGATCACACAGTGCCTGGTAGGCTTGGGAAGGAGTTTGGATTTTATATTAATGGCATTAGGTCACCTCCTACAAGAAGTCTTTCCTAATGTCCCAGAAAGAGTTAACCATTCCATCTCTTGTGTCACCATGGCTTTTGATGAAAAACCTAATATGGTACCCAGGATTCTTTTTTTTTTTATTTTTTTTTATTTTTTTTTGAGACGGAGTCTCGCTCTGTCACCCAGGCTGGAGTGCAGTGGCCGGATCTCAGCTCACTGCAAGCTCCGCCTCCCGGGCTCACGCCATTCTCCTGCCTCAGCCTCCCGAGTAGCTGGGACTACAGGCGCCTGCCACCTCGCCCGGCTAGTTTTTTGTATTTTTAGTAGAGACAGGGTTTCACCATGTTAGCCAGGATGGTCTTGATCTCCTGACCTCGTGATCTGCCCGTCTCGGCCTCCCAAAGTGCTGGGATTACAGGCTTAAGCCACCGCACCCGGCCAGGATTCTTTATTATATCTTTTAGTATACACATGGCTGATTTCCCCTCAAGGGCAGTGAATGTGTCTTTATTCATCTCTTTATTCCCATGGCCTGGTACACCTCTTAGCATATAATAGGTATTATATGTTTATTGGAAGAGTGAATGAGTGGGGGGTGTGAGAATGAATTCCTTCAGATCTATTTTCCAGCTCATTAAGTCTCCCTCTAGCTATGTCTCATCTGCTATTTAACATATCCCTTGAGTTTTTCATTTTAACAACTATGTTTTCATTTCTAAAATATTTGTATGGGTTCTTTTTCAAATTTGCTTGGCCAATTTAGAGTTTCTTCTTATTTTGTGATTCTACATTTCATATATTTAAACATTTCATAGTTATTTTATATTCTATACTTAATAGTTTCAATGTATCAAGTGCCTTGGGATATAAATCTGCTGGTAATTGATTTTCCTGACTCTCACTCATGGTGGCTTATTTTCTTCTATATCTGATTTTCTTCAGTTGTGAATTCACATTTGTTTGATCGGTACCTTTCCTGCTTTAGCAGTGGTTTTCAAAGTGTGGTTCCTGGACCAGCACAATAAACAAACAGCACCTGGGAATTTTTTAGAAATGCAAGTTCTAGGGCCAGGCATGGTGGCTCACACCTGCAATTCCAGCACTTTGGGAGGCCGAAGTGGGCAGATCATGGGGTCAGGAGTTCCAGACCAGCCTGACCAACATCGTGAAACCCCATCTCTACTAAAAACACAAAAATCAGCCAGGTGTGGTGGCATATGCCTGTAATCCCAGCTACTCAGGAGGCTACGCAGGAGAATCGCTTGAACCTGGGAGGCGGAGGTCACAGTGAGCCAAGATCGCTCCACTGCACTCTACCCTGGGCAACAGATCAGACTCCGTCTCAAAAAAAAAAGAAAAAGAAATGCAAGTTCCAGAGCCCCCATCCCAGACTTGCTAAATGAGAAATGCTGAAAGTAAGGCCCAGTAACCTGTATTTGACAAGCCCTGCAGAGGATTCTGACACACACTGGAGTATGAAAACCACTGCTTGCAAGAGAATTTGGTTTACCTCTTTAGGAAGCCAAGGAGTGCTACTGACCAGCAGCCACTTTAGTTTTATTTTTAATTTTTTAGTTTTTTATTTACTAGGCTTTATAAAAGCACCAGCAGCCACTTTAACTTTTTGGGGCTAGGTTTAACCTAGAGTTGCAGGCTCAGCTCTCCTATGCTGCTGCTGGCCCAAGGCTGTTTACTGGCTGTAGTGCTGATATCATTTGCACTCGGGGCAATCTTGCCTTTAGTGCTGTGTTTTTCTCCACTGCTTTCCCCTCCAGTTCCAGCTCAATATAATTTTGTGGGAGGAGGAGGGAAGGGTTGAAGGAACTGTCTTCAAAGATTTCTGTAATTTACAGTGAACCCAAAAATTACATTAAAAGTCTGTATTATCCAGGATCGAGCTGTTTTACCATGGGAAAGCCCATCAGAGTACACAACCCTCCATATGGCCACAAAGAACAACTCTCTCTGAATACATGAGTTTCAGGGGCTGCTTGTGCCTTCACTCATTAGGGTTAAAACATGGTCTTAAAGCTGGATGCCCCCTCTGACCTGACAGCTCCAAGTCCTGAGGACTCCCGCGCCCAGTAGTCACCTCCACGGCGAAGCACTGCTCCTGCTCCCGCAGGTGGCTGTAGGTCCACAGCAGGCTCTGGAAGTGCTCCCACAGCTGGACACGCTGCCCCAGGTCTGGGGGCCGCAGCCTGGGGGCAGAGCCAGAGAGGGCGGGAGAGATCACGAGAAAGCTGGTCTACCCCATACCCAACCGAGGGGCCACAGTCCCAGCTAAGCATCAGAGCCTGGTGAGCCCGCGTGACCTGCCCACACAGCTGGGAAAGGGGGCCAGGTTTCTGGCTGAGCTCTAGCTGTGGAGTGGGGTGGGATAGGCACGGAGCCAGAAGGCAGGCAGCTAAGCAAATCACCTCACTCCTCAACCTCTGTCACACAAGCACATGTCATACAAAGCCAGCTAGAGAGAGCCAGGGTGATGCTTAAGCTTCCCACACAGAGGCCACTGAACACAGAAAGGTCTGGTCCATCATCAGGGTCCTACACAGGGTTGCAGACATCTCGGATGCTGGCAAGGTCTGCACTAGCCAATGTGGTTCATGTAACAGGCATCCACCACCTGTAGTATTTGCCACTGAAACCATGACCTATCTGGGCTAAAATGACTCATGAAACAGTGTTTGTGCATTTGAGAAATGCCTCTATATGGGTAGTTGCTCACATTGCTACAAAACTCTAAAGTCCCAGAGTTTCACGCTCTGCAGCTTCCTAATCCATCTTAGAGAATCAGGGGGTGGTGATACCATGAACTTCTCTTTTCTAGGTCTACATTTCAACTACAAGCCTTTTCTGGGGTCCCCCCCACCTCAGTGTATACTCTGAACCATCATTCCCTTTCCCCAAGTTCTTTACTGTGGGCCCAGAGACAGGTTTTAGGGTCTGTCTCCTGAGAAAACCTTTACGAGACTGTATGAGTGTGCACGGGCTTGTGTTTTTCTGGAGAGACAGTCTGAAGCTTGAGAAGCCAGAGAGGACTAGCTCAGACCAGATTTGTAATGACGGGCGACGATGTTGGGAGAATGGAAAGAGCACTGGACTGAGAGTCTTGAGCTCAGATTTCCAGTTTGGATGTGGCCAACCACCAGCTGGATGACCCGAGGCAAGTGAGTTCCATTCTCTGCTCTGTTTCACCAGATACAAAGTCAGAGGGTCAGACCAGATTATCTCCAAGGTTCATTTGAGCTCTGTTTCTCTGAACTAGGGACCCAGCTGAGGGCAGTGTGTGAAAAATGGCAGCTTCACAGGGGCTAGGCACACACTGCCTGGTCCAGCAAGGGTGCTCGGCAAAGGACAGAGGGGACCAGCTTTGAGGACTCACTCCTTTCGGATAAGCTGACCGTCCACAGTCACCAGCCCGAAGTGCACTTCGAACAGGTACTTGAGCACGTATAGCTTCCGCCGCAGGTCGCCCTCGCTCTCAGTGTGGTCGCCATTGATGGCAATGAACAGGCATTCTCCAAACTGCAGGCACAGGCAGGCCAGTGTCAGCCAGCCCCCAGGGCACTCCCTTCACCTGCCCTAGTCTCTGCGGACAAGCCAGGGAAGGCTCGGGTCCCAGGGGGGTTTGATAAGATGCCGTTTCTGCCTTCTAAAGGAATCTAAAGCTCCAGATAAGAGAGGCCTGTGGACTCCCCATCGAGCGGAGGGAAGAGGAACATGGGCCCCAGAGCTACAGACTCACCAGGTGAAGGACATATAGGGAGTTGCCGTTTTCTGTGGAGAAGCAGGTGTAGGTGTCTGAGAGCTTCTCCAGCATCGTCATGGAGGATATGATGACCGGGGCTAGGAGGGTGCTGAGCTGGTCCTCCAGGGCAGGGAGCTGCAAAAATGGGGAAAATATCACAGCTTAGAGTGGGCCAGACAACAGGAACAAAGGAAAGGACAAGACCAGGCCTTGATATCAAGGGTTCCATAGTGTCAGACCCTCCTGGGAGGGTATCACTGTCCTGGTAGGGAGGGGGGCAAAAAGAGACTGCCGCCAACACTTTGGGTAGTGGTTAGGAAGAATGGGGAGGGCCAGCTGGGTAATGGTGCTGTTTAGGCTCTGAATCTGGAAGGAAACATTAAGGAATTGGGCCTCATTACAATCGTGGAATGTGGGGAGCACTGAACAGGCAGCTGGAAGGAAGTTTGCAGCATGTACCAAAGTCTATGCTGTTTTTTGCAATAAGTCTACTTTGGAAAATTTGTCCTAAGGAAAATGATCAGAGATTAGGACAAAGACACATGCACAAAGATGATCACTACTGCATAATTTATAATAGCAAACAACTGAAAAAAAATATAAACGTCCAGGATCAGGGAAATAGTTAAATAAATAGCAGTACATCAAAATTATGGAAAAGTCTATAGTCACTTAAAATATTAGAGTGTTTCTAGGCCAGGCGTGGTGGCTCAAGCCTGTAATCCCAGCACTTTGGGAGGCCGAGACGGGCGGATCACGAGGTCAAGAGATTGAGACCATCCTGGCTAACATGGTGAAACCCTGTCTCTACTTAAAAAAAAAAAAAAAACAAAAAATCTAGCTGGGCGAGGTGGCGGGCGTCTGTGGTCCCAGCTACTTGGGAGGCTGAGGCAGGAGAATGGCATAAACTCAGGAGGCAGAGCTTGCAGTGAGCTGAGATCCGGCCACTGCACTCCAGCCTGGGAGACAGAGCGAGACTCCGTCTAAAAAAAAAAAAAATTAGAGCGTTTCCCACATGTTCTCACTCATAGGTGGGAATTGAACAATGAGAACACTTGGACACAGGAAGGGGAACATCACACACAGTGGCCTGTTGTGGGGTGGGGGGAGGGATAGCATTAGGAGATATACCTAATGTAAACGACGAGTCAATGGGTGTAGCACAGCAACATGGCACATGTATACATATGTAACAAACCTACACTTTGTGCACATGTACCCTAGAACTTAAAGTAAAATATACATATATATATATATATATATGAGTGTTTCAATGACATAGAAAATTCCTCTGACACAATGTTGTAGTTAAAAATAAAACAAGAATGTGAATTCATAGAAAAAAATGAAGTATTGATAAAATACTGAGAAAGCCATTTTATTAAAGTTACTTCTGGATAGAGGAATTAGGAGTGATTTTTTTCCCTCTATTTTTAAGTATATTTCTGTACTTTCCCTATTTTCCATAACAAGCCTGCATTGACTTTGATAAGTTCTTCCTCCATCCATTCTCTCAGCTCGCGGAAACAAGGAACAAAACAAATAAGAACAAAAAGGAACTGGACAAGTTTGTTGCAAATGTGTGAATAAAATGGGATAAAGCCAGTGGAACAGTTACAAATCAAATTCTCCATAGTGGAAAGAAAAGAAAGGCAGATTTCCCAAGAGGATTTCAGGAGACGTGAATGAAATATGAGGGAGGCACGGTACTAACTTGGAGCTAGGGAAATCTACAAGGAGCTGAGCAAGACCTTGCCTTGAAAAGACGGGCAACTGGCCAGTGGGAAGGTGCAGCATTGAAGTACAAGTGGGACACAGCACTATGGAGTAGGTTTTCCTGCCAACATTCAGGAACCAAGGACTGTGCCCAGCTCCCACAGTCTGTCTGTCAAGCTTTCACAGTGGCTCCTACTCATCGTTCTGGTTCCAGCTCAGATTGTTTTTTTTTTTTTTTTCTGGCCACCTCAGGCCACCAACCCCTGCCTCTGTCACTCCCCATCCCATACCCCATTTAACTTCTCCAGACTATTTGTCACTACCTGAACTCATGGTACTTATTTGCCATCTGGTTCACTGTACAACGTCCTTCTTTAGACTCTAAGTTCCATGAAAGCAGGGATCATGTTGCTATGTTCACTGCCTTACCCCAAGAGACTGGCACATGATAGGTTCTCAATTAATATTTGGTTAATGAATACCCCCACAGATAGGCAAGAATTCAATAAACAGGCAAGAATTCAAATATTTGCTGAATTATTCATATACCACGATTTTCTTGAACAAATTTTATTAATACAGAAATCACTTATGAATCTAGATTTTGATAGAAACTCATCTTAAAAGCAGTATAGTCACGTACTGAAGAGCAATGTTCCGGTCAGCAACAGACCACGCACGATAGTGGCCCCATAAGATTACACAAAGATTTTTGCTATACCTTCTCTATGTTCATTCAGATACACAAACATTTACCATTGTGTTACAACTGCCTGCAATATTCAGTACAGTCACATGCTGTACAGGTTTGCAGCCTAGAAGCAACAGGCCATACTGTACAGCCTAGGTGTGTAGTCGGCTACACCATCTAGGTTTGTGTAAGTACACACTCTGATGTTCACATGACAAGGAAATCACCTAATGATGAATTTGTTATTAATGGAATGTATCACCATCATTAAGCAAGGCATGACTGTAGCTTTTTCTGCAGGAACAGAACTTTTTTTTGGTGAGGGGATGACATGGTCAGTCTTTGTGTCCCCACCAAATCTCACCTTGACTTGTAATCCCCATAATCCCCACGTGTCAAGGGAGACCAGGTGGAGATAACTGAATCATGGGGTGGTTTTCCCCAGGCTGTTCTCAACTCGTTCTCATGAGAATGAGTGAGTTCTCACAACATCCGATGGTTTTATAAGGGGCTCTTCCCTACTTTGCTTGACACTTCTTCCTGCTGCCTTGGGAAGAAGGTGCCTTGTTTCCTCTTTGCCTTCCACCATGAATGTAAGTTTCCTGAGTTCTCCCCAGCCATGCTGAACTGTGAGTCAATTAAACCTCTTTATAAATTACCCTGTCTCAGGCAGTTCTTTATAGTGGTATGAAAACGGACTGACACAGTAAATTGGTACTCCAGGTGTGAGGAGCTACTATACAGATACCCGAAAATGTGAAAGTGACTTTGGAAATGCATAACAGGCAGAGGTTGGAACAGTATGGAGGGCTCAGAAGAAAACAGGAAGATGTGGGAAAGTTTGGAACTTCCCAGACACTGTTGAATGCTTTTGAACAAAATTCTGATAGTGATATGGACAATGAAGTCCAGGCTAAGGTGGTCTCAGATGGCAATGAGGAACTTATTTGGAACTGGAAAAAAGGTGACTTTTGTTATGCTTTAGCAAAGAGACTGGCAGCATTTTGCCCCTGCCCTAGAGATCTATGCAACTTTGAACTTGAGAGAGATGATTTAGGCTATCTGGTGGAAGAAATTTCTAAGTAGCAAAGCATTCAGGAAGTGACTTGGGTGCTCTTAAAAACACTCAGCTTTATGCATTCACTAACAGATGGTTTGGATTGGGACTTACCTTTAAAAGGGAAGCAGAACATAAAAGTTTGGAAAATTTGCAACCTGATGATGCAATAGAAAAGAAAAGCCCATTTTCCGAGGAGAAATTCAAGCCTTGGCTGCAGAAATTTGCAAAAGTAATGAAGAGCCAAACGTTAATCACCAAGACAATGGGAAAAATGTCTCCAGGGCATGTCAGAGGTCTTCACAGCAGCCCCTCTTGCCACAGGCCTGGAGGCCTAGTAAGAAAAAACTGTTTCAGGGGTTGGGCCCAGGGCCTTGCTGCTTTGTGCAGTCTGGGGGCATGGTGCCCTGCATCCTAGCCATGGCTAAAAGGTGCCAACATACAGCTCTGGCTGTTGTTTCAGAGAGTGCAAGCCCCAAGCTTTGGTGGCTTACATGTGGTGTTGGGCCTGCGGGTGCACATAAATCAAAAATTGAGGTTAGGGAACCTCCACCTAGATTTCAGAGGATGTATGGAAATGCCAGGATGTCCAGGCAGAAGTTTGCTGCAGGGGCAGAGCCCTCATGGAGAACCTCTGCTAGAGTGGTGAGTAAGGGAATTGTGGGGTCAGATGCCTCCACACAGAGTCCCCACTGGGGCCCTACATAATGGAGCTGTGAGAATAGGGCCACCATCCTTTAGCCCCCAGAATGGTAGATACACCGACAGCCTGCACCATGCACCTGGAAAAGCTGCAGACACTCAACACCAGCCTGTGAAAACAGCTGGGAAGAGGACTGTAC
This sequence comes from Rhinopithecus bieti, assembly GCF_001698545.2. Classification (NCBI taxonomy): domain Eukaryota; kingdom Metazoa; phylum Chordata; class Mammalia; order Primates; family Cercopithecidae; genus Rhinopithecus; species Rhinopithecus bieti. The sequence continues at coordinate 2,468,681 of NW_016803361.1, forward strand.
CCTGCAAAAGCACAGGGGTAGAGGTGCCCAAGGCCTTGGGAGCACCTCTTGTATCAGTGTGACCTGGATGTGAGACGTAGAGTCAAAGGAGATCATTTCAAAGCTTTAAGATTTGACTGCCCCACTGGATTTCGGACTTGCATGGGGCCTGTAGCCCCTTAGTTCCGTCCAATTTCTCCCATTTGGAATGGGAACATTTACCCAATGCCTACACCCACATTGTGTCTGGGAAGTAACTTGTTTTTTATTGTACAGGGTCATAGGTGGAAGGGACTTGCCTTGTCTCAAGTGAGACTTTGGTCTTGGACTTTTTGGTTAATGCTGGAATGAATTAAGACTTTGGGGAACTGTTGGGAAGGCATGATTGGTTTTTAAATGTGAAAGGGACATGAGATTTGGGAGGGGCCTGGGCAGAATGATATGATTAGGCTTTGTGTCCCCATCCAAATCTTATCTTGAATTGCAATCCCCATAATTCCCATACTCCTCATATGTCAACAGAGAAACCAGGTGGAGGTAAATGAATCATGGGGCAGGTTCCCCATGTTCTTGTGATAGTGAGTTCTCATGAGATCTAATGGTTTTATAAGAGGCTCTTTCCCCTTCACTCAGCAGTTCTCCTTCCTGCTGCCTTGTGAAGAAGGTATCTTGCTTCCCCTTCGCCTTTTGGCATAATTGTAAGTTTCCTGACGCCTCCACAGCCGTGTTCAACTGTGAGTCAATTAAACTTCTTTCCTTTATGAAGTACCCAGTCTTGGGCATTTCTTTATAGTGGTATGAAAATGGACTAACACAGGGGAGATAAAAATGTTTGGTGTATATAGAGTATAAAGGAGCATACTCATATATTACTTGGTGGAATTATAAAGTAGTACAATATCTTTGAATGGCTTTTGACTCAATATTTTTATTTTTAGGAATTTGTCATAAGGAAATAATCTGACATGAGATAAAATTTAAGCACAAATGTTCCTTAAAGCAAGAGTGATATAGCGAATTAAGAGCAAAATATTTGTCCATATGAGGAAAATGGTTAAATAAAGGATGATACACTGATTCATGTACTGGAGTATAATGTTTCCATTAAGAATTATGCTTCTGAGACTATTTTAGAAAATAGAAGGAATATCTTGATATAATGGCAAGTGAAAAAAAAAAAAAGCAGTAAAACTGTAAATGTGGTATAATCCCAATTATATAGAAAAAATAAAGACCCAAAGAAAGTATATTAAAAAGCTAATAGCTCTGGGTAGTGGAATCACAGGTCATTTAAAAACTATCTCTTTGTATTTCCAAATTTCCTACAATTAACTCATGTTATTTATATGACAAGAAAAGAATGTGTTGCACATTAACAACAAGAAAAAAAAACTTTAAAGACAACATTTCCTTTACACTACTCATTTTTAGGAACTGAAAATTCAGGACTTCATTCCTTTGCCAGGTTTTCAATAAAGAGGAAGAGAAAGGCCACTAAATAATTTGCTTCTTAAGTTGACATAGTTGTAACAGTAGTTTAAAACTGAAATACTTAAAAGTCTTACTTTAAATATTATATGTATTGACTGTTAAAAAATAAAGTCTAACAAAGAGTTAGCTTAAATAAAACCACTTGAATGTCTATCTCTGATATCTTGTGTTTGCCTAAAGACTGTGATGAGAACATGGGTGACACTGATGATAAATGGACCCCCTGAAGTGGAGTTGGCTCACTCATTGGCTGGATGATGAGACCCCTTAGAGCAGAAAGGGCAAGACAGGCCACCAGTCCATGCTGCTGCAGAAACATAAGAACACCTTCCACTGCATCCCCAATAAAAAACATTTTTAACCCAAAATTAATTGGGAAAACATTTTCACAATAAATTACTCCTTTAAAATATACAGTGTAAATTATGTAAGTGAAAAGGACAAGTATTTCTGAGTTGTAACGTTAAAGTGTTAAACTGGATGTCCACATGCAAAAAAAAAAAAAAAATTAACTTCAATCCATAGATCGCACGACATACAAAAATTCAAAGTAGATCATCAGACCTGATATAAAACCTAAAACTATAAAACTTTCAAAAGAATATGTAGAGAAAACTTTTTGTGAGTTGGACAAAGATTTCTTAGATATAACACTAAAAGCATAATCCATAAATGCAAAATGGACAAACTCGAGTTCTAATACTTCTGCTCTTTGAAAGATACCACTGAGAATATAAACACAAGCCACAAACTGGAAGAAAGTATTTGTAAAACATGTATCTGATAAAGGACTTCATCCAAAATATATTACAAGCTCTCAAAACTCAGTAAGAATAGTAAGAAGAAACAATCAACTCAAATAAAAACTGCACAAAACATATGGCAAATAAGCACATGAAAAAATGCTCAAAATCATTAGTCATTAAGGAAATGAAATGTAAAACACAGTGAGATTCTAGTGGACATCTATTAGAATGGCTACAATTAAAAAGACAGACCATAGCATTGGTGAGGATATGGAGGAACTGAACTCTCAAACACTACAGCTGGAATCAAAAATTATACAACCACTTTGGAAAAGTCTGGCAGTTTATTAAAAAGTTACACGTACACGTACATGATCTAGCCATTCTACCCTAAGTATCTGTCCTTGGACGTGAAAGCATCCATGTATACATAGACTTGTACATGCATGTTCATAGTTGCTTTATTTGTAATAGTCAAAAACTGAAAATAACACAGATGTCCATCAACAAGTAAATGAATGAACAAATGGTGGCATCCTAATCCAATAGATTACTGCTTAAGAAAAGGAATGAACTATTGATACATGCCACAACACAGATGAATCACAAAATAATCATGCTGAGTGAAAGCAGTCAAACCAAAACCAAACTAAATCCAAGCACATACTGTATGGCTCCATTTATATAAGCCCATATAATACAAACTAACCTATCATGACAGAAAGCAGATCAGCAGTTCCTACGGGATGGGGATGGGAAAGAAAGGATTACAAATGTTTGAGGTGGTAGATATATTCCTTTTATTGATTGTGATAGAATCGTAGTTATATATACATATCAAAGCTTACCAAGTTGTGTACTTTAAATATGTGCAATTTATGGTATGTTAATCATACCTTAATACAGCTATTAAAAAATTAATGTGTTCAGCTTACGTTAAACTTTTTCATTTTTTTTTTGCTCTGTCGCCCAGGTTGGAATGCACAGGCACAATCTCGGCTCACTGCAGCCTCTACCATCTGGACTCAAGTGATCCTCCCACCTCAACCTCCCAAGTAGCTAAGACTACACCTGGCTAATTTTGTGTTTTTTTTTTTTTTGTAGAGACAGGGTTTCGCCATGCTGCCCAGGCTGGTCTCAAACTCCTGAGCTCAAGCAATTGGCCCATCTTGGCTTCCCAAAGTGTTGTGATGACAGGCGTGAGCCACCATGCCCAGCCTTGTTAAACTTTTTAGGGTACAGAAACTGATGGCTCCAAGTTCCTCTGTTACGTGATTAAAATTCGACATATTCTTGCCCTCACTTAGCCCAGAGAGCCCTGGTGGGGTGTGGGGGTGGGGTCATTGAGCTCAGAGCATCAAGAGGCAGACCTTGAGGATGAGGGTCTAGCTGTGAAGGATGCTGGACCCCACACAACACCCTGCTCATGCTGCCCAGGACAGGGTGAACACAGGTTTTCCTGCCTCTCTGCCTACTGGTAGTTTTGTATGGTTCCTTCCTATCCATCCCTCCTGGGACTGCCTACCCTGCACTTACCTCTTCTTCCTCATTCTCTGACTGCCCGAACTTCAGCCGGAGACTCTCTTCAAACTCCTCATCTGTCCAGTAGAAGAGGACCTCTGCACTCTCAGTGGCCACCAAGACGCACTTCATCTGCCAGGGAAAGGCAAGGTCAAGGTCAGCCCCTAGCCCCAACATCCATGAGCACAGCCTGAGTAACGAAGAGGACCCCAACCTCAGCGAACATCCAGTGAGCCCTTTCTGCACACCAGACATCACAAAGGCCTTCTGTTTTTGTTGCACCCTCACAACTGGACAAAGTAGGACTCTTTAGGTACTCCCATTTTAGAGAGCAGGACACAGGCACAGCCTGAAGTGGCAAAGCTGGAATCCGGACCCAAATCTGTTTGATGCCAAGGCTGGGGCTCTTTCCTCTGTGGTATCTGGTCCCTCTCAGCACAGCATCAGACCCACCACAGGGCCTACCGGAACCAGACTGGGACAGGAAGGGACCCAGGTCTTGGCCTGGACATGGAGTCGAATGCCCAGGGAGGCCATGCTTACAGCAGACAGTTAGTGCCTGGTGTGGATTGGAGGGCGCTGCTGCACCTCCATCTCTGCGCAGTCCAGAGATATCTCTCCCTCAGATAAAAACAGTTCCAGGGTTGGGTATGGTGGCTCACGCCTGTAATCCCAGCACTTTGGGAGGCTGAGGCGGGTGGATCACCTGAAGTCAGGAGTTTGAGACCAGCCTGGCCAACATGGTGAAATGAAACCCCATCCCTACTAAAAATACAAAACTTAGCCAGGCGTGGTGGCAAGTGCCTGTAATCCCAGCAACTCGGGAGGCTGAGGCAGGAGAATTGCTTGAACCCAGGAGGCAGAGGCTGCAGTGAGCCGAGATTGTGCCACTGCACTCCGGCCTGGGGGACAGAGCGAGACTGTCTGAAGAAACAAACAAACAAACAAACAAAAAACAGCTCCAGAAGACGAGCCTCAAAGCCCCTGAATTTACTTCAGCACCACAGAAGTTTCATTCAAATGCTGCTCTCCCTGCTCATGGTGAGAACAGAGGCTGCCTAAAGACCCTGTACCTAGTAGGCTGCAGCTTCTAGGGCCACAGTCACCAGTGTCTTCAGCCCTTCCAAATCTCCTTCCCCACCCCCCTGCCACACACACACCACACACTCTGTGCTTGATTGTGTAAGGAATGTCTTAACTATTCACCCACTGGAAGATCTTTCATATAGCTCCCCACACTGTGTGCTGTGGCCCTCTGGGTGCGGCAAGTGCTTATCTTCTAACTCTTGGGGCAGCCTGACCAGGCTGGTGAGGACAGCGCTCCAGGCTGCCTGCTGCAGCTGAGAGGCCTCAGGCAGTGGTTTCAAATCCTCTTATGTGCCTCAGGGTGTCATGCAGATATAATCATGTGGTATGTGTGCTAAGCCATGATAATGATTAGGAAGCTCTGCTGTAACTCTCACACATGTGGATTTCCAGTTTTTTTGGGAGGATCATAGCATCTCCAGGTCTCGTGTTCTGTCATCCCCATGTCCAGCTTAGTGGTCCTTACTGAATTCCTCCCAAACTAACTCGGTGCAACTGGTCCCAAGGCGTTTATGGCGAATGCCAGGAGACAACAGCAGTGAAGGAGGAATGTAGCCTATTCCCACAGAATTACTCAATGCCAAGGCAGACACTGAGAGTGCAACAGGTGTGAAGAGGAGGTTGCTGGGAGAGGCAGGTGGACCTGAAGAGGCTTCTCTGGGACTTCCAGGTACATGTGACAAAGCTGACCAGAGTGTATGGGTTAGGGAGCAGTGGGCTATGGAATGGAGGCTGTGGTTGTGAGCAGAGAAATGACCGGCTGGCTGGAGATGGGCAGGTCGAGGTCATGAAGGCAGTCATCTAGGTGTGGATGTAGGGTAATGAGTGCTCACCCCTTGGTGGGGGCCGGGAGGAGCTTTAAAGACTCAGCAGGCTGTGATGACCCAACTGGATGTGAGGGGTGAAGGAGAGATGAGGCATCAGGATGGGGGTGGCCTCAGGATGCAGGGCTGGGGAGGGGATGAGCAGGTCTGCAGAGCTCAGGAGCACTCAGTCCACTGCCTACCTCATTCCATCTGCCTCCCAATGCCCCAGAGTGGATGCTGCCTGCCTCGCTGTCCTCCCCAGGTGGGGCAAAATCATCTACCTTGGCAAGGAGCACAGTGGAGCATCCAGACAGTCAGAGGTTCAGAAAGGGCTGCAGCAGACAGACTCGGGGACTGGTTCATGGGAGAGCAGCACGGCATCCCTGGTCCTGCAAATGCGTAAAACAGAGAGAACATGAGGGCAGACAGATGCCCTGGTCCTGACTGCTGCCCATTGGGAAAGGACAAGCTGGAGAAGGGCTGCGTGGTCCCTGGTCTCTCCAGGCCCTGAGGCAGTCTGCTAAGAACATATCCAGGATCCTGCCCCTCACCTCCCATAATGGAGAATGGGAACCCGGCCAGTACAGCCCTTTGTACAGAGCAGGTGCCCACTTTTGTTCCTTCCTCCTTTGTTCCTATGAAGTGCTCTCACTTCTGTGGGTCACTCAGAGCTCCCCAAGCAGCCCCAGGGAGCTTGCTAGGAGTGACTGACGGGAGACAGCATAGCACACCCCAGGCGGTGAGGATGCAATCCCAGTGAAGGGAGTGGGGATCCTGGGATGATGCAATGAGTGGAAGAAAACAAACAGGAAAGGCATCTGGGACCAGGTTCTAGTTTGGGCTTTGCCAAGTCGCATAAACCTCTTTGAGACTCAAACTTCCAAGGAGAAATAGAGCAACATCCCCTACTCTACCTCCCTACAGGGTTAGATCACGGGAGTGACCAGGCAAGCTGCAAAGTAACCTTAGCAAACTGCTTTCTTATATAGGTGTGGGGATCATTATTCCTATTTCCCAGCTTCCCTTCTTCAAATAACAGGATTAACGAATCTGGTTCCAGAATCTTTCATATTTGGATAGAAGGCAGGAACAACAGAAAACTTAATTAGGAAGTCAAGTACTGTGAGCGAGTAAGAGGCAAGTGACTACCCGCCACAGAGACTGCTGTTAGGAGTTCGGCCTTTAGCAACCTAACCCTGAGACGGCCTCCATCACCCACATGATTGGCCGGAATGCCACATTCCCGAAACAGGGGGATGCTTCCCAAAGGCTGCTGGGAAGAGAACCTCGCCGGTGAAACGTTGTGACTTCGGCTTCACCTCGCTATCTTGCCCTAGAAAGGGAACTCGGAGGGGACTCACTGGCGAAGTGTGCTCCAGATGGCGGGGGGAGGGCCAAGCTGGGGCGACCCCCAGAGCACACTTTCACCATCTGGACTCCAGCAAACCTCCCTGTGGCCCTTGGTCCCGCCTTCAGCAGCTCCTTCTCGGGTCCCACACCTTCGGAGCCCGGCCCTGTCCCTGAGTCTCTGCAGGGAGCGAGTCAGCGGCTCCCGTTTGCCTAGCACGCCAGTTTCTGTCCAGTTTCACCCCCAAATCCCCACCTCTCCCCACCCCCGAACCTCACGGCCACCCTGGGAAGGAGGCTTGACTTGTGACATCCGCCCCTCTTCACGGCTGAGGAACTTTGGCTCCGAGCGAGGAAGCGACCGGCCCACGACCACACGCCCGGAGTGGGTGAGGCTAGGGGTGGGCCCGCTCCGGGACCCCTAGAGCCCCTCCCCTACTTCCGGGAGGGTTGCGAGGGGCTCCGGAGGAAGGATCGCCTCCCCGGGAGGGGACAGCCCGGAGACTCACGTACCGGATCGCGGCGCGCACAGCGCCCCGCCTGCAGGAGCCCGGGCGCGCTTCCGGGTAGGACCGCGTGATCGCGCACGTGACCGCCCCGTCCCGGGAGGGGCCGGAGCCGCCGTAGCTTCCGCAGGTTCGAGCCCCGCCCCTGCCAGGCCTTGCCCATGCCCCGTTTTACAGAAGAGGAAACGGAAGCTCAGAGAGAAGAAATAACTTGCTGAGGGGCCGAACCAGGCTCAGAACCCAGGTTTCCTGGCTCCTCAGCTGATTCCTTCTCTCCTCCCCATGCCCGGAACCCCAGGCTTTGCTTAATGAACTGAAGTTCTGGGGCTAGAGCTGTCCTTTTGTGACTGCTCTTCCTGACCTTTGGGGAGGTGACACAGCGCACAGAAGGGCTCAGTTGCCCCCAGAGTGCCAACGCTGGAATTTCATTATAGAAGTTTTCAATCTATTTTGGGAGCGGAGTGCACATTAGGAGTTTTGTGTTGAACCTGTTTGCAATATTAATTTTAAAAAATGGTGTGTGTACTGGGGGTGGCTGGAAGTGGAGGGGGCACTCTGTTAATAATGGAAGGGGCTAAATTCCCGAACAATCCACCCCTCAGTGCCTGGGTGCCACCTAGGAGCTCCAAGCCCAGCCCAGCAGGGTATGGGTTGTAGGAACTGGCTGGGGATATAGTAGATTGAGCATCCCTTGGGGGAAAGGCAGAGGCTAAGAATCAATACCTCCACCACCTGCAGATCAAAGAGAGCATCACTCCCCACAACCCACTACCCACCCCTTCCAGCCCACCTTAGGGCAAATTCTTCCAGCTCCCCATCCACAGCACATAGCCCTGCGGCAGGCATCTCTCTCCCCAGCCCACCATTGAGATCGTTCACTCAATATGCTTTCAGTGGTTGAATGAATTCCATCAAATGAATATGCTATTATTTACTTATTCATTCCCCTACTGGTAGTTTCCATTTCCCAACAGCAATGTATGAGGATTCTGATTTCTCCACATCCTCATCAAAGCTTGTTATTGTTAATTTTTTTTAAAGTATAGTAACTCAGTGTGGAGTAGTATCTTGTGATTTTCATTTGCACTTCCCTGACGTTCAGCATCTTTTCATGTGCTTTTTGCCCATCTGTGTACCTTCTTTGGAGAAATGTCTATTCAAGTCCCTTATGCATTTTTAAATTGTCTTTATTATTGAGTTGTAAAAGTTCTTTATATGCTCTGGATACAAGCCCCTTATCAGATACATGATTTGCAAAAAAATTTTTTTTCCCATTAATATGGCCTGTCTTTTCACTTTCTTAGTGGTATCATTTGTAGCACCAAAGTTTTAAATTTTTATGTAATCCAGTATAATCTATTTTTTAGTTATGTGCAGGCTTTTTGTGTCAATATGTTTCTTTTTTTTCAAATTTGTTTGTGGTAAAATACATATAATGTAAAATTGATCATTAAGCATTTTAAGTGTACTGTTCAGTGGTATTAACTGCATTCCTAATGCTGTGCAGCCATCACCGCCATCCATCTCCACAGCTCTTTTCATCTTTTAAAACTGAAACTATATCCAGTAAGCAATAATTCTGGCCAGGCGCGGTGGCTCACGCCTGTAATCCCAACACTTCGGGAGGCTGAGGTGGGTGGATCATGAAGTCAGGAGTTCGAGACCAGCCTGGACAACATGGTGAAACCCAATCTCTACTAAAAATACAAAATTAGCAGGGTGTGGTGGCACACAGCTGTAGTCCCAGCAACTCAGGAGGCTGAGGCAGGAGAATCGCTTGTACCTGGGAGGCAGAGGTTGCAGTGAGCCAAGATCGTGCCATTGCACTCCAGCCTGGGCAATGGAGCAAGGCTCCCATCTCAAAAACAACAACAACAACAACAACAACAATTCTCCTATAAGTGGAATCATACAGTATTTGTCTTTTTATGACTGGCTTATTTTACTTAGCATAATATTCTCAAGGTGCATTCATGTTGTAGCATATGTGAGAATTCTTTCCTTTTTTCTTTATTTTTAAGCCTGAATAATATTCTATTGCCTGTATATACTATATTTTGCTTATCCATTTATCCGTTGATGGACAATTGGGTTACTTCCATTGTGTATAAGGTCGTTATGAACATGAGTGTACAAATATCTCTTTGAGACTCTGCTTTCAATTCTTTTGGGCATATACCCAGAAGTGAAACTGCTAGATCATATGGTAATTCTATTTTTAATTTTTAAAGGAACTACCATACTGTTTTCCACAGCAGCTGCATCATTTTACATTCCCACCCACAGTGTACAAGGGTTCCAGTTTATCCACATCTTTGTCAACACTTGCTATTTTCTATTTTCTTTAAAATTTTTATAGTAGCCATCCTAATGGGTGTGAGGTAGTTCAACATAAGTTTATATTTCTCTTAGGTGAATATCTAGGCATGAGATTGCTGGGCTGTGTGGTAAGTCTATGTTTAAATTTCTATTAAACTGCTGAACCATTTTCCAAAGTGGATGTACCATTTTACATTCCTCCTAGCAACACTGAGAGTTGTAATTGCTCTGTAGTCTTGTTAGCACTTGATACTGTCCTAGTAGGTATGTGGTAGTATGTCAAGTGTTCAAATCTTTTGCCTATTTAAAAATTGGATCGTTTGTCTTATTATTTATTTGATTTATGTGTTTGGATTCAAGCCCTTTATTAGATCTCTTTTCCCCAGTCTGTGGCTTTGTCTTTTCCTTTTCTTTACAGCGATTTTTGAAGAGCAGAAATCTTTGTGCATTTTGTGTCCTGTGTAGTCTCTGCTTAGCCAGGTTCACAGAGATTTTCTCCTTTTTTTTTTTTTTTTTTTTTTTTGCAGAAATTTAATAGTTGTAGATTGTCTTTAGGTTCACAATCCGTTTTGTGTTAATTTTTGTGTATGATGTGAGAGAAGGTTGAGGTTTTAGTTTTTTGTTTTGCATATAGATGTCCAATGTTTCTAGCACCATTTGTTGAAAAAAACACATTTTCTCGGCTGCGCACGGTGGTTCATGCCTGTAATCCCAGCACTTTGGGAGGCCGAGGAAGGCAGATCATCTGAGGTCAGGAGTTCGAGACTAGCCTGGCCAACATGGTGAAACCCCGTTTCTAGTAAAATACACACACACACACACACACACACACACACACACACACACACACACACAAATTAGCCGGGCTTGGTGGCATGCACCTGTAATCCCAGCTACTCAGGAGGCTGAGACAGGAGAATCGTTTGAACCTGGGAGGCAGAGGTTGCAGTGAGCTGAGATCATGCCATTGCACTCCAGCTTGGGCAACAAGAGTGAAACTCTGTCTCAAATCAATCAATCAGTCAATCAATCAATCAATCAATCTTTTCTCCATTGAATTAATTACCATGGCACAGCTGTCTCAAATCAATTGACCATCTGTGTGTGAATCTATTTTTGGAGTCTATGTTGTTCAATAAATTTAAAAGGATTTTATTGATTTTCTTAGAGGCAGTTTTTGGTTTAATCAATTTTTATTGATTCTCTGTTTTTTAATTCATCAATTTCTGTTCTGATAGTTACTATTTCCTATCTTCTGTTTACTTTGGGTTTATTTTTTTTCTTCTTTTTAATAGTTTGTTAGGGTAGAAACAAAGGCCATTGATTTGAGAGCTTTTGTCTTTTCTAATGGAGTTTAGTGCTGTAGATCTTCCCCAAGGTACTGCTTTATCAGCATCCCACAACTTTTTATCTGCTGTGTTTTCATTTTCAATTACTTAAAATGCTAATTTTCTTTTGATTTATTTAGTGTATAGTTCAGAGGTCAGCCACATATTTGAGTGTACTTTGTACCAGCTTTTTAAGTTTCTCCCACCTGTTCCCCTTCCCTCTCCATTCAATTTTCAGCTGCTCTGGTAGTCTTGAACACCAATGTCGCTCCACGGCCTAATATAATAGCTGCTTGCTGATGGACCTTGCTCTCTGTTGTGATCTAGGGGAATTCCTTCAGGAGAAAAGCCAAATAAATGCGGATATCACCCAGTGTGATTTTCTTCATTGAAGAGCTGTATCTCCTGCAGTTTCTGCCTGCTCTTAGCTGTTTTGCATTGCCTTCAAAGAATTGTTTTTTGAAATTTTGTCTAAGGTTCGTAATTGTTATTGGCAAAAGGGTCAGTCTGATATAACTTTAACATTATCAGAAATTGGAAGTTTTTCTGCACATTTATATATGTAGTATTTTCCATTTAGTTTAAAATATTTTCTACTTTTTATTGTGATTTCTGATTTTTTTCTCATGGAATATTTGGAAGTGTATTTCTTAATTTTCAAGCACAGGGAGATTTTCTAGTTTCATATCTATCTATCATCTATCTATCTATCTATCTATCTATCTATCTATCTATCTATAATTTCCACTTATATTCCACTGCTGTCAGAAATACATTGTATGTTATTATTCTTTGAAGTTTTTTGAAACTTTATGTCACAGTATATAATCAAGTTTTATAAATGTTTTGATGTGTTGTTGAAAAAGGACTTTATTCATTTGTTGTCGTAATGTTCTCTGTATATCATTTAGATAAAATATGTTAATTGTATTGTTTAACTCTTTTCTATTTTCTGATTTTGCCTTTTCTCTCATTTTCTGAAATAAGAGTTAAACATCTATTATAATTGCAAATTTGTCTATTTCTCCTTTTATTTCTGTGAGATTTTTTGCTTCACATATAGAAGATGTCATTAGGTACATGCAGATTTATAATTATATATCTTACTGTTAAATCAAAACTTTCATCTTTATGAAATGTTCCTTTCACTAGCAATGCTTATTGGTTTTTTTTTTTTTTTTTTTTGAGATGGAGTCTGGCTGTCACCCAGGCTGGAGTGCAGTGGCCGGATCTCAGCTCACTGCAAGCTCCGCCTCCCAGGTTCACGCCATTCTCCTGCCTAAGCCTCCCGAGTAGCTGGGACTACAGGCGCCCGCCACCATGCCCGGCTAGTTTTTTGTATTTTTTAGTAGAGACGGGGTTTCACCATGTTAGCCAGGATGGTCTCGATCTCCTGACCTCGTGATCTGCCCGTCTCGGCCTCCCAAAGTGCTGGATTACAGGCTTGAGCCACCGCGCCCGGCCGCTTTTTGGTTTTACAAAAACATTTATTGTCTCGTATAAACATAAGGACATCACCTTTTGTTGCATGGCATATCTTTTTCTTACTCCTTTTAATTTCTTATATTTTAGATATTTCTTTTGAAATAGCTTTTAGTTGGACTTTCTTTTATCTGACAACCATTGTCTTTTAATTGGAGCATTTATTCCATTTACATTTAGTGCCATTACAGATAAATTTGGTTTTAAATCTATTATGTTGCTAGTTGCTTTCTATTTGTCCCAAGTGTTCTTCATTAACTTTGACTTCTTTCTTGCTTTCTGTTAGATGAAGCATTTTTGTGATGATTCCACTGCCTCTCCATTCACTTAGAAAAATATTCTTTTAAATATTATTTCAGTGGTTACCATAGAGTCTAAAACATGTATCCTTGACTTATCAAAGTTTAATGTAAATTAGTAGTTTTACCTCTTTCTTGAAAATGTCAGGATGTTAGTATATCTTTCATTTACCAGCTTTCAATATGTATGGTATTATTGTAATGCATTTTTAATTACTTACATATTTTAAATTGCATGAGACATTGTTATTATTAGATTATATTTATTTAGAGTTTCCCACATAATTACCCTTTACGTTGCTTTTCATTCTTTCCTGCATCTCTCATTGCATTATTTTGGTTGTTCATTCTTTCTCTCCCTGTCTTTCTCTTCATCTTTCCTTTCACTGTCTCCTCCAATTTTCTCACCCTCCCACCACCCACTCACACCTAGACATAGTTGAGTTCTAAGACATTAGGTGCACACATGGTGAAATTCTACTATAATACATTTCAGTTGCTGCTGCAGAAACCCCATGTACTTGTCTTAAAGTTCAGTTTAACTAATTTCTCCAATGTGAGGTCAATCTTTTCCTTTTAAAAACCTAACGAGGTTTTTAAAGCCTTGGGGCATTATTAGTCTACATTAGATATGCACTAAATCACGACTTGGAAGAAATTGGGGTGGCAAGAGTCAAGTAATTAACTCAAAAAAAAGTAATTAACTCAAAAAAAAAAAAAAATCAGGATGCTATCCCTGAGAGTGAGAGGATCTTCAAAACGTGTTATCTGTGTTGAATTTCATGTGCATGCATTCTAGAAGGCATATTGCATTTATGTAGAAATAGCAACAATTTAAAGCTAACTTTGAAACTTCTCAAAAGGATGTATCTAATATATAAGCTAACATGAGGAAATAGAAAAACAACAGCAGCTGGACCAGAGACCATCTGACATGACATTGGACAACAGGGAGTTTCAGGTAAACTTAGAGTTCACTTAAATCCAAAGTCCTCATTTTATAGATGAGAACACTGAGGTCCAGAGAGGCTGAGTTGTCTTCTGAGGTGGATAAAATCAGTGGAATAGCCTGTTCTGATCTCCAGGTGTGACTGTTCATTGGGTCTAGAGTTGGCCTCTATATTCTCTAGTTATCTTTTAACCCACTTTGCTATTTGAGGTTTCAAATTATATTTTTGATGTTTCCGGTAGAGGGTGCAGCATCTTCTACTATGTGCATCTACATTGCATGCCTGTGGAGCAACACAGAGATTGTTTTCTGATAAAAATCAGCCAAGTACTAGGAGAGGCAGGACTTTAGAAGTGGAGGAGATGCAGAAGGAAGGTTAGGTTACTATGGAGTGTGCAAAAGAAGTCCTGTGGATTTAGATAACACCACACACAAACGTTATGTAATACTCACTTGATGGCAAATCAGCTAGAGGGATCTAACAGCATTGACCCATTCTCTGGTCTTCTAGCATCCATCATAGTTTTGTGCTCCTTTTCCATGAAATACGGTTGTTATTGGAAAGTAGCTGCCCAGATAAGGACTGCATTTCCTCTAGCCTCGAGATGAGACCAAATGACTGCTGGCCAATGGAAATGAGTAGAAAGGACTGACTCCAGTTCCAAGTTAGGCCTCCAACTGCTCTGGGCATGTTGATGGAACAGGACCACCATCCTGTTGATGGAACAGGACCATTACCACCAATTCAACTTTACATGAATTATAAGTGAGAAATAAACTTGGACTGTGTTAAGCCATTGAATTTCTGGGGTTTAACTGTTATTATAGTTAACAATGCCTTTAATACAGTCAATGACATCTAACTGGAATTATGAAATTCAATTTCTACTTAGAGTAATTGAAGCAAAGGTTGTGGGGGAGGGGAGGAGGGCAGCACACCATGAAATCAGAGATCCCCAGTATGAGTTAGTTCGTCAATCAGTCTTAAGGTCAGGGTGTAGCGTGGGCAGCAGTTGCCTCCCTCTCCGCACAGAACACCCTGAGAATAGGAAGTTAGAGTAGTCACATCTTGTTACTTACAAAACATTACCTCAAAATGTAAACCACCCCCTGGACCCAAACTCTCTACAATCACGAGGTTTCATAAACTATACTCGAATCTGCTTTCTGGAAGAAAATATTAACCTGTTAAAATTTCCTGCAGAGAGAGGCAACTTTTTCTGGGAGGTATTCCTGAACTCATTTTGCCAACTTCCAGATAAACAAAACTAAAGTTTCTTTTTGCTTCTTCCAAACATATAAATTATCACATAACATTTACAACTTGAAAAAGAATCCTAGAATATTTTCATGAATAATAATTAGAAGAGTAATGTTCACATAGGAAGGACGCCTTTTCTCTGCTGTGTGCATAGGACCCTGGGACCCTGGGATTTACTTATGAGCCAATCACATGGAACTTGGTCAACTCCTCCAAAATGCTCCCAGCGCTCACAGGCGCTGCCTTGGTGTTTGGAAGGAGGTGATGCCAAAGCAGTTGGTTTGCTGGATTTTGACTTTCTTGTTTTAAAGTGGTATTTGCAAATACTACCCCGAGGGCAATGGTTAATGGATTTAACCTTTGGGTCATGGAGGCCAGGAAGCAGCACTTACAGCCTCGGCGGGGGCGGGGGGCGGGGGGGG